>NC_079489.1:154422553-154740410 GCF_020520425.1 Spinacia oleracea
CGAAGCCACAGGCGACGGGGTCACTCAGGCAGCCCTCAATCGTTGGATTGATGCCAACAAGGATGTGAAATGTCTAATGCTCGCCACCATGAGTGCAGATCTGCAGAAAACGTTCATCAACTCAGATGCTTTCACAATCATTAGTGAGTTGAAGAACATGTTCCAAGATCTGGCTCGAGTCGAAAGATTCGAGACTCATAGGCAAATTCTTGAGACCAAGCTTAAGAAAGGCGAGCCCGTAAGTCCACATGTTCTCAAAATGATTGGACTCATTGAGAATATGAGTCGGCTGGACCAGCAATTTTCTCAGGAAATGGCTATAGACACCATCCTCCATTCTCTTCATAGCGGGTATGATCAGTTCAAACTGAACTACAGTATGAATAGTCTGGACAAAACGCTCACTGAGCTTCACGGTATGCTGAAGACCGCTGAAAAGACGCTCAAAAGTGATAAGCAGGATGTGCTTATGGTGCGTGGGGGCAAGTTCAAGAAATCTGGAAAGAAGAGGAATGCTAAGAAAGGTGGCAACAAGGCCAGCCCAACTAAGCAAACTGGCGCCAAATCTGTAAAGAGGAAGGTCAGTCAACCCACTTTTGAATCCGAATGCTTCTACTGCAAGAAGAAGGGGCATTGGAAGAGAGATTGCTTGAAGCTAAAGGAAGATCAGAAAAACGGAACAGTCGTTCCATCTTCAGGTATTTTCGTTATAGACTGTATACTTGCTAATTCAACTTCTTGGGTATTAGATACAGGTTGTGGCTCACACTTATGTTCCAATCCACATGGACTAAGAAGAAGTAGAAAGTTAAGCAAGGGAGAAGTCGACCTACGAGTGGGAAATGGAGCACGGATTGCTGCATTAGCTGTAGGAACTTATTATTTGTCGTTGCCCTCCGGGCTAGTTTTGGAACTTGAAGAATGTTTCCATGTTCCAAGTCTTACTAAAAACATCATTTCAGTTTCTTGCTTAGATGCTAAGGGATTTTCCTTTTTAATCAAAGACAATAGTTGTTCGTTTTATTTTAAGGAGATGTTTTATGGATCTGCTAGATTAGTCAATGGACTTTATTTATTAGATCACGACAAACAAGTATATAACATAAATACCAAAAAGGCCAAAAAGGATGATTCAGATCTCACCTATCAGTGGCATTGTCGATTAGGCCATATAAACTTGAAACGCTTAGAAAGACTTCAAAAGGAAGGAATTCTAGAACCATTTGACTTAGAGGATTATGGTAAATGAGAATCATGTTTACTTTGCAAAATGACAAAGCAACCTTTCTCTAAAGTTGGAGAAAGAGCAAACGAACTATTGGGTTTAATCCATACAGATGTATGTGGACCAATGAGTACAAATGCTAGAGGTGGTTTCAGCTACTTTATCACTTTCACTGATGACTTCAGTAGATATGGTTATGTCTACCTAATGAAGCATAAGTCTGAATCCTTTGACAAATTCAAGGAATTTCAGAGTGAAGTAGAGAATCAATTAGGCAAGAGGATTAAGGCACTGCGGTCTGATAGAGGCGGTGAATATCTGAGCTATGAATTTGATGACCATCTGAAAGAATGTGGAATTCTATCAGAATTGACTCCTCCTGGAACACCACAATGGAACGGTGTGTCGGAACGGAGGAACAGAACCTTGCTGGACATGGTCAGGTCAATGATGGGTCAGGCCAAACTTCCATTAGAATTTTGGGGACATGCACTAAATACAGCTGCACTCACTATAAATAGAGCTCCGTCTAAAGCTGTCGAAAAGACTCCATATGAATTATGGTTTGGAAAACCTCCAAATGTGTCTTTTCTTAAGATTTGGGGATGTGAAGTATACGTCAAACGATTAATTTCAGACAAACTTCATCCAAAATCTGACAAATGTATCCTTGTGGGCTATCCAAAGGAAACAAAGGGGTATTACTTCTACAATACATCTGAGAACAAGGTGTTTGTTGCTCGAGATGGTGTCTTTTTGGAGAAAGATCACATTTCCAAAATGACAAGTGGGAGAAAAGTAGACCTCGAAGAAATTCGAGTCGAACAACAAACTCTAGAGAATGCTCAAGATGACATTCAGGATGAAACTCAGAGATCTTTAGAAGAATCTGGTGAGAATCATGGTCAATCTAGAAATGTTACCCCGCGTAGGTCACAAAGATATAGATCTCAACCGGAAAGGTACTTAGGTATTTTGACGAACGAGAGCTATGACGTTCTATTACTTGAAAGTGATGAACCTGCGACTTACAAACAAGCTATGAGGAGCCCTAGCTCCAAGCAATGGCAAGAAGCCATGCAATCTGAATTAGACTCCATGTCTGAAAACCAAGTATGGGATTTGGTCGATTTGCCAGATGGCTACCAAGCCATTGGAAGCAAATGGGTTTTCAAACTGAAAAAGGACAAGGATGGGAAACTTGAAGTTTTCAAAGCTAGATTGGTTGCAAAAGGTTACAGGCAAGTCCACGGTGTGGATTACGATGAAACCTTTTCACCAGTTGCAATACTAAAGTCTATTCGGATAATGTTAGCAATCGCTGCATATTACGATTACGAAATATGGCAGATGGATGTCAAAACTGCTTTCTTAAACGGCGTTTTAACAGAAACTGTGTTTATGACACAGCCTGAAGGTTTTGAGGATCCAAAGAATGCTAAAAAGGTATGCAAGCTAAAGAAGTCAATCTACGGATTGAAGCAGGCATCCAGGAGCTGGAATATACGTTTTGATGAAGCAGTCAGTGACTTTGGTTTCATCAAGAACGCAGACGAATCTTGTGTATACAAGAAGGTCAGTGGGAGCAAAATTGCTTTCCTAGTATTATATGTCGACGACATATTACTTATCGGAAATTACATTCCTATGTTGAACTCTGTCAAGATTTGGCTTGGGAAATGTTTTTCGATGAAAGATCTAGGAGAAGCACAGTACATATTGGGCATCAAGATTTACAGAGATAGATATAAAAGGATGACTGGACTTAGTCAAAGCACTTATATCAATAAGGTGCTTGATAGGTTCAAGATGGCGGACTCCAAGCGAGGCTACCTACCCATGTCTCATGGAATAACTCTAAGCAAGACTCAGTGCCCAAAAACACTTGATGAGCGTAGACGAATGAATGGGATTCCATATGCATCATTGATTGGTTCAATAATGTATGCTATGATATGTACACGCCCGGATGTTGCGTACGCACTCAGTGCTACGAGCAGATACCAGTCAGACCCAGGAGAGGCGCATTGGACTGCTGCCAAGAATATTCTGAAGTACCTGAAAAGGCACAAAGATGACTTCCTTGTCTATGGTGGAGATGATGAATTAATTGTTAAAGGCTATACAGACGCGAGTTTCCAAACCGACAAAGATGATTTCAGATCACAGTCTGGGTTTGTCTTCTGCCTCAACGGAGGTGCAGTAAGCTGGAAAAGTGCTAAGCAAAGCACCATTGCGGATTCTACAACTGAAGCGGAGTACATTGCTGCACATGAAGCAGCAAAGGAAGCTATATGGCTAAGGAAGTTCATAGTAAAATGGTCCTTTAATGGAGGGGACTACACCAAGTTCACCTATGAACTTCCTTAGCCATATAGCTTCCTTTGCTGCTTCATACTCCAAGACTCAGTCAAAGTGGGGGCTAACTGTAGACACCTACTTTTGTCCCCATTCCCGAAAGGGAAGGTTCGATGATGATAACATAAATCTCCACTTGACAACGCATCTCCTATAAAATAACGAATCTCAATCCCCTTTTCATTTCACCCGAAACCTGCCATTTATGGAAACCTGCTAAAAATAGTAACTGCCGTAATGGGCAGTTGTTAAAAGTGGCAAGTCATAAAAGATAGAAACCTGTCAGAATTAGGTGTTGCACTCCAACATAAATCCTAAATGAGATAGAAGTTGCGAGAGAATCCTATTCCTAATACGATTCGAAAATAAGAGTTACGTATTAATTAAAATCCTAACGAGCCTAGAGTTCGTAACGGGCCCAGATGCATTCCATCATAAAATTAATACGCACTAAAAGACTCAATTAAAGTCTCATACACTCCGGATTCTAAGAATCCTAATCTGACAAAGAAACGGCCCAGACCCTATTTTCAACGCCTGGCTCTGGGCGCCGAAATCTTCGGCGCCCAGCCCTGGGCGCTGAAATTACCTGGGACGTGTTCTTTCCTAATTCCTCGTGGATTAGAGTTCTACAATTCTATCTTTCAACGAACTCTTTTCTATAAATAGGGCCCTAAGTTCGACGTGAAAAAGACACAACACACAATTATTATTCTGAGTATTGACTCTAAACCCCTAAGCCTAAGCCTCACGCTGCAAAACTGATCACGCGTTCTGTCGCAATCGATCCAAAAACCGAACATAACGTATCCTGTCCTGTAATTTGAGATTCGTTAAATAAAAGGAGAAATAGCAAAGTCAAAGTGGTTAGTTTTCTGAGAACCGTGACGCACCTCTCAAGGGTGCGTCGTAATGTGTCCCTTTTCCATGGTTTAATTGCTTTCCTCGCCCTTTTTATGAACTGTTAAACTAATTAAATCTGATTGTTCTATCACGCCTAATAAAGATAATATGTTGGGAAATTGGATTATCATGCTAGGTCCCTTAAAACAATCTAAATCAGATAATCGCGATCGGCCTAGTATTATATGTTGCATATTGTTAAAATCAACTCACATTAGTTTAATAGTTAACGCATGTCCCTTCAATTATTTATGCTAAGCTAGTAAGGATATCCTGCCTCTGGAGTTATCGAAGAGCGAGTACTCTCTCGGTAGTTACAGTCCCCCGAACCCTCAATCTCTACCTTGCGGGTGTATGTTGAGAGATCCCCACACCAGGGATCACAAGGGAACCTACGGTCGTCGTGGTCAAACATAATAGCACTCCCTTTATGTCACGATAACCGGGTTTTGTCAGTTTTTCTCATTGTCGTTAAAAACTGAATGGCGACTCCTATATTACTAGTCAATTGGGTGTAAACTCACAGGAAATCCAATTACACTTGACTTGACAAAAAGAAACGTCACACCCACGAGGGACAAGGTCATGCATTAGCCTCGTGCTTTTTCGACCCCCTCACAGCTAGGTACCTTAAATCAATCTAAATAAGATAATCACGATCGATTTAGTGTTATGTGTTGCATATTGCTAAAATCAATTCAGAAAAGTTTAATAGTTTAACGCATGTCCCTTCAATTATTTATGCTGAACTAGTAAGGATAACCTGCCTCTGGAGTTATCGATGAGCACTCCTCTCGGTAGTTACAGTCCCCCGAACTCTCAATCTCTGCCCTGCGGGTGTACGTTGAGCGATCCCCACACCAGGGATCACAAGGGAACCTATGGCCGTCGTGGTCAAACATAATTGCACTCCCTTTATGTCACGATAACCGGGTTTTGTCAGTTTTTCTCATTGTCGTTAAAAAACTAAATGGCGACTCCTATATTACTAGTCGATTGGGTGTAAACTCACAGGAAATCCAATTACACTTGATCTGACAACGTCACGCCCACGAGGGACGAGGTCACGCATTAGCCTCGTGCTTTTTCTACCCCCTCACAATGGAGACTCCGCTGGGGAACGTTAATGATATACTCGTGCTCGTAGATAATCAAAATAGCCGAAGGGTGAAACGATCCTACTCCGTGTTTATTTCCTTATCAAGTTGGGACGACCTGAAAATCAGCATATTAATGTGAACGGACAGAACCGCATAACGAATCTTGGCTCCCTTGTTGTGTTTCATCTCGGGAGTTGGGACTAAGGATACCCATCGCCACTCGGGGGGTGCATACGCTTTGAATGTTGTCCACTCGGCACTTTCGCTAGTAGTACACCTGTCCCAAACCCAATCGCTCTCCCACTAGGTCCCTCTCATTGGTGCATGCCCCCTTGGCTTACATCGTGATTGGCCTCTTGGGACAAAATTCGTCTGTTGAATGCACTACCTCGACCGGGGCACGTGTTGGATCTACGATAGAAGCGGTACCAAGCCGGCGCAAATATTACCCATAGAAGCCTATCATAAACTACGTGACATATTATTTTTTGCTTCATGTTGTAATGGTAGTTATGTGTAGCGAATTATGTGATTGTGTGTGACAAATAATACTAGAAAACCAATGACCCTAAAAATTGCCCAAACATTCATAAACACCAATTGGCCAAAGAGTTGTACCAAAGTACGTTTCCCGTAACCCCGGGCGATCGCCACAAATATAAGCGACGCCCAGGACAGCCTGTAGCGGATCCCACAACGCTGCACAACGCGTAAAGGACGTTATTAGGCGATCATGCAAAATTAAGTCGTATATACGAAAAAAGGATACACGGACAGAGTACGAGTACCAGTCAGGGACGCATTTTCAGCGCCCCTGGCTGGGCGCCAATCATTTTCAACGCCCAGAGCTGGGCGCTGAAGTTGCTGCCTGGCCTTTTGGTAAGGCACAGTAGCCTCGGTACCCGCGCACAAATATACGTAGCAATGAAAAAAAATCGTAACAAATTCGCTACGAGGACGTATGGAAAAAGGCACTCGATTCTAAGAACGACTTTATAAAATAAATAACTCCTTGTGTCGTCATTAGGCCTCCTATGACGACAATGTTCGGCACCAAAACCGAGCATGCTAATTAAAATGACCTTGAATGTCACATGGGCAAAGTATTCAAAAATGATGTTCGAATAAAGTTTTCAAGGAAAAATAACGTTCGAATAAAAAATAAATAAATCCGAGTCTAGACTAGGCTATGCCAAAGTACAATCTAAATCCTAAGCCTTAGGTTTCTTACACATAGAATTGGTCATAATGCTTGGTGTCGTTCTGCAAGTTAAAAGGTCAAACCATATTGAGTCTCTCTTCCTAACATTTAAAAGAAATCAATAAGCACCCATATGTAATTGTCTTCCCTTGCTAAGAATCTACGGCCTCAATACTCTCTCTCACCAATAAAAGAATATATTATAGTATTTGCAAAATGGAAACAGTCACATTCTGAAAATCATTCCTCCATAGTCGCACAACCCCCAGAGTGAGCCTAAGGTGTCAATACCATTGGCAGAAAAAAAAATTATTGGCCTCAAGACTTATGATCACATTGGGTCACGACTATCATAGTCCTCTCGAGCCACTCGCTCCTTGAAATACTCCTAAGTACGGACTAAAAGATTTTCCATGAATGCAACATGACGAACCATGAAAATACCCAAGTCGGCATGCCATAAGGCTACCATTGGGGTAAAGCAATACACACTAAGAGGGAAGCCGCACTAATGATTCTAGTCTTGCAAAAACGCAAATTCGATCTCCCCAACTAACTACCTTGCCAACATTAAGCAAAATGGCGCATGACAAATGAACACCCAAGAGTTAAAATCTAAAGTGTCAACCAACGAAAGTTATGGTCCAATTAGCCTAAGTCTGAGAGTCGCTTGGTCAAGTATTATAGGCTTACGCCACGTCATTATTTTGAGTCTAGGCCACCTCCTTCTATTCATACACGGGTTATAATCAGAAAATTAATGAAAGTTCGAGTCTAAATCACAACTTCCAATTATATCCGGAAACTGGAATCTGAAAAGAAGCAAAAAATTATTTTCGATGTAATTCTTTCGTTGAATGTCAATAAAGTAAAAACAACATTTTGAATCTACGCCATTTTCACATTTTAAGAAACGACTAAATACGCTTGCAAAGTAAGACAATTCAAAGGTCCACCCTAGGCCTACTAAAATTAAAGGTCCACTATAGGCCTACCAAACGAGGCTCAATCAGTCTCGCCTCGTGACTCAAAGACCACAACCATCTACCTTTTAGCCCAAATAAAAAGGGGGAGAAATCCCAAGCAAAAAAGAAAAAAGAGAAAGAGAAAAGGGAGAGCGAAAAGAGCGAGCCACGAAATACTTAGCCCATACCTCCCAAAGTGCGAAATTTACCGAAGTAAACGAAGGAAAAGAATTGAGTCAACCAATCCAAATCATACCACAAAACTACATAAAGTTCTACGATCTTCTACCCTTTCCAATCCTCATGCTTGACTAATATCTATACAAATTATCCTATCTCATTCAACCCATCTTTCAAGCCGTCTTGATTCACGAATAAAAAAGACAAAGGAAAAGTACATTCTACGCTTAACGTAAAAAAAATAAAAAAAATAAAAAAAAAACTTTGCAAAGCCCCTTTAAAGTTCGTCTAAAAAAACAAGAAGCATTTAGCGCACAAAAAAGATTCGCAAATATTTGGTACAAAACGAAAAGAAGCAACGAGCCAAGAAATTTCCCTAGGAATCACTTTCAACGCCCAGAGCTGGGCGCCGGAATCTTTAGCGCCCCAGCCTGGGCGCTGATTCTCTCTGCTTGCCAAATTTTGCCCAGAAGTACTCGTCATTTTATCCGCACATACACGGAAAAATAACGAACACTTGGGGGGTACAGCACGTATTCAGAAATACGTACCAAAAAACACATGAAAAGATTTTTGTGCAAATACATGTACTTAAAAAACAAAACAAATTTTTGGCTTACGGCAAAGCAGCAGATTAAAATAATAATAAACTTCACTTATTTCACCCTATTTCAAACATTACGATTCCACTCGAATGTACTTGTTTAAGATCGGCATTCTAAGAAACCATTTTCTGGCTAAGAACTACGCAAGACCTGATTCCAAATTAAATCTATTTAAGGCGGATACGTAGGCAATCCATGATTCGGTCCAACCAATTTGCAAAAATGTTAAAGCCTATAGAATAACAAGAATAAAAGATAGAGTCCCTTATTCAAATTTAATTACTTGCAATCCAAGTCGAAAGAAAAATTTAAGTCAAAGGAAGAATCCAAGTCATCAAGATGCCAAAATGAGCACACATCGAAAAATAATAAGGGCACGTACCCTTGCCAGAAGGAGCACTCACACTCCTAGGCACTTAGCCAATACTCAAAAGATCGCTTTGCCTCAATTGAATGGGGGCTAGCGCGAGCGTCCATGACCTCTAAAGTACTCGACTTGACCCTCCCTAAAGAAAAGTAACTTAAATACCTTCTTTCACCACTAGACACAGTCATAATCGCCAACAAGTAGTAAAGGCAGTAAGCTTGCAATAAAGAGGATTGTTCTACGGCATCGCCCCATCGTTCCTTCGAACTCAGGGGACCCGTTCATGGTAATTCAAATGCTTGCGAATCCCCTTTGAAAAAATCAGACATTGTCAATAGGACTTGGAACTTAACCAAGGCTCACCCTACTCAGACATATGACACGGGCATCTAAAATCGAAATCTGAAAGCATCATTAATGAGAAGACATAATAGCAACTGGGGGCTAAAAATTGAAATGAAAGAGCTAGAGAAAGAACTCAGTATACCTTGACCTTTTGTGCAGACATACACCAAGTAAATCTAAGTCGATTTGAAAACGGTTTATATTCCCGCAATTCTGGAAAAGACGGCCCTAAAAACATGCGCCACACGGGCACATGTAATATCTTGACGCCTGCACCCTGGCTTCCAGCAAATCCTTAGACAGCACTCCAAAAATCGTAACAGTATTTTGATTCACTCGTGTAATCCTGTACGAACCCTTCTATAAGTCAAACTTACTTAGGACACCTCGGATTGTACACAGTAGGACTCGGATTTCAAATAATTCTCAAAGACTTCTTCGAACATAATAAAGTGTCGTTAGTTTAAGCTAAGTATGTGTTTATCTCGACGTTGCAAGTGAGTCAAAAAGATTTCTAAATATGATTATGGGTAAAGAAAGGCACCTAGCTTTTGGTCAAGGCACACTTCAACATGTGACGGCCGTAGGTTCCCTTGTGATCCCTGGTGTGGGGATCGCTCAACGTACACCCGCACGGCAGAGATTGAGAGTTCGGGGGACTGTAGCTACCGAGAGGAGTGCTCATCGATAATACTCCAGAGGCCGGTTATCCTTACTAGGTCAACATAAATAATTGAAGGGACATGCGTTAACTATTAAACTAATCTGAATTGATTTTTATAATATGTAACACATAATACTAGATCGATCGTGATTATCTTGTTTAGATTGATTTAAGATACCTAACATGATAGTTCAATTGTCCAAGATATTATCTTTATTAGGCGTGATAGAACAATCAGATTAATAGTTTAACAGTTTTATAAAAAGGGCGATGAAAGCGATTAAATCATACAAAGGGACACATTACAACGCACCCTTGAGAGGTGCGTTGTGGTTCTCAGAAAACTAACCACTTTAGCTTTGCTATTTCTCCTTTTATTTAATGAATCTCGAGTTTCCGAGCAAGGTTCCAGTATCCGGGCTTAATTCTTCAGCTACAAGGGACAGGATACGTTCTGTTCGACTTTTGGGTCGATTGCGACAGAACGCGGGATCAATTTTGCAGCGTGAGGCTTAGGCTTAGGGGTTGGAGTCAATACTCAGAATATGAATCGTGTGTGTTCTTTTCTCGTCGAATTTGGGGCTGTATTTATAGGGAAGAGTTTGTGGAAAGATAGATTTTTAGAGCACTAATCTAAGAAGAATTAGGAGAGAACACGTCCCCAGGTAATTTCAGCGCTCAGGGCTGGGCGCCGAAGATTTCGGCGTCCAGAGCCAGGCGTTGAAAATAGGATCTGGGCCGTGTTTCCTTGTCAGATTTGGACTCGTGGAATACGGAGTCTTTGAGACTTATCCGAGTCTTTTAGTGCGTATTAACTTTATGACGGAATGCGTCTTGGCCCGTTACGAACTCTAGGCTCGTTAGGATTTTAATTAATACGTAACTCTTATTTTCGAATTATACTAGGAACAGAATTCCTCTTGTAAATTCTATCTCTTTTAGGATTTATGTTGGAGTGCAACACCTAATTCTGACAGGTTTCTATCTTTTATGACTTGCCACTTTTAGCAACTACCCTTTACGGCAATTACTATTCTTAGCAGGTTTCTATAAATAGCAGGTTCGGTTGAAATGAAAAGGGTGATCGAGATTCGTTATTTTATAGGAGATGTGTTGCCAAGTGGAGATTTATGTTCTCATCATCGAACCTTCCCTCTCGGGAATGGGGACAAAAGTAGGCGTCTACAGCAGGACCCTATAGAAGTCTGGGCTTTTTTTTTTTGGGGCCTGGGCTCATTTTCGGCGCCCAGGCCTAGGCGTTAGTAATAATTCACGCCCAGGTGGGGCGTTGAAAATATATTTTGGGTTGGTCTTTTGGTGACACAGTTGGCCTCTTGTTCGTTCGTTTATTCCACTTGGAAATTCTACGTATTCTCTTCTCTTTTGTTTTTCTTTATTTTTGGAACATAGAATTTTATTAGAGATTACAATGAGTTGAGTGATCGTGATGATTTCTCGAGAAGCCGTAGCCGATTGGTGGACTACGGTGTTTGTCGCTTTGGGGCGATTATTTAAAGGAATTGTCGCTCTTAAGGCGTTGGAATAGTTGGGCGAGTCTATATGGCCCGAGGAACATACCTTGAGGTGTAAGACTTTGATCGCGTATATATTTTTTATTTTGCTACGGTCGTTTCGTAGCTTGGAGCCCCCAAGTATGCACGTAGGCTTGTGTGGCCTAACAGCGTGTCTTGGAACATTCCTCCAGGTGTTGGGATATCATTATTATTTTTTGCATTGGAGTACTTCATCACGCCTCGTTCAGGTGCTCGAACAAGTGTAGCACCTTCTGCGTGGGTGTGCACGGCTTATTACTTCGTTTGATGCGAGGATTCATAGATGTTTCTTTCTTTTTTATCCTTGATTTTTCTTTCTCTTTTTCTTTGGAACGACGTAGACTGTGTAACGGGCGCTTGTAGGGCGAGCGTTATGTGCAGTAGTTTAATCGGAGTTTTGGTGACTCGCGATTTTCAGTTACCCTCGTTAGTGGGGTGACTTTATATATTCTAAGTAGCGCTTTAGAATTTGGGAGGGGTTGTAGCCATTCTAAGGTTCGTTTTACACGATCAAACCTTAGGATTGTGCCCCTATGACGTGTGTATAGCATTAGCGTTGAGAATTTGCGATAACAATCGTCATTTCGAGCATTTTTAGAGTGTCTTTCTCAAGCCCCCAATTGTAGCTACGGGATTGGCTTGGTGCTATAATGCTTGGCATATGTTTTTATGCATTCATGTTGACATGGATCATGAATAGTTTGAACCAGACTCGTTTAGTGCGAGGTACGTTTGAGTAGTGATTTGCTACTTCTCTTGTAAATGTCGTATTGTGCGACATTTCCATGGTCAAGGTAGTCACATGTTGAAGTGTGCCTTGACCAAAAGCTAGGTGCCTTTCTTTACCCATAATCATATTTAGAAATCTTTTTGACTCACTTGCAACGTCGAGATAAACGCATACTTAGCTTAAACCAACGACACTTTATTATGTTCGAAGAAGTCTTTGAGAATTATTTGAAATCCGAGTCCTACTTTGTACAATCCGAGGTGTCCTAAGTAAGTTGACTTATAGAGGGGTTCGTACAGGATTGAATCAAAATACTGTTACGATTTTCGGAATGCTGTCTAAGGATTTGCTGGAAGCCAGGGTGCAGGCGTCAAGATATTACTTGTGCCCGTGTTGCACATGCTTTAGGCTTTTAGGGCCATCTTTTCCAGAATTGCGGGAATATAAACCGCTTTCAAATTGACTTAGATTTACTTGGTGTATGTCTGTACAAAAGGTCAAGGTATACTTAGTTCTTTCCCTAGCTCTTTCATTTCAATTTTTAGCCCCCAGTTGCTATTATGTCTTCTCATTAATGATGCTTTCAGATTTCGATTTTAGATGCCCGTGTCATATGTCTAAGTAGGGTGAGCCTTGGTTAAGTGCCAAGTCCTATTGACAATGTCTGATTTTTTTAAAGGGGATTCGCAAGCATTTGAATTACCATGAACGGGTGCCCTGAGTTCGAAGGAACGATGGGGCGATGCCGTAGAACAATCCTCTTTATTGCGAGCTTACTGCCTTTACTACTTGTTGGTGATCATGACTGTGTCTAGCGGTGAAAGAAGGTCTTAAGTGAGTTACTTAGCTTTAGGGAGGGTCAAGTCGAGTACTTTAGAGGTCATGGAAGCTCGCGCTATGTAGACACCTACTTTTGTCCCCATTCCCGAAAGGGAAAGGTTCGATGATGAAAACATAAATCTCCACTTGACAACGCATCTCCTATAAAATAAACGAATCTCGATTCCCCATTTCATTTCACCCGAAACCTGCTATTTATGGAAACATGCTAAAAATAGTAACTGCTGTAAAAGCTAGCTTCTAAAAGTGGCAAATCATAAAGGATAGAAACCTGTCAGAATTAGTTGTTGCATTCCAACATAAATCCTAAATGAGATAGAAAACCGCGAGAATCCTATTCCTAATATGATTCGGAAATAAGAGTTACGTATTAATTAAAATCCTAACGAGCCTAGAGTTCGTAACGGGCCCAGACGCATTCCGTCATAAAATTGATACGCGCTAAAAGACTCGATTAAATCTCAAACTCTACAGATTTCAGGAATCCGAATCTGACTAAAGAAAACAGCCCAGACCCTATTTTCAACGCCTGGCTCTGGGCGCCGAAATCTTCGACGCCTAGGTCTAGGCGCTGAAAATACCTGGGTACGTGTTTTTTCCTAATTTTTGTGGATTAGAACTCAGTAATTCTATCTTTCCACGAACTCTTCCCTATAAATAGACCCCTAAATTCGACGTGAAAGGAACACACACAACACATAATTATATTCTGAGTATTGACTCCAACCCTTAGCCTAAGCCTCTCGCTGCGAAATTGTTCACGCGTTCTGTCGCAATCGATCCATAAATCGAACAGAACGTATCCTGTCCCATAATTGAGATTCGTTAAATAAAAAGGAGAAATAGCAAAGTCAAAGTGGTTAGTTTTCTGAGAACCGTGACGCACCTCTCAAGGGTGCGTCGTAATGTGTCCCTTTTCGATGATTTAACTGCTTTCCTCGCCCTTTTTATGAACTGTTAAACTAACCTAATCTGATTGTTCTATCACGCCTAACAAATATAATATTTTTGGGAAATCGGATTATCATGCTAGGTCCCTTAATGCTATTTAAATCAGATAATCACGATCGAATTAGTATTATATGTTGCATATTGCTAAAATCAATTCAGATTAGTTTAATAGTTAACGCATGTCCCTTCAATTATTTATGCTGAGCTAGTAAGGATATCCTGCCTCTGGAGTTATCGACGAGCGAAGTACTCCTCTCGGTAGTTACAGTCCCCCGAACCCTCAATCTCTACCTTGCGGGTGTATGTTGAGAGATCCCCACACCAGGGATCACAAGGGAACCTACGGCCGTCGTGGTCAAACATAATTGCACTCCCTTTATGTCACGATAACCGGGTTTTATCAGTTTTTCTCATTGTCGTTAAAAACTGAATGGCGACTCCTATACTACTAGTCAATAGGGTGTAAAGACACAGAAAATCCAATTACACTTGATTGAATAAAAAGAATCGTCACACCCACGAGGGACGAGGTCACGCATTAGCCTCGTGCTTTTTCGACCCCCTCACAGTGGCGACTCTGCTGGGGATAGTGAAGGAAATACTCGTGCTTGTAGGTAATCAAAATAGCCGAAGGGTGAAACGATCCTACCCCGCGTTTATTTCCCCATCAAGTTGGGACGACCTGAAAATCAGCATATTAATGTGAACGGGCAGAACAACATAACGAATCTCGACTCCCTCAGGAGTTGGGACTAAGGATACCTTTTTCCGCCAATAGGGGGGTGCATACGCCGCGCATCTTGCCCACTCGGTACTTGTGCAGGTAGTAAACCTATCCCGAACCCAATCGCTCGCTCATTAGGTCCCTCTCGCCTGCATGCCCCCTTGGCTTGCACTTGCGGGTTGACCTCTTGAGCGAAATTCGTCATTTGAAGACACTACCTCGACCGGGGCATGTGTTGGATCTACGATAGAAGCGGTACCAAGCCAGGCGCAAATACTACCCATAGAAGCCTATCATAAACTACGTGACATATTTAATTTTCAAATCCATGTTTGTAATGTAGTTATGTGTAGCGAACTATGTGAATATGTTATGATTGTGCGTACGAATAACGCTAGACAAATAATGCTAGAAAACCAACGACCTTAAAAATTGCCCAAACATTCATGAACCAATTGGCCAAAGAGTTATACCAAAATACGTGTTCCGCAAGCCCGAACGATCGCCACAAAAATAAGCGACGCTCGGGATGGCCTGTAACGAATCCCACAAACGCTGTTACGCGTAAAGGACGTTATTAGGCAAGCACGCAAATCGAAGTCGCATAAACAGAAGACAGAAAACGAGAACCAGCCAGGTTCGCATTTTCAACGCCCCTGGCTGGGCGCTTAAATTTCTCACGCCCACTGCTGGGCGCTGAAGTTGCTGCCTGGCCTTTTGGTCAGGCACAGCAGCCTCGGTGCCCGCGCATAAGAAAAACATACGTAGCAAAAAAAAACTTTTCGGAAAAAATTGCTGCGAGGGCGTATGAAAAGGCACTCGATTCTAAAAGCGACTTGTAAAAAATAAATAACTCCTTGTGTCGTTGTTAGGCCTCCTACGACGACAATGCTCGGCACCAAAACCGAGCATGCTAATTAAACGACCTTGAGTGTCACATGGGCAAAGTATTCAAAAAATAATGTTCGAATAAAGTCTTCAAGATAAAAATAAATGTTCAAATGAAAAATAAGTAAATCCGAGTCTAGACTAGGCTATGACAAAGTACAATCTAAATCCTAAGTCTTAGTTGTCTTATCCATAGAATCGGTCCTAATGCTTGGTGTCGTTCTGCAAGTTAAAAGGTTAAACCATATTGAGTCTCCCTTCCTAACATATAAATCAATGAGCACCCATATGTAATTGTCATCCCTTGCTAAGAACCCACGGCCTCAATATTCTCTCTCACCAATAAAAGAATATATTATAGTATTTGCAAAATGGAAACAGTCACATTCTGAAAATCATTCCTCCATAGTCGCACAACCCCCAAAGTGAACCTAAGGTATCAATACCATTGGAAAAAAATTAATGGCCTCAAGGCTTATGATCACATTGGGTCACGACTATCATAGTCCTCTCGAGTCACTCGCTCCTTGAAATACTACTAAGTACGGACTAAAAGATTTTCCATGAATGCAACATGACCAACCATGAAAATACCCAAATCGGCATGCCATAAGGCTACCATTGGGGTAAAGCAATACACACTAAGAGAGAAGCCGCACTAATGATTCTAGCCTTGCAAAAATAAAAATTCGATCTCCCCAATTAACTACCTTGCCAACATTAAGCAAAATGGCGCATGACAAATGAACACCCAAGGGTTAAAATCTAAAGTGTCAACCAACGAAAGTTATGGTCCAATAAATCTAAGTCTGAGAGTTTCTTGGTCAAGTATTATAGGCTTACGCCACGTCATTATTTTGAGTCTAGGCCACCTCCTTGTATTCCTACACGGGTTATAATCAGAAAATTAATGAAAGTTTGAGTCTAAATCACAACTTCCAATTAAATCCCGGAAACTGTAAAAAATTATTTTCGATGTAATTCTTTCGTTAAATTTCAAATAAGGTAAAAACAACATTTTGAATCTACGCTATTTGCACATTTTAAGAAACGACTAAATACGCTTGCAAAGTAAGATAATTTAAAGGTCCACCCTAGGCCAACTAAAATTAAAGGTCCACCCTAGGCCTACTAAAATTAAAGGTCCACTATAGGCCTACCAAACGAGGCTCACTCAGTCTCGCCTCGTGACTCAAAGACCATAACCATCTACCTTTTAGCCCAAATAAAAAAAAATTGAAGGATTTATGTTGGGGAGAAATCCCATGCAAAAAGGAAAAAATAGAAAGAGAAAAGGGAGAGCGAAAAGAGCAAGCCACGAAATGCTTAAAAAAGAGAAAGAGAAAAGGGAGAGCGAAAAAGAGCCATGAAATACTTAGCCCGTACCTCCCAAAGTGCGAAACTTACCCAAGTAAACGAAGGAAAAGAATTGAGTCAACCAATCCAAATCATAAAATTCTACGATGTCTACCCTTTCCAATCCTTATGCTCTTAGACGCATTCGCTCTGGGGTCCCTGTTCAGCTCATCTAACCCATCCATGTTCTCATTGCCATAACCCAAGAAACCATTACCTCGACTCTTGTTCTTGAACTTGTTGTCAACCGCAAACCACGCGCGGCCATTGACACGTGCGTCATACCCATTATTTCCAAAGCCCAAAACCTGTTCTTACACCACCATTAGCATAATGACCATATAACTTGTGTGGATACATCCTGTTGATATACCCTTAAGCCGTCCCCATACTACTCATTGACCTTGGTTGATTTAAACTCATGACACTAGCTTGAGGCTGCAAATTGTGAGCCCTAGCAGGTGTAATCCTCATGCTCGACTAATACCTATACAACTTATCCTATCTCATTCAACCCGTCTTTCAAACCGTCTTGAGTCACGAATAAAAAAAGAAGACAAATGAAAAGTACAAAAAAGTAATAAATAATAAAGAAGGAACTTTGCAAAAGCGCCTCTAAAGTTAGTTTAAAAGAAAAAGGAGCATTTAGCGCACCAAAAAAGATCCTCCCAGAAGTCATTTTCAGCGCCCATAGCCTGGGCGCTGAATCTCTCTTCTCGCCAAATTTTGTCCAGAAGTGCTCGTCATTATATCCGCACATGCACGGAAAAATAACGAATACTTGGAGGGGTACAACACGTATTCAGATATACGTACCACCAAAAAATACATGTACTCAAAAAATATATAAAACAAATTTTTGGCTTACGGCAAAGCAGTAGATTAAAATAATAATAAACTTCACTTATTCTACCGTTTCAAATAATATGTTTCCACCTCAGAACATACCTATCGAATTCGGCATTCTAAGAAACCATTTCCTAGGATAAGAACTACGCAAGACCTGATTCCAAATTAAATTTATTTAAGGCGGATACGTAGGCAATCCATGATTCGGTCCAACCAATTTGCAACCAATATTAAAGCCTATAGAAATAACAAGAATAAGAAATAGAGTCCCTTATTGAAATTTAATTATTTGCAACCCAAGTCGAAAGAAAGATTTAAGTCAAAAGAAGAATCCAAGTCATCAAGATGCCAAAATTAATGAGCACACATCGAAAAATAATAAGGGCACGTACCCTTGCCAGAAGGAGCACTCACACTCCTAGGCACTTAGCCAAGACTCAAAAGACCACTTTGCCTCAATTGAATGGGGGCTAGCGCAAGCGTCCATGACCTCTAAAGTACTCGACTTGACCCTCCCTAAAGCGAACTAACTCACTTAAAGACTTTCTTTCACCACTAGACATAGTCGTTCGCTTAAAGACCTTCTTTCACCACTAAGACACAGTCATAATCGCCAACAAGTAATAAGGGCAGTAAGCTTGCAATAAAGAGGATTGTTCTACGGCGTCGCCCCATCGTTCCTTCGAGCTCAGAGCACCCGTTCATGGTAACTCAAATGCTCGCGAATCCCCTTTGAAAAAAAATCAGACATTGTCAATAGGACTTGGCACTTAACCAAGGCTCACCCTACTCAGACATATGACACGGGCATCTAAAATCGAAATCTGAAAACATTATTAATGGGAAGACATAACAGTAACTGGGGGCTAAAAATTGAAATGAAAGAGATAGGTAAGGAACTAAGTATACCTCGACCTTTTATACAGACATACACCAAATAAATCTAAGTCAATTTGAAAACGGTTTATATTCCCGCAATTTTGGAAAAGATGGCCCTAAAAGCCTAAAGCATATGCCAAACGGGCACAAGTATGTCTTGACGCCTGCACCCTGGCTTCCAGCAAATCCTTAGACAGCATTCTAAAAATCGTAACAGTATTTTGATTCACTCATGTAATCTTGTACGAACCCTTCTATAGGTCGAACTTACTTAGGACACCTCGGATTGTACATAGTAGGACTCGGATTTCAAATAATTTTCAAAGACTTCTTCGAACATAATAAAGTGTCATTGGTTTAATCTAAGTATGCATTTACGATGTTTCAAGTGAGTCAAAAAAGATCTATAAATATGATTATGGGTAAAGAAAGGCACCTAGCTTTTGGTCAAGGCACACTTCAACGTATGATTACCTTGACCATGGCAATGTCGCACAATACGACATTTACAAGAAAAGTAGCAAATTACTACCCGAACGTACCTCGCACTAAACGAGTCTGGTTCAAACTATTCATGATCCATGTCACCATGAATGCATAAAGACGTATGCAAAGCATTATAGCACCAAGCCAATCCCGTAGCTACGATTGGGGGCTTGAGAAAAACACTCTAAAAATGCTCGAAATGACGATTTTATCGCAAATTCTCGACGCTAATGCTATACATACATCATAGGGGCACAATCCTAAGCTTTAATCATGTAAAACGAACCTTAGAATGGCTGCAACCCCTCCCAAATTCTAAGCATTACTTAGAGTATATAAAGTCGCCCCACTAACAAGGGTAACTGAAAATCGCGAGTCGCCAAAACTCCGATCAAACCACTGCACATAACGCTCGCCCTATAAAGCGCCCGTTACACAGTCTACATCGTTCCAAAGCAAAAACGAAAGCAAAAAAGAATCAAAAAAAACTGTCAAAATTCTGCCCAGGAATCATTTTCAACGCCCAGAGCTGGGCGCCGATATCTTTAACGCCCCAGCCTGGGCGCTGAATCTTTCTGCTAGCCAAGTTTTGCCCAGATACAAAAATAAGAAAGAAACACCTATGAATCATCGCATCGAACGAAGTAATAAGCCGTGCAAACCCACGCAGAAGGTGCTACACTTGTTCGAGCACCTGAACGATTCAGCACGATGAAGTACTCCAAATAATGATATCCCAACACTTGGAGGAATGTTCTAAGACACGCCGTTAGGCCACACAAGCCTGCGTTGCACCATAATCCCACAGTACAAGTCTAAAAAAAGGTAAGGCACATTGCGCTAATGCAAGCACGACCAAGAGTAAGAGGCAAAGACTACTTATCGCCCAAATGCAAGCCACACGACTTCTACATCAAGGATTAAAGGTAGCAAAACATTACCTACCACGGAAGGGATAGCGCGCACCTACACGAGCGAAACCCCAAGGCATCTTTCTCGAAAGAACCTACAAAATCGTACGCCAAAAGGAAGCATCCCAACTTGCATACTTGGGGGCTCCAAGCTACGAAACAACCATAACAAAATAAAAAATCTCGAAGCAAATGTTTGAACAATCGAAAGGGCACGATGTTTGAGCCCACTTCATGAATGGACCTGACCCCTATCAAGCTTCTAAGCAAACTATTCAAAATCAGTCATTGCTCAAAAAAAAATGATTCAAGCAAACTGATTAATGGACCGCACACAACGGCCATTCTATGAACGCTCGTTCGCACATACATATCATCATTCACGAACACGTTCAAAAAATATAAGAGCGATCAAAGTCTTACACCTCAAGGTATGTTCCTCGGGCCATATAGACTCGCCCGACTATTGCAATAACTGTACACCTTAAGAGCAACAGTTCCTTAAAATAATCGCCCCAAAGCGACAAGCACCGTAGTCCACCAATCGGCTACGGCTTCTCAAGAAAATCATCACGTTCTAAAAACAAAGAAAAAACAAAAGAAAAGAGAATACATAGAACTTCCAAGTGAAATAAACGAATGAACAAGAGGCCAACTGTGTCATCAAAAGACCAGCCCAAACAACACTTTCAACGCCCCACCTGGGCGTGAATTATTTCAACGCCCAGGCCTGGGCGCCGAAAATGAACCCAGGCTCCAAAGGGCCCTAACTTCTATTGGGCCCTGCCACATTCATTCGGCTTGAAAATCGCCGATTTCTTCACTGAAAGTCGCACCTCACGGCTTTGTTAAGAGTAGCACACCACTATAAAGATCACCCGCACTTACGAGAACGATCCCAAACACGATCAAGGACATTACAAATGCTTATCCCCAAGGAACCTTTTTGACAAGAAATGACCATCAAGCACGAATGCTTGGGGGCTCGAAAGAAAATATATTATGCAAAGTTAAAAACAATATCCCCAGACTACGCTGTACGAAGTCCCGTGTTTGGATGTCTCAAAAAATAAAACCGGTTTACGACCTCAAGACAAAGGTCGCCGTTGATACTTATACATAGTCCCCTAATCAAGTACCCAGGTAGTGGCAAAATTGAGTCGTAAAGACTAGCTCAAAACCATGAAAGATGATGACCACGAGACAATGGTCCGTCTAAGCACGTTGTCAACCCACATTCAGGTTGCAACTAAATCCGAGCATCCCTCTGAAGAATTCGCTCCTACAAGAATGAATAAAAAGAAATTCTCAAAAAAAAAATCACAAGAAAAAAATGAAATAGGGACTTGCCCACCTCAATCAGGCAAGATCGAACCACGCGAGTTCCAAATTAAAAGACGAATTCAGGTTCGCTCACCTCCAGCGAGCGGGGCGTCCACCCTTAGCGGACAGGGCTCGCCCACCTTCAGCGGGCGGGGTCTGTTAGGTTATGATACATATGACAATTCATAAATCATGCGGAAAAACCATAAAGCCAGGAAAGCATATTATTTACAAATAATCATTTAGCATAGTTTAGATGCATACACTTTGTTGCGTGCCTTCCCTAGCTGCGCCCGAACCGAACAAGAACAAGTCTTTAGGACTCCAAGTGTCGTCCCTCCGTAGATAGTCCACAGCACGTCCGGATCCGCCTTAAGCTTGACCAACTAGGATCGCCCTTAAGGTACATAGAATTTTCGGCTAATGTAGGCAATTATATGACTGAATTTGTGCTCTCAAAAATCACTTTGAATACTTGAATACTCTATACAAAATAATGACCCTAGGCCTTTATTTATAGAGGTATGGAAAGGGAATTGTAATCCTATTAGGATACGAATTAATTAAACTAGAATCCTAATAGAATTCTTATTTAATTAATTCATCCTTTTAGGTTTAGGAATTTAATCATATGTCGAAACCTGATAGCTTTAGGATTCGTATAGCTCACAAACACACACACGCACGCACAGCAGCCCACGAGGGGCGTCATGCGCGCGCGCAGCCTGCGAGCTCGCAGCCCATTGCCACGAGGCCCACACGCTGCCGCAGCGTTAGCGCGCGCTGGGCCTGCCTTGCGGTGGGCCTGGCGCAGCCTTGGCTGGTGCGTTGTGGCGCGCTGGCTTGCTGGGCGATGGCCCGGCTTCGTGCTAGGCCTTCGTCTGGCAGGCCTCGTCCGATGCTAATTCGTACGATACGCTTCCGATTAATTTCCCGATTCCGGAATTCATTTCCGATACGAACAATATTTAATATTTCCAATTCCGGAATTAATTTCCGTTTCGAACAAATATTTAATATTTCCGTTTCCGGAATTATTTTCCGATTCCGATAATATTTCTGATTCTGACAATATTTCCGTTTCCGGCAATATTTCCGATTCCGGCAATATTTCCATTTCCGATAATATTTTCCGATACGTACCATGTTTCCGTTTCCGGCAACATCTACGACTTGGATAATATTTATATTTTCGATACGATCCATATTTCCGTTTCCGGCAATATCATCGTTTCCGGAGCATTCATTTCTTGCCTGTGACGATCTCAGCTCCCACTGAAACCAAGATCCGTCGATTCCGAATATCCATAGATGGAGTATTTAATGCCATTAAATACTTGATCCGTTTACGTACTATTTTTGTGACCCTACGGGTTCAGTCAAGAGTAAGCTGTGGATTAATATCATTAATTCCAGTTGAACTGAAGCGGCCTCTAGCTAGGCATTCAGCTCACTTGATCTCACTGAATTATTAACTTGTTAATTAATACTGAACCGCACTTATTAGACTTAACATAGAATGCATACTTGGACCAGGGGCATTATTTCCTTCAGTCTCCCACTTGTCCTTAGGGACAAGTGTGCATTTCCTAATTCCTTTGTCGCTCGATGCTTGCTCTTGAACATAAGGTAAGAGTTGTCATCCTTATTATGTCCAGAGGTGTTCCTCGGTTTCAGAGTTCAACTGATCAAATAAACAGATAATCATAGCCTATGATTCATCCGAGCACGGCCATGCATTTCACAGTTTCTAGCTCTCCGAGTGGCCTTGTACAACTTTTAAGCATCTCATCCCGATTTATGGGAGGACAATCCCAATCTTGCGATCTTGATATTAGACTTCGTTTGATAGGTGTTTACCTGAGCGTTACCTTTATAGCCTCCTTTTACGGTGCGACGGTTGGTCAACGTCAAAGCAACCAGTTCTCAAACAAGTAATCTCAAATCACTCAGGTATTGAGGATTTAGTGTCTAATAATTTTAATGAAATTTACTTATGACAGATTTTCATCTCTTACAGTAAAGTTTCATAGGTCTTGTCCGATACTAGTCTTCCCAAAGTAAGTATCTATGCAAATGATTATGACATTGCCATGTCCACATAGTTCAAGAAACAGAACTACTAGTCATCTTCCATTCTAATCGTCTAACGTTTTCCATGCGTCCAATTTTATAGAAAACTCTGACTAGGGACCATTTTCAACCTTTGACATTCAAGTTCACTTGATAGACATTTCTTAGTCACAGGACTGGTCCTGACAGTCTATCTTGAATATATCGTCAAATTGAAGGGACTCATCATTTAATAAACCACAAATTAAATGGAAAAATGAATTCTTTTCATTTATTGTGAATGATTAACCAATAATGTTTTACAAAGATTTAAACTCTAAAACTTTAAAACATTAAACAGGGATATCAAAGCCATTCTCCAATATGCTTGATTCCCATAGCTGCAGTGTGCGAGTTGTGCTTCGCCTGCGGCAGAGGTTTAGTCAATGGATCTGATATGTTGTCATCAGTTCCAATCTTGTTTATCTCGACTTCTTTTCTTTCAACGAACTCTCGTAGCAGGTGAAATCTACGAAGTACATGCTTGACTCTCTGGTGGTGTCTAGGCTCCTTTGCCTGTGCAATAGCTCCGTTATTATCACAATACAGGGCTATTGGTCCTTTAATGGAGGGGACTACACCAAGTTCACCTATGAACTTCCTTAGCCATATAGCTTCCTTTGCTGCTTCATGTGCAGCAATGTACTTCGCTTCAGTTGTAGAATCCGCAATGGTGCTTTGCTTAGCACTTTTCCAGCTTACTGCACCTCTGTTGAGGCAGAAGACAAACCCAGACTGTGATCTGAAATCATCTTTGTCGGTTTGGAAACTTGCGTCCGTATAGCCTTTAACAATTAATTCATCATCTCCACCATAGACCAGGAAGTCATTTTTGTGCCTTTTCAGGTACTTCAGAATATTCTTGGCAGCAGTCCAATGCGCCTCTCCTGGGTCTGACTGGTATCTGCTCGTAGCACTGAGTGCGTACGCAACATCCGGGCGTGTACATATCATAGCATACATTATTGAACCAATCAATGATGCATATGGAATCCCATTCATTCGTCTACGCTCATCAAGTGTTTTTGGGCACTGAGTCTTGCTTAGAGTTATTCCATGAGACATGGGTAGGTAGCCTCGCTTGGAGTCTGCCATCTTGAACCTATCAAGCACCTTATTGATATAAGTGCTTTGACTAAGTCCAATCATCCTTTTAGATCTATCTCTGTAAATCTTGATGCCCAATATGTACTGTGCTTCTCCTAGATCTTTCATCGAAAAACATTTCCCAAGCCAAATCTTGACAAAGTTCAACATAGGAATGTCATTTCCGATAAGTAATATGCCGTCGACATATAATACTAGGAAAGCAATTTTGCTCCCACTGACCTTCTTGTATACACAAGATTCGTCTGCGTTCTTGATGAAACCAAAGTCACTGACTGCTTCATCAAAACGTATATTCCAGCTCCTGGATGCCTGCTTCAATCCGTAGATTGACTTCTTTAGCTTGCATACCTTTTTAGCATTCTTTGGATCCTCAAAACCTTCAGGCTGTGTCATAAACACAGTTTCTGTTAAAACGTCGTTTAAGAAAGCAGTTTTGACATCCATCTGCCATATTTCGTAATCGTAATATGCAGCGATTGCTAACATTATCTGAATAGACTTTAGCATTGCAACTGGTGAAAAGGTTTCATCGTAATCCACACCGTGGACTTGCCTGTAACCTTTTGCAACCAATCTAGCTTTGAAAACTTCAAGTTTTCCATCCTTGTCCTTTTTCAGTTTGAAAACCCATTTGCTTCCAATGGCTTGGTAGCCATCTGGCAAATCGACCAAATCTCATACTTGGTTTTCAGACATGGAGTCTAATTCAGATTGCATGGCTTCTTGCCATTGCTTGGAGCTAGGGCTCGTCATAGCTTGTTTGTAAGTCGCAGGTTCATCACTTTCAAGTAATAGAACGTCATAGCTCTCGTTCGTCAAAATACCTAAGTACCTTTCCGGTTGAGATCTATATCTTTGCGATCTACGCGGGGTAAAATTTCTAGATTGACCATGATTCTCACCAGATTCTTCTAAAGATCTCTGAGTTTCATCCTGAATGTCATCTTGAGCATTCTCTAGAGTTTGTCGTTCGACTCGAATTTCTTCGAGGTCTACTTTTCTCCCACTTGTCATTTTGGAAATGTGATCTTTCTCCAAAAAGACACCATCTCGAGCAACAAACACCTTGTTCTAAGATGTATTGTATAAGTAATACCCCTTTGTTTCCTTTGGATAGCCCACAAGGATACATTTGTCAGATTTTGGATGAAGTTTGTCTGAAATTAATCGTTTGACGTATACTTCACATCCCCAAATCTTAAGAAAAGACACATTTGGAGGCTTTCCAAACCATAATTCATATGGAGTCTTTTCGACAGCTTTAGACGGAGCTCTATTTATAGTGAGTGCAGCTGTATTTAGTGCATGTCCCCAAAATTCTAATGGAAGTTTGGCCTGACCCATCATTGACCTGACCATGTCTAGCAAGGTTCTGTTCCTCCGTTCCGACACACCGTTCCATTGTGGTGTTCCAGGAGGAGTCAATTCTGATAGAATTCCACATTCTTTCAGATGGTCATCAAATTCATAGCTCAGATATTCACCGCCTCTGTCAGACCGCAGTGCCTTAATCTTCTTGCCTAATTGATTCTCTACTTCACTCTGAAATTCCTTGAATTTGTTAAAGGATTCAGACTTATGCTTCATTAGGTAGACATAACCATATCTACTGAAGTCATCGGTGAAAGTGATAAAGTAGCTGAAACCACCTCTAGCATTTGTACTCACTGGTCCACATACATCTGTATGGATTAAACCCAATAGTTCATTTGCTCTTTCTCCAACTTTAGAGAAAGGTTGTTTTGTCATTTTGCCAAGTAAACATGATTCGCATTTACCATAATCCTCTAAGTCAAATGGTTCTAGAATTCCTTCCTTTTGAAGTCTTTCTAAGCGTTTCAAGTTTATATGGCCTAATCGACAATGCCACAGATAGGTGAGATCTGAATCATCCTTTTTAGCCCTTTTGGTATTTATGTTATATACTTGTTTGTCGTGATCTAATAAATAAAGTCCATTGACTAATCTAGCAGATCCATAAAACATCTCTTTAAAATAAAACGAACAACTATTGTCTTTTATTAAAAAGGAAAATCCCTTAGCATCTAAGCAAGAAACTGAAATGATGTTTTTAGTAAGACTTGGAACATGGAAACACTCTTCCAGTTCCAAAACTAGCCCGGAGGGCAACGACAAATAATAAGTTCCTACAGCTAATGCAGCAATCCGTGCTCCATTTCCCACTCGTAGGTCGACTTCACCCTTGCTTAACTTTCTACTTCTTCTTAGTCCCTGTGGATTGGAACATAAGTGTGAGCCACAACCTGTATCTAATACCCAAGAAGTTGAATTAGCAAGTATACAGTCTATAACGAAAATACCTGAAGATGGAACGACTGTTCCGTTCTTCTGATCTTCCTTTAGCTTCAAGCAATCTCTCTTCCAATGCCCCTTCTTCTTGCAGTAGAAGCATTCGGATTCAGAAGTGGGTTGACTGGCCTTCCTCTTTACAGATTTGGCGCCATTTTGCTAAGTTGGGCTGGCCTTGTTGCCACCTTTCTTAGCATTCCTCTTCTTTCCAGATTTCTTGAACTTGCCCCCACGCACCATAAGCACATCCTGCTTATCACTTTTGAGCGTCTTTTCAGCGGTCAGCATACCGTGAAGCTCAGTGAGCGTTTTGTCCAGACTATTCATACTGTAGTTCAGTTTGAACTGATCATACCCGCTATGAAGAGAATGGAGGATGGTGTCTATAGCCATTTCCTGAGAAAATTGCTGATCCAGCCGACTCATATTCTCAATGAGTCCAATCATTTTGAGAACATGTGGACTTACGGGCTCGCCTTTCTTAAGCTTGGTCTCAAGAATTTGCCTATGAGTCTCGAATCTTTCGACTCGAGCCAGATCTTGGAACATGTTCTTCAACTCACTGATGATTGTGAAAGCATCTGAGTTGATGAACGTTTTCTGCAGATCTGCACTCATGGTGGCGAGCATTAGACATTTCACATCCTTGTTGGCATCAATCCAACGATTAAGGGCTGCCTGAGTGACCCCGTCGCCTGCGGCTTCGGGCATCGCCTCTTCTAGGACATACTCCTTTTCTTCCTGCATAAGAACTATTTGCAAGTTCCTTTGCCAGTCAAGGAAGTTTTTCCCGCTCAACTTCTCCTTTTCGAGAATTGATCGAATGTTGAATGAATTGTTGTTTGCCATATTTAAAACTACAATTGAAAAGAATAAACAAATAAATAACCATTCACAGTTTCTCTTAATAAACTTAAATTCTAGCATACATGCATAATTCAATGTTCATTAAGCATTTTATTCAAGTTATGTGTTCCGGCAGGTGTGAATAAAATGATTCCAAGATCCTAAAATCATTGAAGAACTAAGCACAGTTTGTCGACTTAGTCCTAAAATATCTTAGGTAAGCAAAAGCCTTTTGCTAATAGTCTAGAAACTATTCTTGGTTGATAGGTACGTCTAAGAACTTATTAGATAAACTTATCGATTTTGCCACGACATAAAAGGACTCCTTACTTATATCGTTGAGTTTCACCAAAACTAAAATGTACTCACAATTATTTGTGTACCTTGCCCCTTTAGGACCAATAAGTAACACCTCGCTGAGCGAAAACTATTACTAGATTGATGTAAAGGATATCCAAGCAAGTGTATATTTTGGCATGGCACCTTTTAACTCAATTTTTAAGTTTGGAACTTAAGGCTCTTACTATGTTGGTTAGATTTTAAGTGAACTAAAATCCTTAATCATGCAACATAATCAAGCTTTTGATCTCATGCATTTTAAGACATATTTAAAAGCAATAAATAACTTAAAACATGCATAAGATAAATGTGATCTAGTATGGCCCGACTTCATCTTGAAGCTTTAACTTCAAAGTCCGTCTTGAAAATCTCCGTGGGAGGCACCATTTTCTTCAAATAGGATAAGCTATAATTAAAAACTAATTACAACTATTTGATGGTACGCAGACCATATTTGAATTAAAAAACAACGTTGGTACTTTAGACCAATTACATTCAAATTAATGGTACGCAGACCATATTTTCTATCCTATTTGGGCCATACTAGTCACTTCATAACCTGCAAAACAGTACATATACAATATATACCATTCACCCATTCATTATCATGAATGGCCCACATAGCTGGTTAGTAAAACACATTATGTATCACATAAACATTTGCAGCAATTAATCAAGGGCACCAATAATCTACAAATTATTCAGTCCTTATTAATTCTAATCAAGTTGTTTTAACCTTAAGGATTTGTAGACCTAATCAAGAGTTTATGACTAAAAAGGGCTCCAACTTAAACCAATAAATTCATATGCTTTACTAATTTTAAACATAAAAATGTATTTCTAGTCTAACCGGAAACATACAAATTTAATTAAAATTTAAAGCTCATATAAATTTATAATTGAATCCAAAAAGTTTAATTTAATTTCAGTCGTATTTAAATTAATTCATGATTTTAATTTTAGTAAAATAATTAGAATAAATAAAATTTATTATAATTACAATATTCAAAATTAAAATCCAAGAAAATAATTTAAATTATTAATTTTAAAATTAATTAAAATTACGTAAACTGAAAATTTCAAATTAAAATTTCAAAACGATCTAATCGCAACGCTGTTAGGTTATGATACATATGACAATTCATAAATCATGCGGAAAAACCATTTAGCCAGGAATACATATTATTTACACATAATCATTTAGCATAGTTTAGATGCATACTCTTTGTTGCGTGCCTTCCCTAGCTGCGCCCGAACCGAACAAGAACAAGTCTTTAGGACTCCAAGTGTCGTCCCTCCGTAGATAGTCCACAGTACGTCCGGATCCGCCTTAAGATTGACCAACTAGAATCGCCCTTAAGGTACTAAAGATTTCGGCACTTTTGAGCAAGGAATGTGTCTGAATTTTTCTCTCAAAAACTCACTTTGAATACTTGAAAAACTTGTTATAAATTGTGAACCCAGGCCACATATTTATAGGGGTATGGAAAGAGAATTGGAATCGAATTAGGATACGAATTAATTAAATTAGAATCACAATAAAACTCTTATTTAATTAATTTATCAAATAGAATTAGGAATTTAATCATTAAACGAATCCTGTACGTTTTAGGTTTCGTATGTGAACACAAACACCCGCACGCACAGCAGCCCACGAGGGGCGCCATGCGCGCGCGCACAGCCCGAGCATCGCAGCCCACGACTGCCGCGGCCTTGAGCGCGCGCTAGGCCTGCCTTGCGGTGGGCCTGGCGCAGCCTTGGGCTGGCGTGTTGTGGCGCGCGTTTCCCTTGCTGGACGTGGGCCTGGCTTCGTGCTGGGCCTTCGTCTAGCAAGCTCGTCCGATGCTAATTCGTATGACGCGCTTCCGATTAATTTTCCGATTCCGGAATTTATTTCCGATACGAACAAATTTTAACATTTCCGATTCCGGAATTAATTTCCGTTTCGAACAAATATTTAATATTTCCGTTTCCGGAATTATTTTCCGATTCCGATAATATTTCCGATTCAGACAATATTTCCGTTTCCGGCAATATTTCCGATTCCGGCAATATTTCCATTTCCGATAATATTTTCCGATACGTACCATGTTTCCGTTTCCGGCAACATCTACGACTTGGATAATATTAATATTTCCGATACGATCCATATTTCCGTTTCCGGCAATATCATCGTTTCCGGAGTATTCATTTCTTGCCTGTGACGATCTCAGCTCCCACTGAAACCAAGATCCGTCGATTCCGAATATCCATAGATGGAGTATTTAATGCCATTAAATACTTGATCCGTTTACGTACTATTTGTGTGACCCTACGGGTTCAGTCAAGAGTAAGCTGTGGATTAATATCATTAATTCCACTTGAACTGAAGCGGCCTCTAGCTAGGCATTCAGCTCACTTGATCTCACTGAATTATTAACTTGTTAATTAATACTGAACCGCATTTATTAGACTTAACATTGAATGCATACTTGGACCAAGGGCATTATTTCCTTCAGTCTCCCACTTGTCCTTAGGGACAAGTGTGCATTTCCTAATTCCTTTGTCGCTCGATGCTTGCTCTTGAACATAAGGTAAGAGTTGTCATCCTTATTATGTCCAGAGGTGTTCCTCGGTTTCAGAGTTCAACTGATCAAATAAACAGATAATCATAGCCTATGATTCATCCGAGCACGGCCATGCATTTCACAGTTTCTAGCTCTCCGAGTGGCCTTGTACAACTTTTAAGCATCTCATCCCGATTTATGGGAGGACAATCCCAATCTTGCGATCTTGAGATTAGACTTCGTTTGATAGGTGATTACCTGAGCGTTGCCTTTATAGCCTCCTTTTACGGTGCGACGGTTGGTCAACGTCAAAGCAACCAGTTCTCAAACAAGTAATCTCAAATCACTCAGGTATTGAGGATTTAGTGTCTAATAATTTTAATGAAATTTACTTATGACAGATTTTCATCTCTTACAGTAAAGTTTCATAGGTCTTGTCCGATACTAGTCTTCCCAAAGTAAGTATCTATGCAAATGATTATGACATTGCATGTCCACACAGTTCAAGAAACAGAACTACTAGTCATCTTGCATTCTAATCGTCTAACGTTTTCTATGCGTCCAATTTTATAGAAAACTCCGACTAGGGACTATTTTCAACCTTTGACATTCAAGTTCACTTGATAGACATTTCTTAGTCACAGGACTGGTCCTGACAGTCTATCTTGAATATATCGTCAAATTTGAAGGGACTCATCATTTAATACTAAACCAAGATTAAATGGAATATGAAAATACATTTCATATATGATAAATGTTCAACCCCAATGTTTTATAACCATGGGCCTCAAACCCATCTTCTAAAACAATTCATGGAATTCAAAGCTATGCTTGATTTCCAGTGCTACAACGTGAGTGTTGCTTCTCACTTGTTGCATAGGTTTAGTTATCATGCTTTGCCAATCTTAATATCCTTTTCATCGAATGTTCTTCGAGATATGATGATAAGATCTTTTCGAGTTTGTTTATTATGTGATCTAGTCTTTCTTACTTAGATGGTGGTTTTACTCATTTTGCAATGAAGAACCATCAAGTTAGCAGACGTTTTTCTTGCTTCAAGAGTGGTTCTACGCATTTTTCAATGAAGAACCATCAAGCTAGCAGATAGGTGATCTACCCAAGTTCAGTGAAGAACTTTAAACAACCCTGTTTTATTGCTTCTTAGGCAATAATTACTTTTACTTCAACTGTATAGGTTGCTAGTGATGCTTTGTTTGGATTTACCTATCCAGGCAGTTCATAGATATGTGGAAGATTCTCCAACTATATCTTTGAACATAGAAATTATTATTTTAATTTCCCACGCAACAACTCATGGTCTCCAACCCATGTTGCCATTTTCAAAACACGATGCTCTATAGCTCGTCCTTATCAATGGTTAACTCCAAAGGGTCTTGCTTGATCCTTTGCCAGTGTTTATGCGTGTAGCATCAATATTTAGCATATCTTTATTTCCTTGAATCAAGAACTATTCCTATGTACCTTTTCAAGTACCATAAGTATTCTAGATCTCAATCTAGTTGATCTTTACTTAGATCAATAGAGATTGGTATATGTTCGTCATGGCTAAAGTCATACGATACGTTTTTGGCGATCCTCATATTATATCATACATGATAAATTCTTTTGCAGAATAATTCCCAATTGAATTCTATTCATGTAACTTTAGCTTATCTAGTTTCAGTAGATACTAAATTCAGCTAAATTCTTTGACATATAATATAGGTTAAGAATCTTATTTAGATCCTTTGATGTTTAACTTAGTAAATGCTTATACATAGTTCAAACATCCTTTACTTAGATTTATTCACATGGGTCGAATATCTCCAATGGAGACTTTCGTGTTTGATTTAGTAAATGCCATTACTTAATCCAAAACAATATCATAAGATCTTTGTAAATAGATCTTAATACCCAGTATGTACTAAGTTTCGCCATGGTCCATCATTGATGAATAATTTCAAATCTAAGTCATTAGCATTTGAATGTTATTTCACAATAGAGAGATATGTGTGTAATACACATAGGACCAATTAAGTTTTAAGTACTCCCACTAAACTTCTTATATATCTATAAGAATCATGTATATTTTATGAAACTAAAATGCTTATTAGCTTCACTTAAAATACAGTTCCAATTCCCAATTGCTTGCTTAAATCTGTACTTAGATTTTATAAGCTAGCTTTCCTTTTCAAGCATTTATTTGGATCCACAAATTCTATGACATGCCATGTACATATTATATTCCAACATTTGATTGAGGAATACGTTTTGTCATCCAATTGCCATATGTACCAATATGCAATCATTGCTTGAATTATAGACTTAAGCATTACGATTTTGCATGAGGTTTCAACACAATCCATGCCATGAATTTGCTTTTAACTTTTAGCAACTAATCTAGCTTTGTGTGTGAACACAATTCCATGTTTGATGGTTTTTATCCTTAAAACAAACTTGCAACCAATAGGTGTGAAACTATTCTTGCAAATCAACAAAATTTCAATTTTGTCATCAAAACATTGAGTATGTTTTATGGCCTTTAACCAATTAAACATATAGTCTATATATGGCCTCTAACCATTTTAGGGAATCTGGGTTTCGTCATAGATTTCTTACAAGTCACTTCTTTTAGTTTGACTGCAAGTTGTAGGTTTCTTTACTATCTAATAGAAGAATTGCATAGTTTCAGTGACTTGAATTCTATGCCTACTTGGGTATAGAACATCAAACAATAGAATATCAATAGCCACTTGAAAGTCCTTTAATATTCTGTTCTCCTTGAAGCACTTGTAAAGTCTTCTAAGAGATGTCTATTCTTTAAAGCCACTTCTAAAGTCCTTAAAGAATAAGTTCGGTTTTTTCTGAAGCACTTCGAAAAGCCTCCGGAATGTCCGTTTATGTTTGTTGTTCGCCTCGAAGACTTTCGAGGTCTATTTTCTCCCACTTGTCATTTTGGAAACGAATCTCCAAAAGGACATTATTTCGAGCAAACAAACATTATGTTCTCAAAAATTCGTGGTAGAAACAATACCCTTGTGTCTCATTTGAATAAATCACAATGAAACATATATCTAGACTTGGGCCTTAGTTTGTTGAATAACAAACACTAAGCTCCCACTGAGTTTAGCAACTCTTTAGATATATATAATTGAAAAGATATCCTGAAATTACTTTTCAATAGCTTTGACGAATTTGGTTTAGTTTGGTGGTAGTTGAGCATTTTGTTTTAGAAATTATAGGAAAAGTCTTTATGATTCATCATTGATCGAATCAAGTACTAATTGACTTCGATTATTCCAACTACGATATGCCATATCTTATGGACCTAGATTGTGAAATTACAACACACAATCATTGATGATCATATTTGGTCTCAAGTAATCATCAACATGATCTAACCTAGATCTTTATGATTTCTTGCCAAGTGGATTTTATACTTCTGAATCTTGGAACTACCCAAACAGATTCAACTTATATCACATTTGAGTCAATAAACCTATATTCACTCAAATCCATAAAGTCATAAAATTTTTCTTTAGCTTTGAACTCTATCGTCTAGGCGTTCTAACAATAGTTCATATCTTTTGTTACTTTCAACAAGTAAGACTAGCTTGTCTTAAGTTGATCTAGAAATCAACCAACTTTCAAAAGTCCATTAAAATAGAGCTTTTGAATGTTAACTTGTTGATATGGTCTAAGCAACAATGCCAAAGATTAGTGGAACTCAAATCAAGGGGTTGATTTGAACCTAGTAAAGTTATTTAAAGAGTTGTTTGTTTTAATCAAGCATATTGACTCATTCCGTAAATGACCATTTCATTCAAATAAACAAACAAACAAGCATTGTTTTTGTTCTTCTGAATGTGAGTCTTTCTGTGTTTGAAGCAGACATTTAGGTATGCTAATTATGGAACAAAATAGCCATTTAGTTCCAGCCTTTGAAATGACTTAAAACAAACTAGATGGCCCTACAACTAATGTAGCATTGCCATGCTTCATTTCCCACTTGTAGGTCATTAGTGTATCCTAGCTTCCATTATTTGAGTTATTACCGAAGTAAGAACCTCAAGCGGTATATGATACCAAGGAAGTTTTATTGCTAGGTCACTTCTCTTTAAACATAAATTTATAGGTAGAAACGGAATCGTAAATTCCTTTCATTTGTTCCTCGTTTTCCTATTTCTTGTACCCTTTCTTATAGTCTTAAGAATTGAATTCTTTAGTGTTGACTTTTATACTTTGTTAGACATGTCCAATGTCACCAACAAGGTTCTTTACCATTTTAATTTATGTTGAATATTTTGTTTCAACTAGATGATCTTACCAGAAGCTTCTAAAGTTCTCTAAGCATCGATCTATTCGAATGTCTAGGGACTAGACTCATTCGAGAATTAAATGGACAAAGATATTAGGTTGTTAACCATTGGTAAAGCTGAGCGTATTAAACTCAATGCTTTATGATCTCAAAACTACATTGTATTTTGAATTCACAAGCACCAATCGGTTTGCCATTCGATTTTGATTCTCGAAAACAACCATAAAAGTCGATATAAGAAACGTACATTTTAAATTGCTCATTTTCTCTCATTTCCGTGAATCGTTCTTGGATTCACTACCAATCGAGGAAATTTACTGTTACCTTTCTAAAAGGATTTATTGCAGTGCAAGATATTTAATTATAAACAATAATTAAAACATAATTGAAGCATGCAAAGTCTAAACATTTATCATGAGTAATAACTTGAAAAGCAATCATGCAATTTAAACAAGTTATTAGCATTTTATTCGAATTTATTGTTCCGGCCGGTGTGAATAAAATGATTCCAAGATCCTAAAATCATTGAAGAACTAAGCACAGTTTGTCGACTTAATCCTAAAACATCTTAGGTAAGCAAAAGCCTTTTGCTAATAGTCTAGAAACTACTCTTGGTTGATAGGTACGTCTAAGAACTTATTAGGTAAACCTATCGATTTTGCCACGACATAAAAGGACTCCTTACTTATATCGTTGAGTTTCACCAAAACTAACATGTACTCACAATTATTTGTGTACCTTGCCCCTTTAGGACCAATAAGTAACACCTCGCTGAGCGAAAACTATTACTAGATTGATGTAAAGGATATCCAAGCAAGTGTATATTTTGGCAAGGCACCTTATAACTCAATTTTTAAGTTTGGAACTTAAGGCTCTTACTATGTTGGTTAGATTTTAAGTGAACTAAAATCCTAAATCATGCAACATAATCAAGCCACAATCTTATGCATAATTAAGACATATTTAAAGCAATGAATAACTTAAAGCATGCATAAGATAGATGTGATCTAGTATGGCCCGACTTCATCTTGAAGCTTTGACTTCAAAGTCCGTCTTGAAAATCTCCGTGGGAGGCACCATTTTCTTCAAATAGGATAAGCTATAACTAATTACAACTATTTGATGGTACGCAGACCATATTTGAATTGAAAAATAACTTTGGTACTTTAGACCAATTACATTCAAATTAATGGTGCGCAGACCATATTTTCTATCCTATTTGGGCCATACTAGTCACTTCATAACCTGCAAAACAGTACATATACAATATATACCATTCACCCATTCATTATCATGAATGGCCCACATAGCTGGTTAGTAAAACACATTATGCATCACGTAAACATTTGCAGCAATTAATAAAGGGCACCAATAATCTACCAATTATTCAGTCCTTATTGATTCTAATCAAGTTGTTTTAACCTTAAGGATTTGTAGACCTAATCAAGAGTTTATGACTAAAAGGGCTCCCACTTAAACCAATAAATTCGTATGCTTTACTAATTTTAAACATAAAAATGTATTTCTAGTCTAACCGGAAACATACAAATTTAATTAAAATTTAAAGCTCATATGAATTTATAATTGAATCCAAAAAGTTTAATTTAATTTCAGGCGTATTTAAATTAATTCATGATTTTAATTTTAGTAAAATAATTAGAATAAATAAAATTTATTATAATTACAATATTCAAAATTAAAATCCAAGAAAATAATTTAAATTATTAATTTTTAAAATTAATTACGTAAACTGAAAATTTCAAATTAAACATTCAAAACGATCTAATCGCAACGCAAACACCCTACGCATCGCACGCCCATGGGCCACACGCACACAGCCATCGCTGGCCATGTGCGCGCAGCCCATGCGCTCGTCGCATAGCTGCTGCATCTTCCCATCGCAAGCCATCGCACAAGTGGTGCTTTGTACGTGCAAGTTATATGAACGAATCGCATAAAAATTTAAAATTTATATTTAAAATTAATGACAAATTAATAAATTAATATTAATTTCATAATTTTAGGGCGAAAAATCGAAAATTTATTATTCAATTGATTTCCGATTATTATGGATTCAAGCCTAGTTCAAAAAAAAAAAAAAAAAATTATCATAAATTTAAAATTTTTATGGTGGTTTTTAATCATAGGTTTCTAATTAAATTATAATTAATTATGAAAATCAAATTAATTCTAAATTATTCTAATTTTCAACAAATTAATCATAATTACAAATTAGATTGCATAATTAACAAGACTAGGCATTCAAACTTTTTAAACATATACAGTAGGTCAATCAAAAATTCAAGATTTATCAACAAGAATCGCAAATATTTAATTTAACATCTTAAATTTACGAAATTTTGCATTCGAAAAACTAAAACCTTCGAAAAGTCATAGTTAGGCTTCGAATTTGAGAATTCTGGGTTCGGCCGAAAAAGACTATTTTTGTCAAAATTTTAGAATGCCTTTTACATGCGGAATTGACACAAAAATCACTCGATTTGGATGAGTAACGAAGAAACTGCCGAAAAACTGCGTACGTATAATTAAATAAACGCAATTTGCAATTAATTAACAATTACGAAAATTAATCACCCCTTTTAATTCTTGCAAATTTGTAATATTTAACCATGTTCATGCAATTTAGATTATGAAAATAATAAGAGGCTCGTGATACCACTGTTAGGTTATGATACATATGACAATTCATAAATCATGCGGAAAAACCATTTAGCCAGGAATACATATTATTTACACATAATCATTTAGCATAGTTTAGATGCATACTCTTTGTTGCGTGCCTTCCCTAGCTGCACCCGAACCGAACAAGAACAAGTCTTTAGGACTCCAAGTGTCGTCCCTCCGTAGATAGTCCACAGTACGTCCGGATCCGCCTTAAGATTGACCAACTAGAATCGCCCTTAAGGTACTAAAGATTTCGGCACTTTTGAGCAAGGAATGTGTCTGAATTTTTCTCTCAAAAACTCACTTTGAATACTTGAAAAACTTGTTATAAATTGTGAACCCAGGCCACATATTTATAGGGGTATGGAAAGAGAATTGGAATCGAATTAGGATACGAATTAATTAAATTGGAATCACAATAAAACTCTTATTTAATTAATTTATCAAATAGAATTAGGAATTTAATCATTAAACGAATCCTGTACGTTTTAGGTTTCGTATGTGAACACAAACACCCACGCACGCACAGCAGCCCACGAGGGGCGCCATGCGCGCGCGCGCACAGCCCGAGCATCGCAGCCCACGACTGCCGCGGCCTTGGGCGCGCGCTGGGCCTGCCTTGCGGTGGGCCTGGCGCAGCCTTGGGCTGGCGTGTTGTGGCGCGCATTTCCCTTGCTGGACGTGGGCCTGGCTTCGTGCTGGGCCTTCGTCTAGCAAGCTCGTCCGATGCTAATTCGTACGACGCGCTTCCGATTAATTTTCCGATTCCGGAATTTATTTCCGATACGAACAATATTTAACATTTCCGATTCCGGAATTAATTTCCGTTTCGAACAAATATTTAATATTTCCGTTTCCGGAATTATTTTCCGATTCCGATAATATTTCCGATTCAGACAATATTTCCGTTTCCGGCAATATTTCCGATTCCGGCAATATTTCCATTTCCGATAATATTTTCCGATACGTACCATGTTTCCGTTTCCGGCAACATCTACGACTTGGATAATATTAATATTTCCGATACGATCCATATTTCCGTTTCCGGCAATATCATCGTTTCCGGAGTATTCATTTCTTGCCTGTGACGATCTCAGCTCCCACTGAAACCAAGATCCGTCGATTCCGAATATCCATAGATGGAGTATTTAATGCCATTAAATACTTGATCCGTTTACGTACTATTTGTTTGACCCTACGGGTTCAGTCAAGAGTAAGCTGTGGATTAATATCATTAATTCCACTTGAACTGAAGCGGCCTTTAGCTAGGCATTCAGCTCACTTGATCTCACTGAATTATTAACTTGTTAATTAATACTGAACCGCATTTATTAGACTTAACATTGAATGCATACTTGGACCAAGGGCATTATTTCCTTCAAACGCAACAATCCCACGCAACGCACGCCCATGGGCCACACGCACACAGCCATCGCTGGCCATGTGCGCGCAGCCCATGCGCTGCGTCGCATCGCTGCTGCTCACCATCGCAAGGCATCACGCGAGCTGGTGCTCGCTGCGCGCGCCAGCGCTCGACGCAACAAGCATGCTGCCGCAGCCCATCGCTGGGCGCAGCGCTCGTCGCACATCGCAACAAGCAAGCTGCTCGCCATCGCTGGGCGCAGCGCTCGTCGCACGCACACTAGCGCTCGCTGCGCGCGAGGCTCCGCATGCTTGCGCGAGGCAGTGCGCGCTGTGGCGCAGCTCGCTTGCTGCCCACACGCGACTGCTCGTGCCTTGCTCTCGCCCTCGCCCATTCGCCCATCGCACACAGCCCACGACACAAGGCAGGGCTGCTGCCTTGCGCTCGTGCACCATGGCCTTGCTCATTGCATTCGTACCGCATGGGCGACGAGCTCCCCTGCTCGTCGTCACATGCCCGCACTATACAACACCCCTTAAGGGTAACACGTAGCGTCCATTGCTTTGTGCGTGCAAGTTATATGAGCGAATCGCATAAAAATTTAAAATTTATATTCAAAATTAATGACAAATTAATAAATAATATTAATTTCATAATTTTAGGGCGAAAAAATCGAAAATTTATTATTTAATTGATTTCCGATTAACATGGATTCAAGTCTAGGTCATAAAAATTTAAAATTTAACATAAATTTACAATTTTTATGGTGGTTTTTAATCATAGGTATCTAATTAAATTATAACTAATTATGAAAATCAAATTAATTCTAAATTATTCCAATTTTCAGCAAATTAATCATAATTACAAATTAGATTGCATAATTAACAAGGCTAGGCATTCAAACTTGTTAAACATATACAGTAGGTCAATCAAAAATTCAAGATTTATCAACAAAAATCGCAAATATTTAATTTAACATCTTAAATTTACGAAATTTTGCATTCGAAAAACTAAAACCTCCGAAAAGTCATAGTTAGGCTTCGAATTTGAGAATTCTGGGTTCGGCCGAAAAGGACTATTTTTGTCAAAATTTTAGAATGCCTTTTACATGCGGAATTGACACAAAAATTACTCGATTTGGATGAGTAACGAAGAAACTGCCGAAAAACTGCGTACGTATAATTAAATAAACGCAATTTGCAATTAATTAACAATTACGAAAATTAATCACCCCTTTTAATTCTTGCAAATTTGTAATATTTAACCATGTTCATGCAATTTAGATTATGAAAATAATAAGAGGCTCGTGATACCACTGTTAGGTTATGATACATATGACAATTCATAAATCATGCGGAAAAATCATAAAGCCAGGAAAGCATATTATTTACACATAATCATTTAGCATAGTTTAGATGCATACACTTTGTTGCGTGCCTTCCCTAGCTGCGCCCGAACCGAACAAGAACAAGTCTTTAGGACTCCAAGTGTCGTCCCTCCGTAGATAGTCCACAGCACGTCCGGATCCGCCTTAAGCTTGACCAACTAGGATCGCCCTTAAGGTACTTAGAATTGTCGGCTAATGTAGGCAATTATATGACTGAATTTTTGCTCTCAAAAATCACTTTGAATACTTGAATACTCTATACAAAATAATGACCCTAGGCCTTTATTTATAGAGGTATGGAAAGGGAATTGTAATCCTATTAGGATACGAATTAATTAAACTAGAATCCTAATAGAATTCTTATTTAATTAATTCATCCTTTTAGGTTTAGGAATTTAATCATATGTCGAAACCTGATAGCTTTAGGATTCGTATAGCACACAAACACACACACGCACGCACAGCAGCCCACGAGGGGCGCCATGCGCGCGCGCGCAGCCTGCGAGCTCGCAGCCCATTGCCACGAGGCCCACACGCTGCCGCAGCGTTGGCGCGCGCTGGGCCTGCCTTGCGGTGGGCCTGGCGCAGCCTTGGCTGGTGCGTTGTGGCGCGCTGGCTTGCTGGGCGATGGCCCGGCTTCGTGCTGGGCCTTCGTCTGGAAGGCCTCGTCCGATGCTAATTCGTACGATACGCTTCCGATTAATTTCCCGATTCCGGAATTCATTTCCGATATGAACAATATTTAATATTTCCGATTCCGGAATTAATTTCCGTTTCGAACAAATAGTTAATTTTTCCGTTTCCGGAATTATTTTCCGATTCCGATAATATTTCCGATTCTGACAATATTTCCGTTTCCGGCAATATTTCCGATTCCGGCAATATTTCCATTTCCGATAATATTTTCCGATACGTACCATGTTTCCGTTTCCGGCAACATCTACGACTTGGATAATATTTATATTTCCGATACGATCCATATTTCCGTTTCCGGCAATATCATCGTTTCCGGAGCATTCATTTCTTGCCTGTGACGATCTCAGCTCCCACTGAAACCAAGATCCGTCGATTCCGAATATCCATAGATGGAGTATTTAATGCCATTAAATACTTGATCCGTTTACGTACTATTTGTGTGACCCTACGGGTTCAGTCAAGAGTAAGTTGTGGATTAATATCATTAATTTCACTTGAACTGAAGCGGCCTCTAGCTAGGCTTTCAGCTCACTTGATCTCACTGAATTATTAACTTGTTAATTAATACTGAACCGCACTTATTAGACTTAACATAGAATGCATACTTGGACCAAGGGCATTATTTCCTTCAGGGTCTGCGTCATTAGCCGCGCAGGTCCTCAGTTTTCGAAAAAATAAAGTCTTCAAAATTAAAACAGGCTCGCCATCTTCAGCCGGCGGGGTCTACGTCACAAACCGCGTAGGTCCTTATTTTCAAAAAAGCAAAACAAATTTCAAAATAGATTCGTCCACTTCTATCGGACGGGGTGTCCACCCTTAGCGGACAAGGTTCGCCATCTTTAGCCGGCGGGGTCTACGTCACAAACCGCGTAGGTCTTTATTTTCAAAATTCAAAAACAGATTTGTCCACTTCTATCGGACGGGGTGTCCACCCTTAGCGGACAGGCTCGCCATCTTTAGCCGGCGGGGTCTGCGCCATTAAACCGCGCAGGTCCTTAGTCGCTGCAGCGATAACTTTTGCTGGATTTTCCTTCGTTTTACGTCCTATAAAAACAAGGGTGTTGGATTTTCCTTCGTTTTACGTCCTATAAAAACAAGGGTGCTGGATTTTCCTTCGTTTTACGTCCTATAAAAACAAGGGTGCTGGATTTTCCTTCGTTTTACGTCCTATAAAAACAAGGGTGCTGGATTTTCCTTCGTTTTACGTCCTATAAAAACCAGGGTGCTGGATTTTCCTTCGTTTTACGTCCTATAAAAACAAGGGGGTTTTCTCGTTTAGCTAGCCCTGAAAATGAGAATCTTTAAAAACATTTTTTACCTCGTGATTAGGCTTGGCCAGGCCCAATTACACTTTATAGCTTTGATTTCGAAAACATCTGTAGCTACTCCCAATGACAAAGTGAGGGAGTTTCTACGCACCTTTAGATCCTTCCAATGACAAAGTGAGGAAGTTTTTATACTATCAGTTGACAAATCTCAATGACACGTGAGGGATATGTCGACACTTCAAGTGATGACCCTTAAGTCAAATGTTATCACTCGGGGGCTCGTGAGACCCTCGCAAAACAGGTCACGTATACCATGGCTTGTGTCACGCACTCCGTCTAATACTTTGACCATCGTCTTACTCCAAGACTCAGTCAAAGTGGGGGCTAACTGTAGACACCTACTTTTGTCCCAATTTCCGAAAGGGAAAGGTTCGATGATGAAAACATAAATCTCCACTTGACAACGCATCTCCTATAAAATAAACGAATCTCGATTCCCCATTTCATTTCACCCGAAACCTGCTATTTATGGAAACCTGCTAAAAATAGTAACTGTTGTAAAAGGTAGCTTCTAAAAGTGGAAAATCATAAAGGATAGAAACCTGTCAGAATTAGTTGTTGCATTCCAACATAAATCCTAAATGAGATAGAAAACCGCGAGAATCCTATTCCTAATATGATTCGGAAATAAGAGTTACGTATTAATTAAAATCCTAACGAGCCTAGAGTTCGTAACGGGCCCAGACGCATTCCGTCATAAAATTGATACGCGCTAAAAGACTCGATTAAATCTCAAACTCTACAGATTTTAGGAATCCGAATCTGACTAAAGAAAACAGCCCAGACCCTATTTTCAACGCCTGGCTCTGGGCGCCGAAATCTTCGGCGCCCAGGTCTGGACGCTGAAAATACCTGGGTACGTGTTTTTTCCTAATTCTTTGTGGATTAGAACTCAGCAATTCTATCTTTCCATGAACTCTTCCCTATAAATAGACCCCTAATTCGACGTGAAAGGAACACACACAACACATAATTATATTCTGAGTATTGACTCCAACCCTTAGCCTAAGCCTCTCGCTGCGAAATTGTTCACGCGTTCTGTCGCAATCGATCCATAAATCGAACAGAACGTATCCTGTCCCATAATTGAGATTCGTTAAATAAAAAGGAGAAATAGCAAAGTCAAAGTGGTTAGTTTTCTGAGAACCGTGACGCACCTCTCAAGGGTGCGTCGTAATGTGTCCCTTTTCGATGATTTAACTGCTTTCCTCGCCCTTTTTATGAACTGTTAAACTAACCTAATCTGACTGTTCTATCACGCCTAACAAATATAATATTTTTGGGAAATCGGATTATCATGCTAGGTCCCTTAATGCTATTTAAATCAGATAATCACGATCGAATTAGTATTATATGTTGCATATTGCTAAAATCAATTCAGATTAGTTTAAAAGTTAACGCATGTCCCTTCAATTATTTATGCTGAGCTAGTAAGGATATCCTGCCTCTGGAGTTATCGACGAGCGAAGTACTCCTCTCGGTAGTTACAGTCCCCCGAACCTTCAATCTCTACCTTGCGGGTGTATGCTGAGAGATCCCCACACCAGGGATCACAAGGGAACCTACGGTCGTCGTGGTCAAACATAATTGCACTCCCTTTATGTCACGATAACCGGGTTTTGTCAGTTTTTCTCATTGTCGTTAAAAACTGAATGGCGACTCCTATATTACTAGTCAATTGGGTGTAAACTCACAGGAAATCCAATTACACTTGATTGAATAAAAAGAATCGTCACACCCACGAGGGACGAGGTCACGCATTAGCCTCGTGCTTTTTCGACCCCCTCACACGCTAGCCCCCATTCAATTGAGGCAAAGCGATCTTTTAAGTATTGGCTAAGTGCCTAGGAGTGTGAGTGCTCCTTCTGGCAAGGGTACATTCCCTTATTATTTTTCGATGTGTGCTCATTTTGGCATCTTGATGACTTGAATTCTTCCTTTGACTTAAATTTTTCTTTCGATTTGGATTTCAATAAGGGACTCTATTTTTTATTCTTGTTATTCTATAGACTTTAACATTTTTGCAAATTGGTTGGACCGAATCATGGATTGACTACGTATCCGCTTTAAATAGATTTAATTTGGAATCAGGTCTTGCGTAGTTCTTAGCCAGAAAATGGTTTCTTAGAATGCCGATTTTAAACAAGTACGTTCGAGTGGAATCGTAATGTTTGAAATAAGGTGAAATAAGTGTACGAAAATTTTGGAGCGCGCGTATTTTGCGTATTTTATATGATCTTCTACCCCCAAATGTTCGTTATTCGAACACTTTTATGAATTGGGAGTTGAAAAGTGAAAAGCAAGAACGGCGCCCAGGGCTGGGCGTTATTATTTTTGGCGCCCATGTCTGGGCGCTGATAATGTGTTATGGGCTGCCTTTTTGCGCTGCTCCTTTTCGTTTTGTGCCAAATATTTGCGAATCTTTTTTGTGCGCTAAATGCTTTTTTTTTTTTAGAGGAATTTTAAAGGCGCTTTGCAAAGTTTCTTTTTTATTATTTTTTTTTACGTTAAGCGTAGAATGTACTTTTCATTTGTCTTTTTTTTATTCGTGACTCAAGACGGCTTGAAAGATGGGTTGAATGAGATAGGATAATTTGTATAGGTTTTAGTCAAGCATGAGGATTGGAAAGGGTAGAAGATCGTAGAATTTTATGTAGTTTTTGTGGTATGATTTGGATTGGTTGACTCGATTCTTTTCCTTCGTTTACTTGGATAAATTTCGCACTTTGGGAGGTACGGGCTAAATATTTCATGGCTCGCTCTTTTCGCTCTCCCTTTTCTCTTTCTCTTTTTTCTTTTTTTTTGCTTGGGATTTCCCCCCCTTTTTTATTTGGGCTAAAAGGTAGTTGGTTGTGGTCTTTGAGTCACGAGGCGAGACTGAGTGAGCCTCGTTTGGTAGGCCTATAGTGGACCTTTAATTTTAGTAGGCCTAGGGTGGACCTTTAAATTGTCTTACTTTGCAAGCGTATTTAGTCGTTTCTTAAAATGTGCAAATAGCGTAGATTCAAAATGTTGTTTTTACTTTATTGAAATTTAACGAAAGAATTACATCGAAAATAATTTTTTTGCTTCTTTTCAGATTCCAGTTTCTAGGATTTAATTGGAAGTTGTGATTTAGACTCGAACTTTCATTAATTTTTCTGATTATAACCCGTGTATGAATACAAGGAGGTGGCCTAGACTCAAAATAATGACGTGGCGTAAGCCTATAGTACTTGACCAAGCGACTTTCAGACTTAGGCTAATTGGACCATAACTTTTGTTGGTTGACACTTTAGATTTTGACCCTTGGGTGTTCATTTGTCATGCGCCATTTTGCTTAATGTTGGCAAGGTAGTTAGTTGGGGAGATCGAATTTTCATTTTTGCAAGACTAGAATCATTAGTGCGGCTTCCCTCTTAGTGTGTATTGCTTTACCCCAATGGTAGCCTTATGGCATGCCGACTTGGGTATTTTCATGGTTCGTCATGTTGCATTCATGGAAAATCTTTTAGTCCGTACTTAGGAGTATTTCAAGGAGCGAGTGGCTCGAGAGGACTATGATAGTCGTGACCCAATGTGATCATAAGCCTTGAGGCCATTATTTTTTTTATGCCAATGGTATTGACACCTTAGGCTCACTTTGGGGGTTGTGCGACTATGGAGGAATGATTTTCAGAATGTGACTGTTTCCATTTTGCAAATACTTGAATTACCTAATATATTCTTTTTATTGGTGAGAGAGAGTACTGAGGCCGTAGATTCTTAGCAAGGGATGACAATTACATATGGGTGCTTACTGATTTAAATGTTAGGAAGGGAGACTCAATATGGTTTAACCTTTTAACTTGCATAACGACACCAAGCATTAGGACCGATTCTATGTATAAGACAACTAAGACTTAGGATTTAGATTGTACTTTGGCATAGCCTAGTCTAGACTCGGATTTATTTATTTTTTATTCAAACATTATTTTTTCCTTGAAAACTTTATTCGAACATCATTTTTTGAATACTTTGCCCATGTGACATTCAAGGTCATTTAATTAACATGCTCGGTTTTGGTGCCGATCATTGTCATCATAGGGGGCCTAATGACGACACAAGGAGTTATTTATTTTATAAGCCGTTCTTAGAATCGAGTGCCTTTTTTCATACGTCCTCGTAGCAAATTTGTTACGAATTTTTTTATTGCTACGTATATTTTATGCGCGGGTACCGAGGCTGCTGTGCCTGACCAAAAGGCCAGGCAGCAACTTCAGCGCCCAGCTCTGGGCGTTGAAAATGATTGGCGCCCAGCCAGGGGCGCTGAAAATGCGTCCCTGACTGGTACTCGTATTCTGTTCGCGTATCCTTTTTTCGTATATACGACTTAATTTTGCGTGCTCGCCTAATAACGTCCTTTACGCGTTGTGCAGCATTGTGGGATCCGTTACAGGCTGTCCTGGGCGTCGCTTATTTTTGTGGCGATCGCCCGGGGTTGCGGAACACGTATTTGGTATAACTCTTTGGCCAATTGGTGTTTATGAATGTTTGGGCAATTTTTAGGGTCGTTGGTTCTCTAGTATTATTTGTCACACACAATCACATAATTCGCTACACATAACTAATCATTACAACATGAAGCAAAATAATATGTCACGTAGTTTATGATAGGCTTCTATGGGTAATATTTGCGCCGGCTTGGTACCGCTTCTATCGTCGATCCAACACATGCCCCGGTCGAGGTAGTACATTCACGAGCGAATTTCGTCCCAAGAGGCCAATCACGATGTAAGTCAAGGGGGCATGCACCAATGAGAGGGACCTAATGGGCGAGCGATTGGGTTTGGGACGGGTGTACTACTAGCAAAAGTGCCGAGTGGACAACATTCGAAGTGTTTGCACCCCCCGGGTGGCGATGGGTATCCTTATTCCCAACTCCTGAGATGAAACATGCCAAGGGAGCCAAGATTCGTTATGCGGTTCTGTTCGTTCACATTAATATGCTGATTTTCTGGTCGTCCTAACTTGATAAGGAAATAAATGCGGGGTAGGATCGTTTCACCCTTCAGCTATTTTGATTACCTACGAGCACGAGTATTTCATTAACGTCCCCAGTGGAGTCGCCACTGTTAGGGGGTCGAAAAAGCACGAGGCTAATACGTGACCTCGTCCCTCGTGGGAGTGACGTCGTCAGATCAAGTGTAATTGGATTTCCTGTGAGTTTACACCCAATCAAGTAATCGACTAGTAATATAGGAGTCGCCATTCAGTTTTTAACGACAATGAGAAAAACTGACAAAACCCGATTATCGTGACATAAAGGGAGTGCAATTATGTTCGACCACGACGGCCATAGGTTCCCTTGTGATCCCTAGTGTGGGGATCGCTCAACGTACACCCGCACGGCAGAGATTGAGAGTTCGGGGGACTGTAGCTACCGAGAGGAGTGCTCATCGATAATACTCCAGAGGCAGGTTATCCTTACTAGCTCAACATAAATAATTGAAGGGACATGCGTTAAACTATTAAACTATTCTGAATTGATTTTAGCAATATGCAACACATAACACTAAATCGATCGTGATTATCTTATTTAGATTGATTTAAGGTACCTAGCATGATAATTCAATTGTCCAAGGTATTATCTTATTAGGCGTGATAGATCAATCAAGTTAATAGTTTGACAATTTTAAAAAGGGTGATGAAAGCGATTAAATCATATGAGGGACACATTACAACGCACCCTTGAGAGGTGCTTTGTGGTTCTCAGAAAACTAACCACTTGGCTTTGCTATTTCTCCTTTTATTTAACGAATCTCGGGTTTCTAAGCAATGTTCCTGTATTTAGGCTTAATTCATCAATCTACAAGGGGCAGGATGCGTTCTGTTCGACTTTTAGGTCGATTGCGACAGAACGCTTGATCAATTTCGCAGCGTGAGGCTTAGGCTTAAGGCTAGAGTCAGGTTATGGAATTGTGTGTTCTTTTTCACGTCGATTTTAGGCTGTATCTATAGGAAAAGGGTGTGTGGAAAGATCGATTTTAAGATACGAATCCAAAAAGAATCCGGAGATAAAACGGCCCCAGGCATTTTCAGCGCCCAGGGCTGGGCGCCGAAGATTTCAGCGCCCAGATCCAGGCGTTGAAAATGGGATCTGGGCCGAGTTCTTTGTCAGATTTGGACTCTTAGAATACGGAGCTTTTGAGATTTATCCGAGTCTTTTAGTGCGTATTAACTTATGACGGAATGCGTCTGGGCCCGTTACGAACTCTAGGTTCGTTAGGAATTTAATTAATACGTAACTCTTATTTTCGAATTATGCCAGGAATGCAAATTCTATTTCTTTTAGGATTTTATGTTGGAGTGCAACACCTAATTCTGACAGGTTTCTATCTTTTATGACTTTGCCACTTTTAACAACTACTTTTTACGGCAGTTACTATTCTTAGCAGGTTTCTATAAATAGTAGCTTTGGCTGAAATGAAAAGGGTGATTGAGATTCGTTATTTTATAGGAGATGTGTTGCCAAGTGGAGATTTATGTTCTCATCATCGAACCTTCCCTTTCGGGAATGGGGACAAAAGTAGGTGTCTACAAACGTCCCTATGAACGTTCGGAATTAGAGAAAGGAACGCCTCTCTGAGAGCTCTCATTGGCCATTCCGTCGCATACGGAATCTGAAACGTTGCCATCATATCCGGACGAGGTTGATCCTGTGGCAGGTATGAATTCACTTGGAGATGTACTATGTTGGCTAGTGGGTGAGTCGTTACCATGGTCGAGCCCTCCATGATGTAATCTATGAACGTGTTGTACGTCGGTGGGATGAGGATCTCCAACGTAATCGGCACTCGTAGGGGATTCATGAGAGGAATTCGACGCTAAATTTCTCCTGAAGTCCAAAGGCCTCGAGATATGATGAATAGAAGGAGGTGGGTGGAAGGAACCTAGGGGTAAATTTTCTTTACCAGTAGGTTGTAAACGGCGAAAGTAGGGCACAGAATTACGAGTTGCGTCTAATTTCCTACTCTTATTTTCCAAAGATATCGAATCTTTGTTTTTATGGGATAGTGGGACTCTTGAAATATCATCCAAATCTTGGGCACCAATGACCTCAACCTTCCTTTCTCTAGTAAAATTCCTACCATATTCTGACTGCTTCTTAGTCTGCCTTGGGGTAGCTACTCCCACATCCACTAAAACACCTAACCCAATAATCTCTAGGTCTTCCTCAACTTATCCACTTACAATTTCCTTAGGTTCATGTTGAGCATTTCTCGCCTCTGTTGCCTGTTTAGAGTCTCCCAACTGCACCACATGTCCACTCAAGTTATTTTCAGCACCATCTAGGTCCATACACATTAGTGTATTATTTCTCTCAAGTATCACAACCTCATCTTCTCTTTCCGTCTCTTTGGTCAGAATCTCAAACCTCGACCCCTGGTGTGAGCCTATCTTTTTGCTACTGTCCCTACCACTATCAGCATCGCTCCTTCTCCCCACTGCTTTAGTCACACTCTTTCGACTTTCACCCTCTGCTTGATTTGTAGTATGTGCTGTCGTGGCTCTTTGATACTCCCCTTTGCCTTTGGGGGGGATGTCTTCTTATTGGACGTTGCACCATCATCCACGCACCATACTTGTCAACTTCCTCAGGTCTACTGATTGGTGCCTGTGTAGGTTTTTTCACCATATCCCCTGCATTTTCCTGTAACTCGCATTCTGCTGTCAATGCCACCGACCCCTGGAATAAGTCACATCCCCCTTCCTTGTGGCCCAACTTTCCACACTTAAAGCATATTTGTCGCATCCCTTCATACTTAATACCCCACACTCGGCCATTCAGTCGAAACTTTGACAACAAAGGTTTAGTTAGGTCCACCTCAATACTGAAGCGAATGCACTGCCCCCGACTCATCGTTTCTGTGTTTCTGTCAATTCTTATAACCCTACCAATCTTGGAGCCAATTTTGTGGAGGAATTGCTTGTCGAAGTACAAGAATAATATCGTAATATTTACACAATCAAGGTTTGATTAGATCAATCCTTATCAGATTCTTGTTGAAAAGTGGGGAGTAACTTTGAAAAGTGGATAGTAACTTTGATTAAAAAAATAATTAATTACGAACCACCAAATTGTAAAAAAGAGATTGGAGAGCTCATTTGAGGAACCAACCAATGTTGGGTATTTTTATGAATGAATTTTTGAATGTGTCTTATAGAGAAATAGTGGTAGAGAGAGAGTGAATAGCCCTCCAATAGCTCTTTTGAAGAGTCAACCAGTATAAATGCTCTAATGTCTAAACGCTACGACTACCAAGAGGAGGGTGGAGAGGCCCATATCAGATATGTGCCTCCAAACACATATCTAATGGCACAGTGTTAATTGCACAATTATTTTAAAAGTGGGATTTGAATTTATGAGTACCATATTTGAAAAGTAAACACCATATTTGAACTTCTGAGCACCATATTTGAAAAGTGAGTACCATATTTGAACTTATAAGTACATAACTCAAACCCCATTTCCTAATATATTGTACCACTTTTATTTTATTTTGGTCTGATATGTTATTTTGGTCTGATATGTCAAACCCCACCAAGAGTAGGAGGAAGTCTCTGCGGCTATCCGCTATTTGTTTGCTAACAAAATACAAAAGGTCTTCTGCGCACAAGGTGTACAATAAATTTATTGTACACCAAGATAACTTTAACCTTTTTTTTATAACTTTAACCTAGTTTTGATTAACTTTTATATTAGTAAAAAAAAATTGTTAGATAAATATTTTAAAGGGTTAAATGATTAATTTTATACATTATTAGTGATTTTGAAGAAATAAGTTTAACTAAAATGAAAAAAATTATCACTGAAAAATAGATAACTTTTACATATATAAGCTTAACTTTTAAGCATTTTGAGTTAACTTTTACTCCGGTGTACAATATTTATTGTACACCCATTGTAAATAAGAATTTGTGAACAAAATAAGGCAGAAAAGTAAAGGTAAATAGGAATAAAAATAATTTTGGGGGGAAAATGAGATTGTACAGTAAACAACACATGAACCTTTTGCTTACGATGGTATTTTCTTTCAAAGAAATGGTATATTATTTTTAGAGAAATGATACTTTTTTTTAATAAAATGATACTGTTTTTTTGAAAATATGGTACGCTTTTTAACGGAATGGTACCCTTTCTAACAAAATTGTACTTTTTTTAACGAAATGGTACTGTTTTTTTTTTTTTTTTTTTTTTGTCTTTTTCTTATACCACCCTTATTTTTTTGTCTTTTGTCATTTAGTGAGTGTTAATAGTCCCTAAAACTAACGGGGCACAAGGAATATTCTGAGTTTCTGACCCCTTCGATTAAAATCCAATTAGGACAAATAAATAATTAAATTTTTATTGTTGGAAAAGTACAGCATCAACATATTTTTGGGTGGTGGAGTGTTTTAGCAAAAGTGTCGTTTTACGTCTACAAGGAGGAGGGAGACGCACCTCATCACTCCTCAGAGCATCACCAAAAAGTAGAGAGAGAAACTCTCATTATTCTGCAGTATCGCCTCTCTCTCTCTCTCTGTATGTTCTTTGTTCTCTCTTTTTCTCTTACCTCTTTTGCTAATATTTATGGAAATGCTTGTTTTTTTTTGCAACTTTTAAATTGTTCATCTTATAATTGGTAATCATTTCAATCCCTTTTTTGTTGATATTATTCATGCTGCTTTGTTTTTGTTGGAGAGTTTTTGTTGATGTTATTCATGTTGGGTTGTTTTTGTTTGAAATTATTCATGTTGGTCTGTTTTTGTTCATATTATTCTTCATGTTTAAATGCCAAATTTCATATATTCTGTGTTTATTTCTGGGTAGTTGCGTAGGATTTTGTTATTCATTTGCTTTCCAGTTATTCCCCTTTTCCACCGATTTTTAGTTTAGGGTTCTTGTATTTAAGGTAAAAGTGTGATTGGGTTGCTTAATTTTTAAGTGATAAAGAGTTCCATCAAGTTCATAAGAATCATAAGATTCATAAACAACTACGGAGTAGAAGCTAGAACGATTTTTTCTGTAATCGGAATGCTCAGAGGTCTAAAACTGATTTTTACATTATCAAAAAGGATTTTGGATGATTCTCTTGTGTATTTTGTTATATGGTTACTAATATTTGCGGATGAACACTTGCTTTTACTTACTGAAACTAATTATAAGTTGAATTGGGTCTAGACTTGTAATTGGTCTTTTGCTTTCAGATTTAATGCCATTTGAGGGTCTGCAATAATTGTCATTGGTCAAAATGTCTTTTCCCCATTTTTTCTGACTTTTAATTCGAGTTTGATCTTTGTATTTGATGGCTTTATTTATGTGATTGTTTGTATTCAAGTAAATGTATTGGTTACTGTAATAGGCGAAAGAAATAATGGCGAATAATGAAGGAGAGGGGAGTAAGCAGGAAGGTAACCAACATTATTCAGGGTTTCCTCGTGTTGTCCTCAATGAGAGAATCCTTTCCTCCATGACCCATCGATCCATGGCTGCTCACCCGTGGCATGATCTAGAGATTGGTACAGTGTAGATATGGCCTTTTTGTTCTTTCAGCTATGATGCATGTGTTTTACTTATTCCTTGTATGACTCATAATGTGGTACTTAATGCGAATATACAAATCTTTCTCTAATGCGTATTGATCGTCAGTTTATGGGATTCAGTAACTAACAGATGGAAAACGGTCGAGAAATGGGAATTTCTTAACAATAGGTCTGAGCTTAAGTTGGTGATACCAAATACCATGCGTCATATTTTTTCGGTAGTTGTTTTGTTCACCTTATCCCACCTATAGGTAAATGAAATCAAGTGAATATAACACACCCTACATGTTACCCTAATCAAATACCCCTATCATCTCTGTCTACTTAGCTTGTGGTGTTGGCCCCTTTAAGTTTTGTGTTATTGAACTAAATTGTTTGACAAGTTTATTTGGGTAGTCTGTGTTTCTGACATGTGTGTGGTTTTGTAGGACCTGGTGCTCCTTCAGTTTTCAACTGTGTAAGTACAATGCTAACAACTAACAACCAATTCATCTTGGTGTATGTCAATGATATTTTAGATTGAACTTGATTGTGAAATATTGGAATGTTCTGTGTCGCTGACAAACTAAATCACATAATCAACCTTGTAGTATTTTGCTACAACTCATTCATATTTTAGGTCCTTGCAGATGAGAAACATTATACTTATAGTCACACTAAAATTTGTTTACCCTACAGGTTGTGGAGATAAGCAAAGGGAGCAAAGTCAAGTACGAGTTGGACAAGACAACTGGGTTGATTAAGGTAATGCTAGCTCTGATTTTTCATTTGAAAATGTTTGTTGTTTTTTTCTCATTTGCCAACATCTCTTCTTGCTGTTGTTGTTGAAGCATTTTTTTTTTCTCTTCAGCTGCTGTTTGTGATTGGTTTGCCTTAATTGCCTTCTATGTGATTACACCCACGCCTTATTTAGGGATTTTACATGCTTATTTCTGCTGTATATCTGTTCCTAATTTACTTCTTGGATTCCCTGGGAGGATTGTGGTAATATATTTTGGAGTGGATGAATTAGGGGGGTTGGACACTGTACTTAATTTATCTATTTTGTTTACTTTATGTATTCAAGTATCTGACAGACACTGGTATTTTGGATTGGTGGGGTGAATATGGTTTACATAACTTAGTTTCATATACTCCAGTAAGTGTTCTCTTCTCCCTTTCTATTCCCCCTACGCAAGGAGAGTTATTTTATAAGTACAGACCAATTGTGTCCTTCTTCAAGGATCTAAGTAGGAAAAGATGGGTCAAGATTTTAGCCTTTTTAACCTGACTAGAAGCAGTTAAATCGATTCACTTCATATTTTACCCCGCGCCCTCTCGGATATTGGCGATAACCTAAACTGGATGCATCATTTATGGCTGTTTCTACTATCTCATTACACACTAAACAGATGCGAGTTGTGTAACTAATGTTGATCTTTACGTATAGGTTGATCGTGTTCTTTACTCATCAGTTGTTTACCCACATAACTATGGTTTCATCCCACGTACCCTTTGTGAAGACAGTGATCCTATGGACGTGCTTGTTCTGATGCAGGTAACGAATATGCTGCTCTGAATCATTATTATATACTATGTGTAAGATTGCCTTCATAAACTACTTTCTCATTGATGAATTACCTTTTTCATGTTTCTGCATATTTCAGGAGCCTATACTTCCAGGTTCTTTCCTTCGGGCTCGGGCTATTGGACTCATGCCTATGATTGATCAGGTGAATGATCCTGCCCCAACTGACACTCTCACCTTTCCTGGTTAATTTTTGCAGCAAGTTACAGTTTTTTTTTATCCTCCAAAGAGTGAAGTTCTAGGAATAGATTCGTTTCCAGAAAAATGTAGCCTAATATATTATGTGTCGCAGGGTGAGAAAGATGACAAGATTATAGCGGTGTGTGCCGATGATCCTGAATTCCGTCACTACAGGGATCTTAAAGAACTTCCTCCTCATCGCCTCGCTGAGATCCGGCGTTTTTTTGAAGACTGTATCCTTTGCTTCTCGACTCTATTTTTTTTGTTAAGTGAAGCATATAGTTCTCGCTTTAGATAATTTAGTTGCTCTTCCACTTTCACAAAAGGTTGCCTTCACATAAAATTTAGACAAGAAGAACGAGAACAAGAGTGTTGCAGTGAATGAATTTCTGCCAGCTGAAGATGCAATTGCTGCCATCAAATATTCAATGTAAGATTTTAACTTTGCGCTTACACAACACTTGATATTGCAATGTTTCAATTGTTTCGTGGTTGTCAATTTTGAACTTCAAAGAATTATAAAAAAAAGGACTTAAGCTTTTCATTCCCTCATTCCGGGAAGGTTCAGGTAAAGATGGCCGTGGGCCTAAACAGGCCGGGCCCACTGTACATCATGTCGGGCCGGCCGGACTGAAAAGATAAAAAAACATGGCCCAAGTCCGACCCAGTCCCACAAGTTGTTGTGCCAGGTCGGGCCAGGCGCCGTGTCTAAGCCTAATTTTACTAAATTTAGCGTGTTTTGTGTTCGTGTCGGGTCGGGCGTCGGGCCGGCCCGGACCACAGCCATCTTTAGGTTCAGGCTGCAATGTCCATATTTTATAACTTTTTTTTTATTTATGGAAATGGATGTCGGTAATGAGGTGTTTTTGCTGTTCTGTGTCCCAGGGATCTCTATGCTTCATACATTGTCGAGGGCTTGAGGAAGTAAGGCGCACAAGTGGGTTATGAAGGTCGATTAGTGCTTAATGAAACAGAACTTGGTTACTGATAAGTGATAATGGTCTGCATTCTAACAGTCAGCTTTTGTGTAAATGCTCGAGTCTTTGAATCTGATAATGATGATAAACATGGTTTATTTGTCGAAGTATGTACTGTAACCTGATCTGAATTTCATGGTTCTAGTTTTGAAATGGAAACTGTGGCATCTGTTGGATGGCTCATATTTGGACAATTAACCTGTTTTAGTAGTTGATAGATATGAGATCACATTGACGATCTCTTATGTCGATTTATGTTAGCCGACCCCAAATCATTTTGGACAGTTGGGATTATGTAGTATAGAAAAAATGCCAAAATAATTCACACAACAAAATGGGCAAAGAAAAGAAAGAAAATCTCTTTTGTTTGGTTGAACAGTTGGGATTATGTGGTAGAGAAAAAATGCCAAAAGAATTCACACAACAAAGTAAAGACTTGGATGAAAAGTTGGTTTTGAAGAATGATCACGAGCAAACCTCTTTGCTAGATGAACATTTTCATTTAAGAATTGAATGGGACAGGCGCCCAAATTTAGTGTAGCGCGTACTAGGGTTGTGCAAATATATCCGATCTGTTTGATCCGATCTGAAAATTTGATGATCCGATCCAAAATTTCTGATATCCTATCCGGTTTTAAGATTTCCGATCGAATATCCGGAAAAAGTTTGGATTTTCGGATGGATTCGGGTCAATATTTTATACATTTCGAATATCCGAAGTATCAGACATTTTCGAAATATTTCAATATTTTTAAAAAAAAATAGAAAAATCCGATAATCCGATCCAAATGTCCGGATATCCGATCCGATTTTAAGGTTTAAGATCGGATATCCGAAAAAAATTTAGTTTAAAACGTGATTATTTTTTAATTTTTTTAAAATTTAGATAGTTTTCGGATTTTCGGATATCCGATCCAAAAAATCCCAATATCCGAAACTTTCCGATCGAATTTGGATCACATTTCCCCGATCCGAAAAATTCGGATATCCGAAATTTCGGATCGAATCGGATCCGGTATCCGAAATTGAACACCTCTAGCGTGTACCTAATTTGGCCGGATGACGATTCACCAACATCAATTTCACTGAATAGAAAAACAAATTTAGAGTGCTTGTTCTTCTCGCCGGATAAAACCTGAACTGATTAAACCTGACAGAGTGACAGCTATCCGCTACTCAACCGTTAAAAGTTACGTGCTACACTAATTTAGTCGGACGACGATTCGCCAAAACAATTTCACTGAATAAAAAACAAATTCAGGGTGCCTGTTCTTTTCGTTGGATAATACCTGAACTTATTCGAACTGATTATACTTGATAGGACATAAATAGACCTGGTTGGACCCTATTGTATAGAATATACATGAGAAAGTCAACTTATAAGACATGATTGAAACTTATTAACTTTTTTTTTCCATGATTGAAACTTATTAACTTATTAACTTTGCAATAAAACCTTTTTGCAAAGAACACACCTATTATTAGGCTCTGTTTTGTTCGGCTTATTTTGACTTACTTCAGACATAATAAATTCAGATAATATAAGTTAAGCGGTGGAAGAGAAGAGAGTTAAATACTTGAAATCGTGGAAAAAAGAACATATTTGAAATATTACGATTATCGTGGTCCCCACATAATATTTTTATCTACTTTTTCATTTTTCAAATGGTAAATAAGTTTTTAAAAATATTACAAATTTTAGTTTTGTAGGTGGTTAAATACAATTTTTCAATTTTTTTAGGTGGTAAAAAATAATTTGTTTTCAGTAAAAGTAAAAGTAGGCGAAAAAAAAAAAAACGAATGAGGATCTTACCCTCTCTACGGACTACGGCGTGTGCCTCCCCCTCCCCTTTTTCTCTCTCCTAACTCCTCAGTCACTTCCTTCATTCTTCTCCATCTTCTCCACGCACTTACTGATAAACCCTAATCTCCCCCATTTCTTTATCAAATCCCTAAATCGATTAACGAATCAGATCGGATTGAAACAACGCGAAGAATATGGGGACTCTTGGAAGAGCAATTTACAGGGTGGGATTTTGGATCAGAGAGACTGGTCAAGCCATGGATCGTCTCGGATGTCGTCTCCAAGGCAATTACTACTTCCATGAACAACGTAAGATTCATTTTCCTCTGCATTTTGATGCTTAGATCTGTTGTCATTTTCAATTTTATCCGCCATTTTTCGAAGATTTTGTGGATCAAATTATCTGTATTCATGGATACGGTGAATGATTGTTGACTGTGTTGGAAGTCTTATTTTGAGAATTGGGAACTCGATATGTTAGTTTGAGGAACACATACGATTTGAGAAAATATGATTGATAAATTAGCCATGAGAGCTGTATTATGAAATGCCTAAATTGGTTAGACATTTTAGGATATGTTTAGAGCTACACTGCTTCCCATAAGTTTCAAGTCAGAGCTAAAATGTAGTATTTTATGAGTGTATAGTGTTCTAATGGTCGACTTATGGTTCCTGTGAATTTGCGATAGTTAGCTGGTGGTTGAATGAGGAGGTGGATGTATGAAGGTAAAAGTTGCCTTTGTTTTTTTTGAAGGTAGAAATGGTAGTCACATGTTCTTATGGGGATAATGTTATGCTTTTAGAGTTTTGGACCAATGCGTTATGTTTTTAAGAAATGCTTGGCTGACTTTCATAAGTGGATGTTTAGAGAATTTTCTTCAAATACATTATAACTATGTGAGACATGGGGGTGTTTTGGTTTAAATTTTGTTTCATATTCAAAAGAATGGCAAGTTGGAGTTATATGACTATATCAGAGTCGAAGTGAGTTTTTCCTAATCCTAGTGTTTGAGGTGATTCAATTGACGGATATAATGAATCATAGAGGATAATGGAAATGGGAATCCATAGTCTTCTATGGATTTCCACCTCTCTCGATTCGTACATGGCGCAATGAATTTCCAAGGTTTATGTCTGTAAAATGTTAGAAAGTGATTATTTTGTAGCTTCTACCTTAATGATCATCTGTTTGCCTGTTGTGAGATCTTCACATTTCTTTCCTCTACAAATGTTACTCCAATTTATATGCCTTTTCTTTCTTATGTGTGTTCATAGTCCTATCTTATTGGCTCGTTGCTATTCATGACTCATGACCACTCTTAGTTGAAAGGCACAAGCTTCTATGGTGTCTTAGAATTCCAGTTTGTGTCATATTTTGGTTTCTACAAGTGTGCATAGTGAATGCGAACTTACCAAGGCACGATGCTCAACTAGGTGCGAGCCTCATCTCCCCGAGCAACCCTAAGACATAGTGAGGCATACCCAAGACGCACCACTTGTTTCATTTCCCTATACTTTTTCTGTCATTGGTTTTTCTCTAACCCCTGTCCTTCTTGTTATTGAACCTTTCAAGGTTGAAAAGTTAGTGATTTGTTGCAAGATTTAGTAGGAATGGTTCAAAAATTTTTTGATAAAAATATGCCTCATTTACGTTCTGTATAAGCCCTGGGATTGTGCCTTATACCTCGGCTTTTGTAACTAACACACTTGTCTTGCCCCTGTCTTTTTAATACTAACGAGCACCGTATGTTACTTATCTTATTCGAGAGGTTAATATTTGGGTTGTTAAGGAGAGAGAGGAGATGGTGGGTTGGGGGGGGGGGGAGTGTACCTCATGAGCATGCTTCGGGCTTACACAGAGAGGGCAAGGGGGAGGGGGAGGGAGGGAGAGGGAATTGTGCAATTCAACAACAACAACATGGGCTCAGCTACATGATCCAATACTTTTTCTCTTGTGGTCGTCAACCATGCCTCTTCCTCCATTCTCCCCTATCAACTGTCATGTGCTCATGCTAACCCAAATTCTTCATCTTCTTCTTAACTCAAAGTGTGGAATTCAACAACCAAGAAAACGTTATATTGGAAGGATTATTGACCTTTGACTGAAGTGATCGTTTTCTATTGCAATTATGTAGTATCTGAGTGACCGTGTAATGATATCTAAGAATTTCAAAGTAATATCTTGTGTCCTTATAAATCCAAGTACATACATTCCTTTAGGTGTTGAAAATAAGGGACTTAGATTTTCCATAACAAGAGTGACTATTAGTAAACAATCAGTAGGAAGAACTAAATGGAAGAATTAGAAAATGAAGTGTAACATTTAAATGGAAGGCATATATATCAAGTATGTGTCTAACTCATTAAGAAGTGGGGATAGAGTTGCAGATGGATTATTGCGTTCACTGGGTCTTGTTCGTGTAGTTTTACTTAGGTAGAAAGGTTTCTCTTTTTTTCCCAATTTTCTTAATGCTCATCTCAACTTTATTTTGCACATGTATTGTATAGTTGTATGAGGTGGATTGTGGTCAATAGAAGTGTTGTTACATGAAATTGTTCACAGTTAATTGGCATATATGCTTACTTATCTTATCTTATAATGCCTCATAATCTGTGTTCCAAGTATTGCCGTCTTGTATTTCACATTTTCATTTAATTTAACGTCTCTTTTATTTATTTATTTTTGAAGTATCTCGGCATCGGACCCTCATGAATGTTTTTGACAAGAAGCCCATTGTTGACAAGGACGCATTCGTGGCACCAAGTGCATCTGTTATTGGTGATGTGCAGATTGGACATGGTTCCTCCATTTGGTATGGATGTGTCTTAAGAGGTAAGGGGTTCTAAATCCTCCCTCCCTTTCCAACCTTGTTTATGATCACTTTCATTTATGATTCTCTTGGTTTTAGTTAGCTTGAGTTAGCAACTATGTTATTCACCGTGATGCATGCTTGACACGGTGCATACTAGTGTGGATGTGTTCGTGTACTGGTATGTGTGCATGATTGCGGTTTAAGCTTCTTATGGTGCGTTCAGCCGTTCACCATTACTCTTTTATTTTATATTTCCGTTCAGGACCATTGTAAGCTTATGGTCGGTTTTGCTTTTATAAAAGGTTTTCATGTCTTTCCTATCTTAGTCAATGCTAGCAACTATGTGGCTTTCCTAGTTTTTACTGCTGTATGTGAAGATACCTAGCTTCAGATATCCACGGCACGGCTTTTGATTTTTTTGGTTGTTTAAATTGCCATGTATAATTAGAAAGCTTCAATAGGATTTTACTCAGGTTAGATAACTGTTTGCATTGCAACTCTGAAGTATCCCACCCATGTGATCATACATTTCTGCCGTGAACACATTTTACTACGGTCTTTTTTATACCACTTCCATTTTACATGACACATTTTACTTTGGTGGCCAAATAACTTACTATTTGCCTAATTTTTGTTGATTTATAATGTGTAAATTTTGTTCTTAGAAATTACAGTTTCATAAGCTATTTTATACTTTATAGTATTGCAATGAGTCAATGTCTCAATGGCATTGTTATTTAATAAAATTGGTTGAAGTTGAAGAGATTTGATTTTGATCACACAGACACATGTATTACTTTGTAACAGAATGAGTACCAAACATAAGTTATAAAGTTATTGATTATTATTTTAATATCAAGGCTTCATACACTAATTTCATTGAACAATAAGTCAATAACAGTAGGATGCATGAGCTCTTTTCATAAGAAGCTTATAACTGTCAGCAATTAATGAAGCAGCAGGAGGCAAGAGTCTTATGCCTCAAGCGCCTAAATTCCTAAAACGTCTTGTCTTTCTCTTTGCCTTAGACTCTAAAGCTATTAAGGAATTCATTTGCTGCACCAAGTACTATGCTCTTTTAGATACTCATGCCTACACACGTTATCTTGATGCTGTAAATCAACATTGGTTGGGCCTCGACTAGTTAGGGAACTGGGCCATCTAGTTTTTTCATTGATAAGGTTATCTGTGATCTTTTGCAATTGGCTATTTGTTCTTTGATTCCTAAGCTAAGAACTATTGATTTCTCATAGCTCACTAGTATCCAGTTTTTTGTAATTATTAACTATTAACATTAGCTCCTCCAATCCTCTGGGCTGTGGCAAGTGTTGGATTGTCTGATCATCTATGTTTCATGTTCTCAAGTATAAAAGATTTAAAAGTATAAATTCTCCGTGAACTCCCTCTTCATCTTGTGTGATATGAAGATGCTATTTCCATCAAGAGTTTTAAGTAGTGAGTGATTTACCAAAAAGAACTAGTAAGTGTGCCTGAGGCCTTCGCCATGTGAGGTCCTAAACGCTCAAGACCTTTGCGGTGTAAGAGACATGCCTTTGGGTGTCTAATTAAATGATTGTAGCTTAATTGTGAACAAAGTTATGAATATTTTGTTCATATCATATAAAATGCTCATTGTGAAAAAGGTGTTGATTTTATTTACATTAATGACTATTTTTATTATGGAAATGGGCGCTTGTAAACACTAGTCTTTGCCTTTCACCTCATGCACAGGGTTCAGGATCCTTTTTTCCATTTAGCTCATGCCTTAATTTTTTGATGTCAGAAATAGTCTCTCTAAAATCGCATTACACTTCTAGCCTTCTAATCACAGCCTCAATGTAGATGGTAGCTTCGTGAGAGGCGTTGGAATAATGTTATGATATAGTCAGAACTTGGGTGTTATATTTGCTTCTTGTCTGTTTCTACTGTAAGCCTTATTTTTACTTAGATGTCCCTGCATGCACTTGCACACTTTTGGTTGCTGCTAACCATAGTCCTTGACTCCTTGTTATGTTGCTTAATTTGGCCTTTTGTACCCCTCTTTATGCAGGTGACGTGAACAACATTAGTATTGGATCTGGGACCAACATTCAGGACAACTCTCTTGTTCATGTCGCAAAAACTAATTTAGCTGGGAAGGTTTTGCCAACCATTATTGGGGATAATGTTACTGTAGGTGAGTGACTGAAGACAACAAAATATTATACTTGATTTCCAGTATGTAACAAAGTCGTGTGACCTTTGATATGCATTGAACAGGTCATAGTGCTATCTTACATGGCTGTACTGTTGACGACGAGGCATTTGTGGGCATGGGTGCCACTTTACTTGATGGTGTTGTGGTTGAAAAACACGCCATGGTTGCTGCTGGAGCTCTTGTAAGACAGAACACTAGAATTCCTTCTGGGCAGGTTGAGTCTTGCTTCCTTTTTGCTACTTGTCTTTATTTCTTTTAAGAAAGTTCATGCTTTAGATGTTCAATTTGAAATGCCTGAATCATTTTATACTTGCCCAGAGATTTTCGTACGGGATTTCTTAAGTAACCTTTTCAATATTTTCTTGTGAGAAACCAAGATGTTCGAGGCTCCAAAAGTGAGGATTTGAGGGTTTTAAAGGAATGAATGCCAAGAGAAAACTAGGTGTTTAAGGTAGAAATTCAAGTTTCTGTGTTTTTTTATGTAGTCAGGACGCCAAAGCTAGAATTTGGACTAGATACGTGAAATGCTACCCTGCTAGGTCTTTTTGTCTTCTCATCTTCTGGTCTCAGGGAAGAGTAGAAGTTTCAAATTGAAAAGAGCAAATTTCATCCATGAAGCATTTGTTTTAAAATTATCTTTTCCCCCGTTAATTCAGCATTCTGCTTGTGATATCTATGTTGACCTTCCAGTGCATGAGATATCCTGAGTATCTCCACGGGTCTACTCATTAATGTGATGTCACGTGCATCATTGTCGTATCAGAAGTGGAATTTAAACTGTAATTTGTTGCATGCCCATCGGTTTATGTTAGCTGCATTTTGGGCTTGCCACCCCAAACCGCTAAAAGTTTTTTTTGGTAAGTAAGTATAGCTGATATATTCAAAACTGAAACAGTTACAACCTAGATCAAAACTGTGCTTTCAAACCTTCTAGGAAAGGCCAAAAGCGAGCAACAAAGAATAAAAACTACGCAGGCAACAAAGCCTATAAACCAAGAAACTATTTACCATGAATGGACCCAAACCATTCTCTATCCCTAACACTGATTCTCTTCCCTATCAAACTATGTATTCTGTTCTTTACATCAACTTTGATATTCTTTACAATTATAAGGCATCATTCCTAGCATGCCATATATGATATATTGTTGCTTGGATCGCAGTGAGCATGACACCCCTTCTGAACTTATTCCCACTCTCCTTCTGTCTGGCCCGTCTGATTATCCCTTCAAAATTGTTAAACTGATTCTTCATACACTGCTAAAAGTTTAGTGTGGGGAATGTCAAGTAGAGAGGTTGATCTCAGTTTTCTCATCCCGTGTCTTGTGTAAGTTTGTGTTCTTTTATTCATTTAGAATCTAATTAGAGTGCTCTCTCCAAACTCCAATCTAGAAATTGTAGTAGATTCATTGGTCCGGCAGTCGGTCCCATTTCTTTGCCACTGATCTTATTTGTACCATTTTTACTTTCATTCAACTGTCTCCCAAGGGCAAAATAATTGAATTGTCACTGATTCAAATGAGGTGCAGGATCCCTAAATAAATGCTTGCTTATTTGTTTGTTTGTATGCCACTTCTTAATACAGGTGTGGGGTGGAAATCCGGCCAAATTTCTCAGGAACCTAACCGAGGAAGAGAAAGATTTCATTGCCGTATCTGCCAGTAATTATTCTAACCTGGCACAGGTTCACGCAGCTGAGAATGACAAGGACTTTGAAACAATCGAATATGAGAAGGTGTTGCGAAAGAAATATGCTCACAAAGATGAGGAATATGACTCAATGATTGGTATTGTCCGTGAAATTCCCCCAGAACTCGTGCTCCCTGAAAACATTCTGCCACAAAATAAAGACGTACAGAAGTCTTCCTAAAACCAATTTCTATCCAGCAACTCTAGCTGTAACTTTGCTGGGGTTTTGTTAAATGTTATTTTTGTCAGCTATGCTCAAATAATTACCAAGGATGGCTGCTTCGGTTCCAATAATTTTTGTTTGTATTAGAATTTTTTATCCTTGTTCCCTGCGAGGAAGATTCATTTTGGATGTCAAATTCATACATGAAGTGTATGTTTTCGAGTTACTACTACATGTGTTGCATCCTATTGCAGGCACTTGAAATAAGGCGGAGAAAGCTAAATATATTGAGCAATGAGATGAGGTACACAATTCAGACAGATTATAAGTTTACTCTCCTATTTCAACTTTCATTTTGGCACATTGTTAAACCTAATTATGAAAATCCTATTTCAACTTTCATTTTGGCACATTGTTGTGTATAAAGTCATGCATTGCATATGTTTGGTGCTTGCATTACACATGTCTGTCTCATGCCAGTTTGAACATGTACCGACGTGTGTAATGCATGTTGTCTTAAATATATCATTCTTTTGGTATGTTAAAAATGCTGGTTCTATGGTAGAGTTGAGTTCCTTATCGTCCTTTTGAACTATACACATAATTGCATCTGTTTTCTTGGAGTTCTAACAACCAAGCACTGAGTGACCAACCCTTTTAATATTCTACTCCTTTGTCCAACCACCTTCCCTTCTCGCTACCAATTGAGGTTGGCATGAGCGGTTAAGGGCCTTTTGCTCCTTAACCAAGGTCTCGGGTTCAAGCCTTGGGAATGGAAAAAATCTCAACTGGGAGGGATGCTGCCCATCGAGGTACCCATGCAAACTCCGCCGGGAGATTAGTCCACTCGCCGAAGGCGGTGGAAACTCCTCGTAGTAGAACCCAAAAAAAAAAACCTTCCCTTCTCGCTCCAATCGGCAGTGACACCACCTCCCCGACCAGTTAACCATGAAAAAAACCTAACTTCTTATTCTCCTAAGTCCATAAAAGCATTTTGTATAGTTTTACATCTCCCGGATATTAGATACATTTAATATATATACGAAGTATATATAATCTACTCCCTATATATATAGGGTCCCCTCCAATGAGAAGATCCTTATGATGAAAAGGATGAGAAGAGATCTTGACCACGTAAATGAACTAATCCAACGGGTAACATTTCGCCCTTGCAATCAACACAAACAAGTCAAATTATTTTTTATTTTTAAAAAGCGTACTTCGAGCTGTGCGCTTTAAACCGTTAAAATTAAAACCAAACCCCACCTCCCTTTTTTCCTCTCTCCACTTTTCCTTGTTCATGTCACTGTCCTTAACTTCGGTGATTTTCCGACTTTTGTGATTCCGATGTCAAGTGTTCGGGATTTTCTCTTGCAAGATGTGTTGGAGGAGGCCAATAGTGGCTCGCAGAGTATTCCTTTTCAAAATGTAGGTGTTCCATTGGATTATTTACCGACTTCATAGGAATTTCATAACCGTAGAAATTAGGGTTCATCATGTAAAACAAATTAAGGAATAAAAAATTACCTGAGATTTGTTTTATGTTTGGGGGGGGGGGGGTATTGGAGGGAAAACTGAAAATAAATAAATAAATCATTTTTTTGGGTCACGTGTCATGCACGCGCTGTTCAGCGCCGGAGAAACTGCTTTGACCACCGGAAGATGAGTGTTGGTCCCAATTCAAAAAAAAAAAAAAATCTAATTTAGGTTCTATCTCACAACTTTTTTTTAAAAGGTCATTTATCATAATTTTTTGTTTATAAAGGTCTTTTATGACAAAAAATCCCTTATAATTTGAATAAACACAAACACTTAGGTCTTGTTTGGCAAATGGCTTTTTGCTGGCTTTTTGGTTGGCTTTTGGCTGTTGGCTTTTTAATCTGGTCAAACAGCCAAAAAATGTGTTTGGTAACTGGCTTTTTAGCTTGCTGAAAAGCTAGCTTTTCCGCCAAAAATGAAAAGCTAGTAACACTAGCTTTTTGGAGTTGGCTTTTGGCTTTTCACTATCTAAATTACTTTTTTGTCCTTGTTTTTTACTAATTAACTAATAATTAATAATTAATAATTAGTGATTAGTGATTAGTGATTAGTGATTAGTGATTAGTGATTAGTGATTAGTGATTAGTAATTAGTAATTAGTAATTACTAATTAATAATTAATAATTAATAATTAATAATTAGTAATTAGTAATTAATAATTAGTAATTAGTAATTAATAATTAATAATTAATAATTAATAATTAATAATTAATAATTAATAATTAATAATTAATAATTAATAATTAATAATTAATAATTAATAATTAATAATTAATAATTAATAATTAATAATTAATAATTAATAATTAATAATTAATAATTAATAATTAATAATTAATAATTAATAATTAATAATTAATAATTAATAATTAATAATTAATAATTAATAATTAATAATTAATAATTATTAATTATTAATTATTAATTATTAGTTATTAGTTAATAGTTAATAGTTAATAGTTAATAGTTAATAGTTAATAGTTAATAGTTAATAGTTAATAGTTAGTTAATACTTAATAGTTAATAGTTAATAATTAATAATTAATAATTAATAATTAATAATTAATAATTAATAATTAATAATTAATAATTAATAATTAATAATTAATAATTAATAATTAATAATTAATAATTAATAATTAATAATTAATAATTAATAATTAATAATTAATAATTAATAATTAATAATTAATAATTAATAATTAATAATTACGGAGTATTAATTAATGACTAATAACTAAAAGTGAATAACTAATTAATAATTAATCATTAATTATTAATGATTAATTAATAAATTATTAATTATTAATTATTATTAATTTAATTATTATTAATTTAATTATTATTAATTATTAATTAGTAATTATTAATCATTGATTATTACTCCGCAATTATTAATTAAAATAATAATTTATTAATACTATTGCAAAAATTTATTTATTTTTAATGTATATTTATTTATTTGTAATTACGTTTTTACTCCGTACACAATACACAGTATGTATTGAAAAATGAATAAAAGACATTGAATGTCCTTAAATGTCATTTTACATAGCTACAGCCAACAGCCAACAACTGATTTTACCAAACACATTTGTAACCAATCCATAGTCAAACAGCCAACAAAAGCAGCCAACTTGAACAGCCAGTCAAACCAGCCAAGTAAAACAGCCGACAGCCAACAGCCAACAGCCAATTGCCAAATTCTCAAACTCATGGCATTGTGAAACATACCCTTGTACAAGTACGAAGGGCCCGTAAAAGTAAATGGCTTAAGTCACTTCCTCCCTCTCTCCCTTTTCTCTTCTCTTTTTTTTATAGGATTTTCGAAAATTAGGGTTTTTAGGGTGGAAATAGCAAAATTTCTTCGAAAATTTGATTATTTTCGCCCCGTCTCGTTCTCTTCAATCCGGCCTGTTTTATATTTTTGCGTTAGATCTCAATGGGCAATTGGGTTTGAAGCTAGGTTTCAAGTAGTTTGGTGATGGACTTTAGGAGCAGAATTCAAATTTCAAAAGGCTAATGATTGTAGGAGAAGATAGTAAGGAGAGTAATAATGGTGATGGTGGGATGAGTCATGAGTGTGTTGGTGAGTATGAAGCACTTTGTTAAGTGTTTTACAGTGTGTTTTGGCTAAACCTGATTGCGTTTTATGGAGTTGGGTCACATGGTGGCTCATTGACTGTGGTTTTCCAGTTCTTAGTTTCTTTTGCCCATTTCTGAATAAATACTTGTAACATTCTTTTTCTTCTTACACGAGACATATGCTACTCCCCCGTATTTATTTAAGAGATACACTTGGCCGGGCACGAGTATTAAGAAGAAAAATTGAATGAAATAAAATAATAAAACAAGTGGTGTAAGATAGATATTTTAATAAGTAAACAAGTAGAGACCATGTCATTTTTGGGGGTGGGAGGTGGGGTGGATTTATGAAATTATTTATTTAATAGGATGGTGGGTCATAAGATAAATTAAATGTATTATTTAATTAGATGGTGGTGTTGATAAGTTACTAAAAATGGCAAGTGTATCTCTTAAATAAATACGAACGGAAAAGGAAAGTGTATCCCTTAAATAAATACGGAGGGAGTATTAATTTGAGTCTTCACATAGAGGAGGCTGCAACAGCTTTTTGCAATAACCAATAGGAAGTTTTAAAGTTCATTATACTCCATCTGTTCCTTACTACTCGCATCGTTTTGACTTTTTACACTATTCACATAATTCACTTTGACCTTATTTTATTTCTAATATATGAAAATAAATGTTAGTATATAATATATTGTTGGCTTCATCTTAATGTATATTTTCAAAATATTAATACTTTGTAAGTTTTTATAATACGGAGTATGTAGTTAAAGAAATTGATGGTCAAAGTTGTGCATTGACAAGTGTGTCCAGTTAAAATGGTGCGAGTATTAAGGAACGGAGGAAGTAATAACCAATAGAAAGTACTTATAGTTTTATTGGAGAACAAGGAAACCACAGTAGTAGTCTGGAAAATAAAAGCGCGAATACATAAACAATAAGAGCATCAATTGTAATCTCACTCTTAATTTGCCCCCTCTTAGTATCTCTCCTTATACACCTCATCACTCCCTCTTAACAAGAGTTAATTACCAAAAACACAAAGAAATAGACTATCTCTTAAACACTACCTCTTATATAATTTTTTAATATTTTTAATTTTATTTTTAATATTTTTAATTTTATTTTTATTATAAAATGCAACCAAAATACATCAAATTCTTCCACCTCACCCCCACTCTTATTTAGAGGAAGTCACAATCAACCTCTAAATAAGAGGTAGTTAAGAGTTAGCTCTTATTTTTCAAGAGATAACTCTTAAATTTTCTCTCTCTTTAAGAGTGGGCTAAGAGTAAGCCACAATTGATGCTCTAATGAAGTCACCGATATCATGACAAGAGTCTTATCTTCAAGTAGCTTAGCTAGAGAAGAACAAGAGTCTTATATTTATAGAGAACACAAATTCTTATTTATAATGGGTGTACAATAAATATTGTACACCTGAGTAAAGTTAACCCAAAATGCTTAAAGGTTAAGCATATATATGTAAAAGTTATTGTAGACACCTACTTTTGTCCCCATTCCCGAAAGGGAAAGGTTCGATGATGAAAGCGTAAATCTCCACTTGACAACGCATCTCCTATAAAATAAACGAATCTCAATTCCCCTTTTCATTTCACCCGAAACCTGCTATTTATGGAAACCTGCTAAAAATAGTAACTGCCATAATGGGCAGCTGTTAAAAGTGGCAAGTAATAAAAGATAGAAACCTGTCAGAATTAGGCGTTGCACTCCAACATAAATCCTAAATGAGATAGAAAACTGCGAGAATCCTATTCCTAATATGATTCGGAAATAAGAGTTACGTATTAATTAAAATCCTAACGAGCCTAGAGTCCGTAACGGGCCCAGACGCATTCCGTCATGAAATTGATACGCACTAAAAGACTCGATTAAGTCTCAAACTCTACGGATTTCAGGAATCCGAATCTGACTAAGAAAACAACCCAGACCCTATTTTCAACGCCTGGCTCTGGGCGCTGAAAATACCCAGGTACGTGTTTTTTTCCTAATTCTTTGTGGATTAGAACTCTGCAATTCTATCTTTCCACGAACTCTTCCCTATAAATACAGCCCCAAATTCGACGTGAAAGGAACACACACAACACACAATTATATTCTGAGTATTGACTCCAACCCTTAGCCTAAGCCTCACGCTGCGAAATTGTTCACGCGTTCTGTCGCAATCGATCCATAAATCGAACAGAACGTATCCTGTCCCATAATTGAGATTCGTTAAATAAAAAGGAGAAATAGCAAAGTCAAAGTGGTTAGTTTTCTGAGAACCGTGACGCACCTCTCAAGGGTGCGTCGTAATGTGTCCCTTTTCGATGATTTAACTGCTTTCCTCGCCCTTTTTATGAACTGTTAAACTAACTAAATCTGATTGTTCTATCACGCCTAACAAATATAATATTTTTGGGAAATTGGATTATCATGATAGGTCCCTTAATACTATTTAAATCAGATAATCGCGATCGATCTAGTATTATATGTTGCATATTGCTAAAATCAACTCAGATTAGTTTAATAGTTAACGCATGTCCCTTCAATTATTTATGCTGAGCTAGTAAGGATATCCTGCCTCTGGAGTTATCGACGAGCGAAGTACTCCTCTCGGTAGTTACAGTCCCCCGAACCCTCAATCTCTACCTTGCGGGTGCATGTTGAGAGATCCCCACACCAGGGATCACAACGGAACCTACGGCCGTCGTGGTCAAACATAATCGCACTCCATTTATGTCACGATAACCGGGTTTTGTCAGTTTTTCTCATTGTTGTTAAAAACTGAATGGCGACTCCTATACTACTAGTCAATTGGGTGTAAACTCACAGGAAATCCAATTACACTTGATTGAATAAAAAGAATCGTCACACCCACGAGGGACGAGGTCACGCATTAGCCTCGTGCTTTTTCGACCCCCTCACAGTGGCGACTCTGCTGGGGATAGTGAAGGAAATACTCGTGCTTGTAGGTAATCAAAATAGCCGAAGGATGAAACGATCCTACCCCGCGTTTATTTCCCCATCAAGTTGGGACGACCTGAAAATCAGCATATTAATGTGAACGGGCGAACCGCATAACGAATCTCGGCTCCCTCGGGAGTTGGGACTAAGGATACCTTTTTTTCGCCAATAGGGAGGTGCATACGCCGCGCATGTTGCCCACTCGGTACTTGTGCAGGTAGTACACCTATCCCGAACCCAATCGCTCGCTCATTAGGTCCCTCTCGCCTGCATGCCCCCTTGGCTTGCACTTGCGGGTTGGCCTCTTGAGCGAAATTCGTCTGTTGAAGACACTACCTCGACCGGGGCATGTGTTGGATCTACGATAGAAGCGGTACCAAGCCAGGCACAAATAACTACCCATAGAAGCCTATCATAAACTACATGACATGTTATTATCGCCTCATGATAAATGCTAGTTATGTGTAGCTAAATATGTGATTTTGTGTGACAAGCTACCCTAGAAAAAAAACAAACGACATTAAAAATTGCCCAAACATTCATAGACTAATTTGCCAAAGAGTTATACCGAAATACGTGTTCCGCAAACCCGAACGATCGCCACAAAAATAAGCGACGCTCGGGATGGCCTGTAACGAATCCCACAAACGCTGCTACGCGTAAAGGACGTTATTAGGCAAGCACGCAAATCGAAGTCGCATAAACAGAAGACGGAAAACGAGAACCAGCCAGGGACGCATTTTCAACGCCCCTGGCTGGGCGCCAGATTTTCTCACGTCCCTCGCTGGGCGCTGAAGTTGTTGCTTGGCCTTCTGGTCAGGCGTAGCAGCTGTGAGGGGGTCGAAAAAGCACGAGGCTAATGCGTGACCTCGTCCCTCGTGGGTGTGACGATTCTTTTTATTCAATCAAGTGTAATTGGATTTCCTGTGAGTTTACACCCAATTGACTAGTAGTATAGGAGTCGCCATTCAGTTTTTAACGACAATGAGAAAAACTGACAAAACCCGGTTATCGTGACATAAAGGGAGTGCAATTATGTTTGACCACGACGGCCGTAGGTTCCCTTGTGATCCCTGGTGTGGGGATCTCTCAACATACACCCGCAATGTAGAGATTGAGGGTTCGGGGGACTGTAACTACCGAGAGGAGTACTTCGCTCGTCGATAACTCCAGAGGCAGGATATCCTTACTAGCTCAGCATAAATAATTGAAGGGACATGCGTTAACTATTAAACTAATCTGAGTTGATTTTAGCAATATGCAACATATAATACTAGATCGATTGCGATTATCTGATTTAAATAGTATTAAGGGACCTAGCATGATAATCCAATTTCCCAAAAATATTATATTTGTTAGGCGTGATAGAACAATCAGATTTAGTTAGTTTAACAGTTCATAAAAAGGGCGAGGAAAGCAGTTAAATCATCGAAAAGGGACACATTACGACGCACCCTTGAGAGGTGCGTCACGGTTCTCAGAAAACTAACCACTTTGACTTTGCAATTTCTCCTTTTTATTTAACGAATCTCAATTATGGGACAGGATACGCTCTGTTCGATTTATGGATCGATTGCGACAGAACGCGTGAACAATTTCGCAGCGTGAGGCTTAGGCTAAGGGTTGGAGTCAATACTCAGAATATGAATTGTGTGTGTTGTGTTTTTCACGTCGAATTTAGGGGTCTATTTATAGGGAAGAGTTCGTGGAAAGATAGAATTGCAGAGTTCTAATCCACAAAGAATTAGGAAAAAACACGTACCCAGGTATTTTCAGCGCCCAGAGCCAGGCGTTGAAAATAGGGTCTGGGTTGTTTTCTTAGTCAGATTCGGATTCTTGAAATCCGTAGAGTTTGAGACTTAATCGAGTCTTTTAATGCGTATCAATTTCATGACGGAATGCGTCTGGGCCCGTTACGGACTCTAGGCTCGTTAGGATTTTAATTAATACGTAACTCTTATTTCCAAATCATATTAGGAATAGGATTCTCGCAGTTTTCTATCTCATTTAGGATTTATGTTGGAGTGCAACACCTAATTCTGACAGGTTTCTATCTTTTATGATTTGCCACTTTTAGAAGTTACCTTTTACGGCAGTTACTATTTTTAGCAGGTTTCCATAAATAACAGGTTTCGGGTGAAATGAAATGGGGAATTGAGATTCGTTTATTTTATAGGAGATGCGTTGTCTAGTGGAGATTTATGCTTTCATCATCGAACCTTTCCCTTTCGGGAATGGGGACAAAAGTAGGTGTCTACAGTTAGCCCCCCCTTTGACCGAGTCTTGGAGTAAGACGATGGTCAAAGTATTAGACGGAGTTCGTCACACAAGCCATGGTGTATGGGTCCTGTTTTGCGAGGGTCTCACGAGCCCCCGAGTGATAACATTTGACTTAAGGGTCATCACTTGAAGTGTCGACATATCCCTCACGTGTCATTGGGATTAGTCAACTGATAGTATAGAAACTTCCTCACTTTGTCATTGGAAGGATCTAAAGATGCGTAGAAACTCCCTCACTTTGTCATTGGGAGTACCTACAGATGTTTTCGAAATCAAAGCTATAAAGTGTAATTGGGCCTGACCAAGCCCAATCACGAGGTAAAAGTGTTTTTAAAGATTCTCATTTTCAGGGCTAGCTAAACGAGAAAACCCCCTTGTTTTTATGGGACGTAAAACGAAGGAAAATCCAGCACATCGCTTATTTTTGGAAAAAACGGAAAACCAATCCTTTTAATTTTTGGAAAAGGGAAAACCAGAAAAAGTTATCGCTGCAGCGACTAAGGACCTGCACGGTTAGTGATGCAGACCCGCCGGTCTAAAGATGGCGAGTCTGTCCGCTAAGGGTGGACACCCCGTCCGATAGAAGTGGACGAATCTGTTTTTGAATTTTGAAAATAAGGACCTACGCGGTTTGTGACGTAGACCCCGCCGGCTGAAGATGGCGAGCCTGTTTTAATTTTTGAAGACTTTATTTTTTTCGAAAACTGAGGACCTGCGCGGCTAGTGATGCAGACCCCGCCCGCTGAGGGTGGGCGAGCCCATTTTTAATTTCTTATTTTGCCTATGTAGAAGGGCTTTTGTGATTACAACCTGTTGGTGGGTCGTAATATTTCCTGATTAGATGTGTCCTATAAGTGGGTCCACACTGTGTATATTTTTGTTTAACGATTTTTTTTTTTGGGAAAGAAATATCAAGATAACGGATATCTTACACAAAATAGGGGAGTACGCGTGCCCGACGGCGAATATTCGCTGTCTGGGAAGCATTGTCAGCGCCCAGCTCTGGGCGCTAGAATTTTTAACGCCCAGAGCTGGGCGTTGAAAATGCGAAGGGGGAGGCTGGTCTTTAAATACGCGGACCGTCTCCTTCCTTTCCCATTTCCACCATTTTCGCTCAAACTCTTCACTTCTTTCTACTGATTTTTGCTCGTTTTCTTCACTTTTCTTCACGAATTCTACTCCAAATCACTTCCTAATCTTCCCAATGTAAGTAATTTTCAGTAATTTTGAGTTTTTTTTTTGTCAATTTCAGTATTTTTGTTAAGTATTTTTGTGCATGAATTTGATTTGGGGTTTTTTGATTTTGTGCCCCTTTCCTTCAATTAGATAGTTAGAAATGTTCCACATAACATGTTAATTAGTTTGTGCATGTTAATTTTTGCAAGTATGTTGATTTTCGTTGAATTTGGGCATTTTCATGCTAGCCCCCAAGTATACCTACGACCCTAGTATTTTCTTATAATGTAGGTGTTTTTAGTATATTGCTTGCGTTCCTCATAATTCATGGGTGACAAATCATGGAAGAATTTTGATCTTGCTGGAGTTAATTTTTACTTAGGGAATTTTTGCTAAGTATGAACTTAGTATCATGTTTTTAGGGAACAAAAATTGTATGACTCCATTTCATGAGTGAAATGCACTCTTTTTTAGGGATCGGTGTGAGTGCCGATTTTGTCAAAGGTATAATGCCTTGTTGTATTGTTGATCAGCATGTCTGACGAGTCGTCACCCCCTCCTGGTGGCCACGAGGAGCGCGGCATGACGCGTCAGTCTACTGGCGCGGGTCCCCTATGGGTGGGCCCTGAGCTCTACGACGGTCGTGATCTGCACTACCACCTAGAGCACCACGTGACTTCCCGCCTTCACTTGAGGAGAGAGACTACGGTTCGCGGCTATGGCGCAGCGACGAGTGAGACCGTTTTTAGCTACCTAAGCTCGGACGCCCAGGCCTTGGTGAGGGCGAGCTCACTGTTTCCGGTGGTTGAGACCTTTTGGGAGATACTGCGGCTTAACATCTCCCTTGAAGGAAATAATGCCCTTGGTCCAAGTATGCATTCTATGTTAAGTCTAATAAATGCGGTTCAGTATTAATTAACAAGTTAATAATTCAGTGAGATCAAGTGAGCTGAATGCCTAGCTAGAGGCCGCTTCAGTTCAAGTGGAATTAATAATATTAATCCACAGCTTACTCTTGACTGAACCCGTAGGGTCACACAAATAGTACGTAAACGGATCAAGTATTTAATGGCATTAGATACTCCATCTATGGATATCGGAATCGACGGATCTTGGTTTCAGTGGGAGCTGAGATCGTCACAGGCAAGAAATGAATACTCCGGAAACGATGATATTGCCGGAAACGGAAATATGGATCGTATCGGAAATATAAATATTATCCAAGTCGTAGATGTTGCTGGAAACGGAAACATGGTACGTATCGGAAAATATTATCGGAAATGGAAATATTACCTGAATCGGAAATATTGCCGGAAACGGAAATATTGTCAGAATCGGAAATATTATCGGAATCGGAAAATAATTCCGGAAACGGAAATATTAAATATTTGTTCGAAACGGAAATTGATTCCGGAATCGGAAATATTAAATATTGTTCGTATCGGAAATGAATTCCGGAACCGGGAATTTAATCGGAAGCGTATCGTACGAATTAGCATCGGACGAGGCCTGCCGGACGAAGGCCCAGCACGAAGTCGGGCCATCGCCCATCAAGCCAAACGCGCGCCCAGCCAAGGCAGCGCCCAGGCCCACCGCAAGGCAGGCCCAGCGCGCGCCTAAGGCCATGGGCCTCGCTGCGTGGGCTGCTGCTCGCACGCACGCATGGGCGGCCCTCGTGGCTGCCGTGTGTGTGTGTGAGTTTGTGTTCATGCACGATTCCTAAAACTATTAGATTTGCTATATGATTAAATTTCTATTCCTAAAAGGATAAATTAATTAATTAGAGTTCTTGTAGAATTCTAAGTTTAATTAATTCGTATCCTACTAGGATTCCAATTCCCTTTCCATAACTCTATAAATACGTGCCTGGGGTCACATATTTTCTGAGATTAATTCAAGTATTCAAAGTGAGTTTTGAGAGAAAAATTCAGCCATATTTCTTACCTAAGAGTGCCGAAAATTCTAGTACCTTAAGGGCGATTCTAGTTGGTCAATCTTAAGGCGGATCCGGACGTGCTGTGGACTATCTACGGAGGGACGACACTTGGAGTCCTAAAAGACTTGTTCTTGTTCGGTTCGGGCGCAGCTAGGGAAGGCACGCAACAAAGAGTATGCATCTAAATTATGCTATATGATTATGTGTAAATAATATGTATTCCTGGCTAAATGGTTGTTTCCGCATGATTTATGAATTGTCATATGTATCATAACCTAACAGTGGTATCAGAGCCCCTTATTATTTTCATAATCTAAATTGCATGAACATGGTTAAATATTACAAATTTGCATGAATTAAAAGGGGTGATTAATTTTCGTAATTGTTAATTAATTGCAAATTGCGTTTATTTAATTATACGTACGCAGTTTTTCGGCAGTTTCTTCGTTACTCATCCAAATCGAGTGATTTTTGTGTCAATTCCACATGTAAAAGGCATTCTAAAATTTTGTGCCAAACCCAGAATTCTCAAATTCAAAGCCTAACTATGGCTTTTCGAAGGTTTTAGTTTTTCGAATGCAAAATTTCGTAAATTTAAGATGTTAAATTAAATATTTGCGATTCTTGTTGATAAATCTTGAATTTTTGATTGACCTACTGTATATGTTTAACAAGTTTGAATGCCTAGCCTTGTTAATTATGCAATCTAATTTGTAATTATGATTAATTTGTTGAAAATTAGAATAATTTAGAATTAATTTGATTTTCATAATTAATTATAATTTAATTAGAAACCTATGATTAAAAACCACCATAAAAATTGTAAATTTATGATAAATTTTAAATTTTTATGACCTAGGCTTGAATCCATAATAATCGGAAATCAATTGAATAATAAATTTTCGATTTTTTCGCCCTAAAATTATGAAATTAATATTATTTATTAATTTGTCATTAATTTTAAATATAAATTTTAAATTTTTTATGCGATTCGTTCATATAACTTGCACGCACAAAGCAATGGACGCTTCGTGTTACCCTTAAGGGGTGTTGTATAGTGCGGGCATGCGACGACGAGCAAGGGAGCTCGTCGCCCGTGCGGCACGAATGCAATGAGCAAGGCATGGTGCACGAGCACAAGGCAGCAGCCCTGCCTTGTGTCGTGGGCCACGAGCTATGGACGTATGGGCATGGGCGAAAGGCAAGCCAAGGCAGTCGCGTGTGGGCAGCAAGCGAGCTGCGCCACAACGCGCACTGCCTCGCGCAAGCGTGCGCAGCCTCGCGCGCAGCGAGCGCAAGCTCGCGTGCCACGAGCGCTGCGCCCAGCGTTGAACGCGCGCAACGCACAGCGAGCGATGGCTCGCGCGCACAGCGAGCGATGGCTCGCGCGCACAGCGAGCGATGGAGCGCGCGCAGCGTGCGCTGGCGAGCGCGCACAGCGAGCGATGGCTCGCGTGCATCGAGCGCTGGCGCGCGCACAGCAAGCACCACAACGTGCGATGGCTTGCGATGGAGATGCAGCAGCTATGCGACGAGCGCATGGGCTGCGCGCACATGGCCAGCGATGGTTGTGTGCGTGCGGCCCATGGGCGTGCAATGCGTAGGGTGTTTGAGTTGCGATTAGATCGTTTTGAATGTTTAATTTGAAATTTTTCAGTTTACGTAATTTTAATTAATTTTAAAATTAATAATTTAAATTATTTTCTAGGATTTTAATTTTGAATATTGTAATTATAATAAATTTTATTTATTCTAATTATTTTACTAAAATTAAAATCATGAATTAATTTAAATACGACTGAAATTAAATTAAACTTTTGGATTTAATTATAAATTTATATGAGCTTTAAATTTTAATTAAATTTGTATGTTTCCGGTTAGACTAGAAATACATTTTTATGTTTAAAATTAGTAAAGCATATGAATTTATTGGTTTAAGTGGGAGCCCTTTTAGTCATAAACTCTTGATTAGGTCTACGAATCCTTAAGGTTAAAACAACTTGATTAGAATTAATAAGGACTGAATAATTGGTAGATTATTGGTGCCCTTGATTAATTGCTGCAAATGTTTACGTGATGCATAATGTGTTTTACTAACTAGCTATGTGGGCCATTCATGATAATGAATGGGTGAATGGTATATATTGTATATGTACTGTTTTGCAGGTTATAAAGTGACTAGTATGGCCCAAATAGGATAGAAAATATGGTCTGCGTACCATTAATTTGAATGTAATTGGTCTAAAGTACCAAAGTTGTTTTTCAATTCAAATATGGTCTGCGTACCATCAAATAGTTGTAATTAGTTATAGCTTATCCTATTTGAAGAAAATGGTGCCTCCCACGGAGATTTTCAAGACGGACTTTGAAGTGAAAGCTTCAAGATGAAGTCGGGCCATACTAGATCACATTTATCTTATGCATGCTTTAAGATTATTTATTGCTTTAAATATGTCTTAATTATGCATGAGATTATGGCTTGATTATGTTGCATGATTAAGGATTTTAGTTCACTTAAAATCTAACCAACATAGTAAGAGCCTTAAGTTCCAAACTTAAAAATTGAGTTAAAAGGTGCCATGCCAAAATATACACTTGCTTGGATATCCTTTACATCAATCTAGTAATAGTTTTCGCTCAGCGAGGTGTTACTTATTGGTCCTAAAGGGGCAAGGTACACAAATAATTGTGAGTACATGTTAGTTTTGGTGAAACTCAACGATATAAGTAAGGAGTCCTTTTATGTCGTGGCAAAATCGATAGGTTTACCTAATAAGTTCTTAGACGTACCTATCAACCAAGAATAGTTTCTAGACTATTAGCAAAAGGCTTTTGCTTACCTAAGATGTTTTAGGATTAAGTCGACAAACTGTGCTTAGTTCTTCAATGATTTTAGGATCTTGGAATCATTTTATTCACACCTGCCGGAACACATAACTTGAATAAAATGCTTAATAAACATTGAATTATGCATGTATGCTAGAATTTAAGTTTATTAAGAGAAACTGTGAATGGTTATTTATTTGTTTATTCTTTTCAATTGTAGTTTTAATATGGCAAACAACAATTCATTCAACATTCGATCAATTCTCGAAAAGGAGAAGTTGAACGGGAAAAACTTCCTTGACTGGCAAAGGAACTTGCAAATAGTTCTTATGCAGGAAGAAAAGGAGTATGTCCTAGATGAGGCGATGCCCGAAGCCGCAGGCGACGGGGTCACTCAGGCAGCCCTCAATCGTTGGATTGATGCCAACAAGGATGTGAAATGTCTAATGCTCGCCGCCATGAGTGCGGATCTGCAGAAAACGTTCATCAACTCAGATGCTTTCACAATGATCAGTGAGTTGAAGAACATGTTCCAAGATCTGGCTCGAGTCGAAAGATTCGAGACTCATAGGCAAATTCTTGAGACCAAGCTTAAGAAAGGCGAGCCCGTAAGTCCACATGTTCTCAAAATGATTGGACTCATTGAGAATATGAGTCGGCTGGATCAGCAATTTTCTCAGGAAATGGCTATAGACACCATCCTCCATTCTCTTCATAGCGGGTATGATCAGTTCAAACTGAACTACAGTATGAATAGTCTGGACAAAACGCTCACTGAGCTTCACGGTATGTTGAAGACCGCTGAAAAGACGCTCAAAAGTGATAAGCAGGATGTGCTTATGGTGCGTGGGGGCAAGTTCAAGAAATCTGAAAAGAAGAGGAATGCTAAGAAAGGTGGCAACAAGGCCAGCCCAACTAAGCAAACTGGCGCCAAATCTGTAAAGAGGAAGGTCAGTCAACCCACTTCTGAATCCGAATGCTTCTACTGCAAGAAGAAGGGGCATTGGAAGAGAGATTGCTTGAAGCTAAAGGAAGATCAGAAGAACGGAACAGTCGTTCCATCTTCAGGTATTTTCATTATAGACTGTATACTTGCTAATTCAACTTCTTGGGTATTAGATACAGGTTGTGGCTCACACTTATGTTCCAATCCACAGGGACTAAGAAGAAGTAGAAAGTTAAGCAAGGGTGAAGTCGACCTACGAGTGGGAAATGGAGCACGGATTGCTGCATTAGCTGTAGGAACTTACTATTTGTCGTTGCCCTCCGGGCTAGTTTTGGAGCTGGAAGAATGTTTCCATGTTCCAAGTCTTACTAAAAACATCATTTCAGTTTCTTGCTTAGATGCTAAGGGATTTTCCTTTTTAATAAAAGACAATAGTTGTTCGTTTTATTTTAAAGAGATGTTTTATGGATCTGCTAGATTAGTCAATGGACTTTATTTATTAGATCACGACAAACAAGTATATAACATAAATACCAAAAAGGCCAAAAAGGATGATTCAGATCTCACCTATCTGTGGCATTGTCGATTAGGCCATATAAACTTGAAACGCTTAGAAAGACTTCAAAAGGAAGGAATTCTAGAACCATTTGACTTAGAGGATTATGGTAAATGCGAATCATGTTAACTTGGCAAAATGAAAAAGCAACCTTTCTCTAAAGTTGGAGAAAGAGCAAATGAACTATTGGGTTTAATCCATACAGATGTATGTGGACCAATGAGTACAAATGCTAGAGGTGGTTTCAGCTACTTTATCACTTTCACTGATGACTTCAGTAGGTATGGTTATGTCTACCTAATGAAGCATAAGTCTGAATCCTTTGACAAATTCAAGGAATTTCAGAGTGAAGTAGAGAATCAATTAGGCAAGAAGATTAAGGCACTGCGGTCTGATAGAGGCGGTGAATATCTGAGCTATGAATTTGATGACCATCTGAAAGAATGTGGAATTCTATCAGAATTGACTCCTCCTGGAACACCACAATGGAACGGTGTGTCAGAACGGAGGAACAGAACCTTGCTAGACATGGTCAGGTCAATGATGGGTCAGGCCGAACTTCCATTAAAATTTTGGGGACATGCACTAAATACAGCTGCACTCACTATAAATAGAGCTCCGTCTAAAGCTGTCGAAAAGACTCCATACGAATTATGGTTTGGAAAGCCTCCAAATGTGTCTTTTCTTAAGATTTGGGGATGTGAAGTATACGTCAAACGATTAATTTCAGACAAACTTCATCCAAAATCTGACAAATGTATCCTTGTGGGCTATCCAAAGGAAACAAAGGGGTATTACTTCTACAATACATCTGAGAACAAAGTGTTTGTTGCTCGAGATGGTGTCTTTTTGGAGAAAGATCACATTTCCAAAATGACAAGTGGGAGAAAATTAGACCTCGAAGAAATTCGAGTCGAACAACAAACTCTAGAGAATGCTCAAGATGACATTCAGGATGAAACTCAGAGATCTTTAGAAGAATCTGGTGAGAATCATGGTCAATCTAGAAATGTTACCCTGCGTAGATCGCAAAGATATAGATCTCAACCGGAAAGGTACTTAGGTATTTTGACGAACGAGAGCTATGACGTTCTATTACTTGAAAGTGATGAACCTGTGACTTACAAACAAGCTATGACGAGCCCTAGCTCCAAGCAATGGCAAGAAGCCATGCAATCTGAATTGGACTCCATGTCTGAAAACCAAGTATGGGATTTGGTCGATTTGCCAGATGGCTACCAAGCCATTGGAAGCAAATGGGTTTTCAAACTGAAAAAGGACAAGGATGGGAAACTTGAAGTTTTCAAAGCTAGATTGGTTGCAAAAGGTTACAGGCAAGTCCACGGTGTGGATTATGATGAAACCTTTTCACCAGTTGCAATGCTAAAGTCTATTCGGATAATGTTAGCAATCGCTGCATATTACGATTACGAAATATGGCAGATGGATGTCAAAACTGCTTTCTTAAACGTCGTTTTAACAGAAACTATGTTTATGACACAACCTGAAGGTTTTGAGGATCCAAAGAATGCTAAAAAGGTATGCAAGCTAAAGAAATCAATCTACGGATTGAAGCAGGCATCCAGGAGCTGGAATATACGTTTTGATGAAGCAGTCAGTGACTTTGGTTTCATCAAGAACGTAGACGAATCTTGTGTATACAAGAAGGTCAGTGGGAGCAAAATTTCTTTCCTAGTATTATATATCGACGACATATTGCTTATCGGAAATGACATTCCTATGTTGAACTCTGTCAAGATTTGGCTTGGGAAATGTTTTTCGATGAAGGATCTAGGAGAAGCACAGTACATATTGGGCATCAAGATTTACAGAGATAGATCTAAAAGGATGATTGGACTTAGTCAAAGCACTTATATCAATAAGGTGCTTGATAGGTTCAAGATGGCGGACTCCAAGCGAGGCTACCTACCCATGTCTCATGGAATGACTCTAAGCAAGACTCAGTGCCCAAAAACACTTGATGAGCGTAGACGAATGAATGGGATTCCATATGCATCATTGATTGGTTCAATAATGTATGCTATGATATGTACACGCCCGGATGTTGCGTACGCACTCAGTGCTACGAGCAGATACCAGTCAGACCCAGGAGAGGCGCATTGGACTGCTGCCAAGAACATTCTGAAGTACCTGAAAAGGCACAAAGATGACTTCCTGGTCTATGGTGGAGATGATGAATTAATTGTTAAAGGCTATACGGACGCAAGTTTCCAAACCGACAAAGATGATTTCAGATCACAGTCTGGGTTTGTCTTCTGCCTCAACGGAGGAGCAGTAAGCTGGAAAAGTGCTAAGCAAAGAACCATTGCGGATTCTACAACTGAAGCGGAGTACATTGCTGCACATGAAGCAGCAAAGGAAGCTATATGGCTAAGGAAGTTCATAGGAGAACTTGGTGTAGTCCCCTCCATTAAAGGACCAATAGCCCTGTATTGTGACAATAACGGAGCTATTGCACAGGCAAAAGAGCCTAGACACCACCAGAGAGTCAAGCATGTAGTTCGTAGATTTCACCTTCTACGAGAGTTCGTTGAAAGAAAAGAAGTCGAGATAAGAAAAATTGGAACTGATGACAACATATCAGATCCATTAACTAAACCACTGCCGCAGGCGAAGCACAACTCGCACACTGCAGCTATGGGAATCAAGCATATTCGAGAATGGCTTTGATGTCTCTGTTTAATGTTTTAAAGTTTTAGAGTTTAAATCTTTGTAAAACATTATTGGTTAATCATTCACAATAAATGAAAAGAATTCATTTTTCCATTTAATTTGTGGTTTATTAAATGATGAGTCCCTTCAATTTGACGATATATTCAAGATAGACTGTCAGGACCAGTCCTGTGACTAAGAAATGTCTATCAAGTGAACTTGAATGTCAAAGGTTGAAAATGGTCCCTAGTCGGAGTTTTCTATAAAATTGGACGCATAGAAAACGTTAGACGACTAGAATGCAAGATGACTAGTAGTTCTGTTTCTTGAACTATGTGGACATGGCAATGTCATAATCATTTGCATAGATACTTACTTTGGGAAGACTAGTATCGGACAAGACCTATGAAACTTTACTGTAAGAGATGAAAGTCTGTCATACGTAAATTTCATTAAATTATTAGACACTAAATCCTCAATACCTGAGTGATTTGAGATTACTTGTTTGAGAACTGGTTGCTTTGACGTTGACCAACCGTCGCACCGTAAAAGGAGGCTATAAAGGCAACGCTCAGGTAATCACCTATCAAACGAAGTCTAATCTCAAGATCGCAAGATTGGGATTGTCCTCCCATAAATCGGGATGAGATGCTTAAAAGTTGTACAAGGCCACTCGGAGAGCTAGAAACTGTGAAATGCATGGCCGTGCTCGGATGAATTATAGGCTATGATTATCTGTTTATTTGATCAGTTGAACTCTGAAACCGAGGAACACCTCTGGACATAATAAGGATGACAACTCTTACCTTATGTTCAAGAGCAAGCATCAAGCGACAAAGGAATTAGGAAATGCACACTTGTCCCTAAGGACAAGTGGGAGACTGAAGGAAATAATGCCCTTGGTCCAAGTATGCATTCTATGTTAAGTCTAATAAATGCGGTTCAGTATTAATTAACAAGTTAATAATTCAGTGAGATCAAGTGAGCTGAATGCCTAGCTAGAGGCCGCTTCAGTTCAAGTGGAATTAATAATATTAATCCACAGCTTACTCTTGACTGAACCCGTAGGGTCACACAAATAGTACGTAAACGGATCAAGTATTTAATGGCATTAGATACTCCATCTATGGATATTCGGAATCGACGGATCTTGGTTTCAGTGGGAGCTGAGATCATCACAGGCAAGAAATGAATACTCCGGAAACGATGATATTGTCGGAAACGGAAATATGGATCGTATCGGAAATATAAATATTATCCAAGTCGTAGATGTTGCTGGAAACGGAAACATGGTACGTATCGGAAAATATTATCGGAAATGGAAATATTACCTGAATCGGAAATATTGCCGGAAACGGAAATATTGTCAGAATCGGAAATATTATCGGAATCGGAAAATAATTCCGGAAACGGAAATATTAAATATTTGTTCGAAACGGAAATTGATTCCGGAATCGGAAATATTAAATATTGTTCGTATCGGAAATGAATTCCGGAACCGAGAATTTAATCGGAAGCGTATCGTACGAATTAGCATCGGACGAGGCCTGCCGGACAAAGGCCCAGCACGAAGTCGGGCCATCGCCCAGCAAGCCAAACGCGCGCCCAGCCAAGGCAGCGCCCAGGCCCACCGCAAGGCAGGCCCAGCGCGCGCCTAAGGCCATGGGCCTCGCTGCGTGGGCTGCTGCTCGCACGCACGCATGGGCGGCCCTCGTGGCTGCCGTGTGTGTGTGTGAGTTTGTGTTCATGCACGATTCCTAAAACTATTAGATTTGCTATATGATTAAATTTCTATTCCTAAAAGGATAAATTAATTAATTAGAGTTCTTGTAGAATTCTAAGTTTAATTAATTCGTATCCTACTAGGATTCCAATTCCCTTTCCATAACTCTATAAATACGTGCCTAGGGTCACATATTTTCTGAGATTAATTCAAGTATTCAAAGTGAGTTTTGAGAGAAAAATTCAGCCATATATCTTACCTAAGAGTGCCGAAAATTCTAGTACCTTAAGGGCGATTCTAGTTGGTCAATCTTAAGGCGGATCCGGACGTGCTGTGGACTATCTACGGAGGGACGACACTTGGAGTCCTAAAAGACTTGTTCTTGTTCGGTTCGGGCGCAGCTAGGGAAGGCACGCAACAAAGAGTATGCATCTAAATTATGCTATATGATTATGTGTAAATAATATGTATTCCTGGCTAAATGGTTGTTTCCGCATGATTTATGAATTGTCATATGTATCATAACCTAACATCCCTGTCCTTTCTGCGGTCATTCATGAGGTGGTGGTGGGATACCACCAACACCTTCCATTTTCCTTGGGGCGAGATGACGATCACTCATGAGGACTACACGGCTTTGACGGGCTTGACCTTTACAGGGAACCCCGTTCGTCTGAGGTCGGATGGCCCATCGCCGACTGTTGCTGAGGGTACCAGGCTCCTGGGCTCGTGGATGGGCAGTAGATTACCTTCGTACCAGACCCGTGGGATACCTTTCGCTGACCTGATGTGGGCTTTAGAGCATGGGGTAGAGGAGTCGCCTTCGAGACAGGCTTGGCTGTTCTACCTCCATTTTATTACTTCCACTTTTCTATCGGGTCCGACTGACACCTTTGACCCGAGGTGGATAGGCATGGTGGAGGACGTGTCTACACTGGGTGACTATCGCTGGGGAGATTTGGGCTATGCGATGCTTGTCGGCCAGATGAGTTTGTCGGTGCGCGACTCGGACCCGAGTAGACGTCACTTTGTGATTACATTAGCGGGAGTGCCGCGTTTGATCGAGGTATGTGCCTAGACTTTATTTTGTTTTCTCGCTTTTACCGGGCCTCTTTTTTTTTTAATGTTTTATTGTCCTTTCCTTTTGTAGCTGTGGGCCTTTGAGCACTTACCTTGGCTGGCTCCCCGAAAGGGGCAGAGGCCTTTGGAGTTCCCTGCCGGTCGCCGTTGGGGTTGGAAGAAGAAGCTGACAGTGCGTCCACCGCCCGATACCGTGTGGGATCTTATTCGGGACGGGAACCCTGAGCATGTACAGAATCTTATCCTCTATCTCGTATTTCGTCATTCTTTTTATTTTCTATGTGCGAGATCTGACTGTGTAAAAACAGGTGGTTTGGACCCCGTGGCTCTCTTTTAAGGGTACCCATGCCTCGGTCAGGGATAGTTATGCCCTGAGCCAGATGCGGGTCTTGTTCGTTGGCCGCCGGGACCCTGTCTGGTACCTGGGAGAGCGGGTACGTATGCAGACGGTCGGGGCTTTTTCGGTGCCTAGGCCTCCGCCTGCGACCATGCTGTCTACTCGCTCGATAGGCGAGTCGTGGAGGGTCCACTCGAGGACTGGCGTGCCGGCGACGGAGTTGGTGATAGAGGGAGCTAGCTATCACCAGTTATCCAGGATTCTCTTCGTCTCCCGGAGCCTGGCGCTGTAAGTTGCCTTCTGTCTTCGTATTGATTTTAGTGTTTTCATGCTCGTGCCCATGTGTTTATGCCTACTGTGTTTTGTGCAGGAGTGTCCTGACCCTTCGTTGGGGGGATGGGTGCTTCCCGATGCTCGGATCTCGTATACCGGAGAGAGTGGATCCGAGATTGTGGAGACTTTCCCGGAAGACCGGGTTTTCCATGCTCCGCTCCCTCAGGGAGTACAGGCGGTATGCACCTTTTATTTGTGCACTCTTCTTATATTTTTTTCTCTCTTTTTTACTAACATTCCTGTTTCAGGTTCCAGCCCGTACGGCCAACGCGATGGTGGGGGTGATCAACCGGTTGAAGTCCGCGTTGGTTCGAGCCCGGTCTGCACTTTCTTGCAGGAGCCCCCACTCTACTCGGGTAATGTTCCCTCTTTTTTCTTTTGATCTGTACCGTTTGTTTGGCTTTCGGTTACTCACTCTTTTTTTTGTCTTTTCTTGTAGACGGGTGCTGGACGCGCCGGGGTCGATGACGCGGGTCCCTCGGGCGGGGGACACGGTCGTGAGAGAGAGAGGGCACGGCACTCGCCCCTACGGCATCGCCGTTCCGACGCGGGGGTGAGTTCTTCCGGGGAGAGGTCCGAGCCGGAGCGTAGGCGACGTTCCGTGTCTGTGGCCCGAGAGCCTAGCCCCGAGTTGCAGTCACAGCCTCATTTTTGGGGTGATTCTGGCTGGGGGCCCTCATACCACGGGGAGTGGAGTGGATGGACCGACGAGGCTTGGAGACATGGAGCCGATGACGAGTCTTAGGCTTATCTCCTGTTTTGTACATATTCATTCTTGTATTCTGCATGTATATATATATTTTTTTGCAATTTTTGGTGCAAGAATGTTTTGAGCCTTCCGTGGGCTTTGTTTTAACATATTATAGCAATATTAGCTTTCTAAACCAACGACGAATTTTGAAAAGGGAAAGACTTTCGTAAAAATAATGAGTTCATACAAGAGTGCACACATATTTTTAGACTAACCGACTACTTGGGGTATTACATATGCATGTTCACTATTTTTTTTGTTTTTTGCCGATTCGTGCCATACTCCTCTGTTGGGCTTGTTCCTGAAAATTCTTGTGGCTTTGCTTTTTTCATTCTATTTGGTCTTGCCCGTGCATGGGTTAGGGTAGAGTGCCCTTTGCAATATCTTTTCTTCTTGATGCGTTGCATGACTTTATTATTTTTTAATTTTTATTGGACCGAATCCTTGATAAGGATTGCCTACGTATCTTGTCAGAATCAGGTCGCGCGTAGTTCTAGCTTTTGAGAAATTTTTTGAGAAAGGGTGTTCATTACACGTCTGCTTCCCCCCCAAGTGTTCGTGGTTCTTTTGAGGGTTAGAAAAAGGAGTACGAACACTTGCAGAAGCGGGAGGATAGGTGGCAAGAGAGAATGACGCCCGATCAAGGGCGAAGGAAATATCGGCGCCCAGGCCTGGGCGTGAAAAATAACAGCGCCCAGTCCTGGGCGTTGATGTTTTGTCCTTCGCTTTTTCTACTTTATCGAGTTTTATGCCGTTTGCTTAGAGTAATGCGCAGAATGTTTGCTTATGAGTCTTAATGTGTTTTATTAGATGCCTTATCTCCGGACTGAATTTTATTAAATATGGTACTTTTTCAATTGGTCCAAGTTCGTGAGGTTAGCGAATTCCGCTCCATCTATGTCAGCTAGTTGGACTGCTCCGCCAGGTAGGATGGTCTTTACAAAATACGATCCTGTCCAGTTAGGCCGGAATTTTCCTCGAGGGTCCGTAATAGGTGCGCGGACTTCTTTTAATACAAAATCGCCTTCTTTGATATTTCGAGGTTTGACTCTTTTGTTGAATTGCCTTGCGATGCGCTTTTGATACACTTGCACGTGATGTAAAGCTCTTAACCTCCGTTCGTCTAAAAGGACGAGCTCGTCGTACCTAGCTTGAACCCAATCAGCTTCGGGTAGCTTGCTTTCTAGGACGATCCGGAGGGAGGGAATTTCCAACTCGACCGGTTGAACTGCTTCCATTCCGTATACCAAGGAGTAGGGTGTTACTCCAATGGAGGTGCGGATTGAGGTTTGATAGCCCCATAATGCGAAGTGTAATTTGTTGGGCCAATCCTTATAATTTTCAGCATTTTTTCGATTATGACTTTAATATTTTTGTTGGCCGCCTCTACCGCGCCGTTCATTTGCGGCCTGTAGGGAGAGGATTTATGGTGTTTGACATGATATTTTTCGAGCAGGTCTTGGACTTGTGCCCTGAAGTGGGAACCTTGGTCACTTATGATTTCATGTGGAACCCCGTATCGACAGAATATGTTCTTTTCTAGGAATCGAGCGACATGTTTGGCCGTTAATTTTGCATAGGAGACTGCTTCTACCCATTTAGTGAAGTAATCAATCGCGACTAAAACGTACTCGTGTCCCCCTACACCTGTTGGTGTTACCTTGCCGATTATATCTATACCCTAGGTGGAAAAGGGCCATGGAGAAGTGAAGGTGTATAGTTCTGAGGGAGGCAAATGGTTAAGGTTACTGAAGATTTGGCATTTTGGGCAAGTTTTTACAAAGTGATGACAATCAGTTTCCATAGTGGTCCAATAGTACCCTGAGCGGGATATTTTTCGCGATAGCATTTTTCCGTTCATATGGGGTCCGCACACGCCGTTATGGTATTCTTCCATTAGTCTTTGGGCTTGGTTTTGATGGACACAAAGTAACTTGATTTTATTCGGCGTGTATTTGTACAGTTCTCCCAGAATTATGCTATATTGTGAAGCGAGGAGGCGTAGGGCCTTTTGTGCTCGCGGGGAAGTGTTTGGGGGGAATTCCCCACTTGTTTTGTAACGAAGGATGTCCGTGTACCATGGTTCTTCTTCGGTGTTTTCAGGTTCGGAGTCTATGGCACAACAATAAGCCGACTCTTTCCTTCGCTCGACCCGAAGGGTCATTCCGTCCCATTCATTCGGGATGTTGAGCATTGAAGCTAGCTTCGCTAGTGCATCCGCGAATTGGTTGTCGTCTCTTGGCAAGTACGTATACTCGATTTTTTCAAATTTCTCGACTATTTGGTCTAAGTGAGCTTGATATTTTGAGAGACTAGTGCTTAGGACCTTCCATCTTTTGGATATATGGTTGATTATTAGGGAAGAATCGCCGAAGACTTGTAGATGTTTGACTCCGAGGCTAACTGCGGCCTCTAGCCCAACTATGCAGGCCTCGTATTCGGCGGCGTTGTTTGTGGCCTCGAAGTCAAGTTTGACGGAAATTGGTATGTGGGCCCCTTCGGGACTGACTAGGAGAACTCCGACGCCGCATCCTTTTTGGTTGGACGCGCCATCGACGTATAGTGTCCAATAGTCGTCTCGTATCATCAGAAGTTCCTCGTCGGGGAGGAGGTAAGCTTCCGTGGTTTCCTCATTCGTGGCATGCTCGGCCAGGAATTCGGCTACCGCTCTTCCTTTGATTGTTTTTTCTGGCATGAATTTTTGGTCGAATTCTGAGAGCATGACTAGCCACCTGGACAGGCGACCATTTAGGGCGGGCTTTTCGAACATGTATTTTAAGGGATCTAGTTGTGACACTATATGAACAGTGTGGGCCAATAGGTAATGTCTGAGTTTTTTGGATGCCCAGACGAGGGCGAGGCAGGTTTTCTCAAGTTCTGTGTATCTCGTCTCGTACTGTATGAACTTCTTGCTCAAGTAGTAAATGGCTCGCTCGGATCCATATACACACTGTGAGAGCATAGCTCCCGCTGCAGTATCCGTGACGGTTAGGTATAGGCGTAAAGGGATTCCAGGCAAAGGCGGGGAGAGGACGGGTGGTTTGCTTAGGTATTCTTTGATTTTATCGAAGGCAGTTTGGCATTGTTCATCCCATTCGACCTTTTCTTCTTTTCTTAATTTTTTGAATATTGGCTCACAAGTCATAGTAAGCTTGGAAATGAACCTACTAATGTATTGCAGCTTTCCTAGGAAGCCCCTTATCTGTTTTTCAGTTTTTGGTGGGGGCATTTCGGTAATGGCTTTGATCTTAGATGGGTCAATCTCGATTCCTTGCGTACTAACAACATATCCTAGCAATTTTCCCGAGGTTACCCCGAACACACATTTTTGTGGATTTAGTCTCATGTTATATTTCAAGATTCGGGTGAAGAACTTTTTAAGTGCCGGGAGGTGACCATGCCGGTCTTTAGATTTGACGATCATGTCGTCCACATAGACCTCGATTTCTTTGTGTATCATGTCATGGAGTAACGTGGTGGTTGTTCTTTGATAGGTGGCCCCCGCGTTTTTCAAACCAAAAGGCATTACAGTGTAACAATATGTTCCCCAAGGGGTAATGAAAGTTGTTTTTTCCATGTCTTCTTCTACCATGAGTATTTGGTTATATCCGGCGTACCCGTCCATAAAGGAGAGGAGCGCGTGCTCTGCGTTGTTGTCTACTAGTATGTCAATGTGAGGTAGAGGGAAGTCATCTTTAGGACTGGCTTTGTTGAGGTCTCGAAAGTCTACGCACATTCTCACTCGTCCATCTTTTTTAGCTACGGGGACAATATTGGCCACCCATTCTGGGTAGTTGGAGACTTTTATAAAGCCGGCGTCTAATTGTTTAGTGACTTCTTCTTTTATTTTCAAGGCTATCTCTGGTTTGAGCCGCCGTAGCTTTTGTTTTACTGGCGTCATTTTGGGATCTAGCGAAATTTTATGCTCAGCGATTTCTCGATCTATTCCTGGCATGTCTTTTTAGGACCAAGCAAAGACACCCTCGAATTCCCGCAAAGTGGAGATTAGATCGGCCTTTTTCAGTGGGAGTTAAGGTGAGGCCAATTTTAATAATTTTAGGATTTTCTTCTGTTCCAATATTTACCGATTATGTGTCCTCAATTATAGGAGTTTTGAGTTCTTGTTCACTTACAGCTTTTATTAGTTCGGTATATTCCTCTTCTGGCTCTTTTTCGTGCTCATTAGTGGCGAGACATTCTGCATTATTACTCGGATTTTTAAGCGGCACATACTCAAAAGTTTTGTTTATCTTATTAAAGTCATGAAGCATTATATCAAAAAGATCTTCCGGAGTAGAGATTTCCGGGTCTAAACTATTTTTGGGAGGGGTTACAATTTTGCCAGGTTCGGACTCGGAGTCAGACTCGGATTCAGACTCTAATTCTTCGTACATCGGACCCTCTCCCGCAGATATCTTGAACTTCATCCACCGAGCATTAGTCCATTTGAAAGTATTGCGCCACCCTCGTTGGATTTGGTCATCTTTTGAGGGTGATGGAGAGATCAATTTAGTAGGATCGAACACTTCATCTTGGAGAGCTAATGCCATAATTTCTGTTTCTTTCTTCGCTCTTTTCTTTTCTAACCCAAACAATAGCCCGAAAGCGTGTGAGTTGGGGAGCGTTTTTGGCATAGCATGGTTCTTTGGGGCGAGTGGCCTTTGAGAACGTAAAGGGTCGTGTCCCAGAGCAGGCATCTCTTGGGTTTGTGCGACCTCTAGGTATAGATGTTCGGGATATGCTTCTTCCATCGCGTTCCTTGATGGCTATCACGGGCAAGTACTCAGGGGCTCTGCATTATTGTTGTGGAGTAGGAGACACATTAGTTTGTTTTGTGAGTCGGTTTTTTACACATTCTATGACTACCCTTAAGTCGGACTAGTATATTTGGACTGCTATGTGTGCACTTTGAACTCTTTATGTTTTCGAAAATCTCTGCCCGTGTGACATTCATGATTATTTGCATGGTCGACTTTTAGTGTCGAGCATTACCGTCGTAGGAGGCCTAACAACGACGCAAAGAGTTATTAATTTTTTCACGAGTCGCTTTTGAAATCGAGTGCTTTTCTTACGCCCTCGTAGCAATTCTTTTTACGAACATTTTTTGTGCTACGTATTTTTCTTTCGCGCGGGTACCGAGGCTGCTGCGCTTGACCAGAAGGCCAAGCAGCAACTTCAGCGCCCAGCGAGGGGCGTGAGAAATTCTGGCGCCCAGCCAGGGGCGTTGAAAATGCGTCCCTGGCTGGTTCTCGTTTTCTGTCTTCTGTTTATGCGACTTCGATTTGCGTGCTTGCTTAATAACATCCTTTACGCATAACAGCGTTTGTGGGATTAGTTACAGGCCATCCCGAGCGTCGCTTATTTTTGTGGCGATCATTCGGGTTTGCGGAACACGTGTTTCAGTATAACTCTTTGGCAAATTAGTCTATGAATGTTTGGGCAATTTTTAAGGTCGTTGGTTTTCTAGGATAGTTTGTCGCACACAATCACATATTTCGCTACACATAACTACTTTACAAACATGGATTTGAAAATTAAATATGCCACATAGTTTATGATAGGCCTCTATGGGTAGTTTATTTGCGCCTGGCTTGGTACCGTTTCTATAGTAGATCCAACACATGCCCCGGTCGAGGTAGTGTCTTCAACAGACGAATTTCGCTCAAGAGGCCAACCCGCAAGTGCAAGCCAAGGGGGCATGCAGGCGAGAGGGACCTAATGAGCGAGCGATTGGGTTCGGGATAGGTGTACTACCTGCACAAGTACCGAGTCGTTGCCCCCCTGTTGGCGAAAAAAGTTATCCTTAGTCCCAACTCCCGAGGGAGCCGAGATTCTTTATGCTGTTCTGCCCGTTCACATTAATATGCTGATTTTCAGGTCGTCCCAACTTGATGGGGAAATAAACGCGGGGTAGGATCATTTCGTCCTTCGGCTATTTTGATTACATACAAGCACGAGTATTTCCTTCACTATCCCCAGTGGAGTCGCCACTGTGAGGGGGTCGAAAAAGCACGAGGCTAATGCGTGACCTCGTCCATCGTGGGTGTGACGATTCTTTTTATTCAATCAAGTGTAATTGGATTTCATGTGAGTTTACACCCAATTGACTAGTAATATAGGAGTCGCCATTCAGTTTTTAACGACAATGAGAAAAAACTGACAAAACCCGGTTATCGTGACATAAAGGGAGTGCAATTATGTTTGACCACGACGGCCGTAGGTTCCCTTGTGATCCCTGGTGTGGGGATCTCTCAACATACACCCGCAAGGTAGAGATTGAGGGTTCGGGGGACTGTAACTACCGAGAGGAGTACTTCGCTCGTTTATAACTCCAGAGGCAGGATATCCTTACTAGCTCAGCATAAATAATTGAAGGGACATGCGTTAACTATTAAACTAATCTGAGTTGATTTTAGCAATATGCAACATATAATACTAGATCGATCGCGATTATCTTATTTAAATAATATTAAGGGACCTAGCATGATAATCCAATTTCCCAAAAATATTATATTTGTTAGGCGTGATAGAACAATCAGATTTAGTTAGTTTAACAGTTCATAAAAAGGGCGAGGAAAGCAGTTAAATCATCGAAAAGGGACACATTACGACGCACCCTTGAGAGGTGCGTCACGGTTCTCAGAAAACTAACCACTTTGACTTTGCTATTTCTCCTTTTTATTTAACGAATCTCAATTATGGGACAGGATACGTTCTGTTCGATTTATGGATCGATTGCGACAGAACGCGTGAACAATTTCGCAGCGTGAGGCTTAGGCTAAGGGTTGGAGTCAATACTCAGAATATGAATTGTGTGTGTTGTGTTTTTCACGTCGAATTTAGGGGTCTATTTATAGGGAAGAGTTCGTGGAAAGATAGAATTGCAGAGTTCTAATCCACAAAGAATTAGGAAAAAACACGTACCCAGGTATTTTCAGCGCCCAGGCCTGGGCGCCGAAGATTTCGGCGCCCAGAGCCAGGCGTTGAAAATAGGGTCTGGGCTGTTTTGTTTAGTCAGATTCGGATTCCTGAAATCCGTAGAGTTTGAGACTTAATCGAGTCTTTTAGTGCGTATTAACCTTGCGACGGGATGCGTCTGGGCCCGTTACGAACTCTATGCTCGTTAGGATTTTAATTAATACGTAACTCTTATTTCCGAATCATATTAGGAATAGGATTCTCGCAGTTTTCTATCTCATTTAGGATTTATGTTGGAGTGCAACACCTAATTCTGACAGATTTCTATCTTTTATGATTTGCCACTTTTAGAAGCTACCTTTTACGGCAGTTACTATTTTTAGCAGGTTTCCATAAATAGCAGGTTTCGGGTGAAATGAAATGGGGAATTGAGATTCGTTTATTTTGTAGGAGATGCGTTGTCAAGTGGAGATTTATGCTTTCATCATCGAACCTTTCCCTTTCGGGAATGGGGACAAAAGTAGGTGTCTACAGCAGCCTCGGTGCCCGCGCAAGAGGAAAATACGTAGCACAAAAAATGTTCGTAAAAAGAATTGCTACGAGGGCGTAAGAAAAGCACTCGATTTCAAAAGCGACTCGTAAAAAATTAATAACTCTTTGTGTCGTTGTTAGGCCTCCAACGACGACAATGCTCGGCACCAAAACCGAACATGCTAACAATTATGAATGTCACACGGGCAAGTGTTTCGAATATCCAAAGAATGACCAAAAAAAAAAAGACCAAAAAGTGTAACCAACAAAAGAAAGAGTGAAGAACCAATAGAGAGAGTCGAAGTCTAGACTAAGTAATGCTTGAAATTTTGGGAACCTAAACTTTAGCTTATCTTATGCCTAGGACTGGTCCTGCCACTTGGTGCCGATCAGGGAATCAACGGTTAGTGCGTCTCGAAGATACATCGCCAACATCAGGTTTAGTGACTCCAAGCTCCGTCCGTCATCCCTCATTTCAAGGATCTCCGCTTCCCCAACCTCGATTCGCACCTTCAAACATGTCCATCGAAGATTTGCAAGAGCAGATGGCTCAAATGACCCGACTCATGGGCCAACTGAAAATGAAAAATGAAGCTTTAGCGGCTGCGCAAGCCAAAAATGACCTCGATAACGAGAAGAGGATTGAAAAAATGGTCCTACAGCAAACCATGGGGAGAAAATACTTCTCCCTCGATCCTGAACCTTTTCCTGGCAAACTGCCAGAAAAGTTCAGTTCATCTGACTTACCAAAGTTCAAGGCCACGGACAACCCCCGTGACCATCTACTGAGCTTTGTGAATGCCATGAACTTGAAAGGCGTGGAAAAATCCATGTATTTACCTGTCTTTCCTTTGTCCTTGTAACCTGTGCCGCTCAAATGGTACTATCACCAGGACCCTAAGCTCTTCCCCACTTGGGAAGACTTCGTCAATGTCTTCATCAAGCAATACTCGTCGAACATGGATTTCCAAGTCACCATGCGCGAGCTGGAAGTTCTCTTCCAAAAGCCCACTCGGCTCTTGTCACATCTCTCTCGACCAACCAGGGAATTTCGACCCCACGGTGTACATCACGCCTCAAGGTGCACCACTCGCTGTGGTCCCTATGGATCGAATCGAGAGAGAAGTGTGCGGTGTGTGGAATGATGATGCTGAAGATATTTACCTATCTCAAGTATCGGGCCAGGACCTCTTCACCGAAACTTGGCCCGGGTATGCTCTCATTGACACCACCCCTCAGGAGCCCGAGGTCGACAACCTCACCCGATCCGGAAGAATATACCAACCGGATATTCACCCACCTCCTATGGACGACGTCCCGGTTAGGCAAACTCCTGAGAATGGACGGCACGCCACCGTCGCAGAAGTCATTGAAAATCCTCTCCTGAAACAACTAAAAAGAACCAAGGCCGAGATTACCATCTGGGATCTCATGTGTACTTCAAAGGAACACCACGAAAAGCTTATTCGCTCACTCGATCTCATCTCAGTACCTATAGATATCACACCTGACTCATTGGTTAGCCATGTCACGAGAGATGCCGGAGAAAAAGCCATAGTTTTCACTGACAAAGACTTACCCAAAGAGGGGGGTGCTCACAATAAAGCCCTTTACCTAGTGGTTGGATGCAAAGGACAAAACATCCCCCTAGCGCTCGTAGATAATGGTTCGGCAGTTAATGTCTGCCCATTGCGAACCGCCCATTGCTTGGGCTAGGAAATGATGACTTCCAAACCTCCACGCAAGGGGTACGAGCTTATGATAACTCCCGAAGGCCTGTATTGGGAAAAATCAACCTTACCATACAAACCGGGCCTGTGGCACGCACCACGGAGTTTCAAATAATCGACATCAAGCCCACTTTCAACCTCCTCTTGGGGCGACCTTGGCTCCATGACTTAGGAGGTGTGGCTTCTACCTTGCACCAAATGGTTAAACTTAACCATAACGGGGTAATACTAGCGATCCGCGCCCCTCCTCTCGACGTCAGTTGCACTATGGTTGGAACGGCCGAAACTGCAGACGACCTTTACGGGTTTCAAATGAAAGAAAAAATCCAGTTCATCGAAGATTATGATCCAGCATTCCTAGACCCGCATGCATCCCGAGTCATCCCTAGAATGCTGTTAGCTCAAGGTTATTTCCCAGGAACCCCATTGGGCATAAGGAAGAAGGAATACACATTCCATCCTTTTCCCAACAAATATACTCCCTTTGGCTTAGGCTATGAACCAACGGAGGAAGATATTGCTGACCGCCTGTCTAGGCTACACCTTAAAAAGGCCAAACAAACCACCCTCCTTCCCCCGTATCAAAGGACCCTTAACGGGATGTTCGTTCGGGAAGGAGAAAAACACCCATGCTGTGATTTCCCTGAACCCTTCGTTCAGGATGGCTTGCTAAAACCCGGATTTGAAATTTTCCATGACTGCCACACCTTGGATGAGGCACCCCACCTCACCAAGACTAAAACAGCTGAAATATTGGACAACCAGGCTCTATGGACATTGTTTAACGAATCGAGGCCTATGGAGAACGAGACTGTGATGACTACCCTAGCTTTACAAGATGAAGGTTTCGATCCAACCCGGTTAATATCTCCTGCATCAACACTAGAAGAGGTCGAGAACGGATGGGTGAAGACATATCAGTGGGTCAATGCAAAAGGAATGGAATTCAAGATGAGTACCGGTGAAGGACCGAAGTTTTATGAGACTAAACCCCAGGCTTGAGCCACATAGAGCACCGTTAGTAAAAAGCGCTTAGTAGTTCTTTAGATTGATAGAAAAAATAATAGAGACTTTAGATGGTCCTAAGGCCCCTTAGAATATAGGTCAGTTTTATTTCAGTGTGTTTTCCTTACTTTCCGAATCAATAAAGGCGTAATATTTCTCCTAAAATTTTTATTCTAACATTAAATAAGCACCAAATGTACTTGCAAAATACTAAAATAAAGAGGCGGCCCACTCTAGGCCCAACAAACAAAGCCCACTCGGTTTTGAAATAGTGTCATGGGAACCAATTCCCGAAACCCACAAAATAAACCACACTATCCCATTCATATCCCCAAAACCTAAAAAGCCAACCAGTGTCATCATAAGAGTCAATCCATGCAACCCAAAATCAAAGGAAATCAAAATCCAAAACAATGCAAATGTTACCAAAAAACAGATTCATAAAACATAGATTCCATCATACCCTTCACTAACAACACGCACTTCAACCCACCTCAAAAGCCTACACAAAGATCTTCATAACTTCCGTACCCTAACCCCATTTTCAAAACTGTTTCGAGTCACGAATAGAAAAAATTAATCCGGACAAAAACGCATTTCACGCTAACAGCCAAAAAAGCCTCCAAAATTACCCTCAAAATTGACTTTAAATACGAGCAAAATATCAAGGCACAAAAAAGAAATAAATGCAAGAACATGTGAAGCAAAGCGTCAAAAATTGACCGCCCAAGTCATTTTCAGCGCCCAGGGCTGGGCGCCGAAATTTCTGACGCCCCAGCCTGGGCATTGAAACTCTCTGCCTGACAAAAATTTTCTTTTCAGAAGTGCTCGTCATTTTATCCGCACACAACGGAAAAATAACGAACACTTGGGGGGTACAGTACGTATCCAACTAGGCTTACCAAGAATATAGCCATACAAATTAGTCGAATTTCGAATTTCATATTTTACGCGACTTATGGCAAAAAAAAAAAACGGCAGATGAAAATAATGATAATACTTCACTCATTTGACCGATTAAGTAATATGCTTCCACCTCAAGGCATATCTACCGAAATCCGGCATACTAGAACTTATTCTAAAGCTAGAACTACGCGCAACCTGATTCTGACAAGATACGTAGGCAATCTTTACCAAGGATTCGGTCCAATAAAAAAAAATACAAATATTCTTTGTGCAAAAAGTGTTAGACATATAAAATACATAAAAAAGAGGAGAAACAAAAATAAATGAAAATGAAAAATAAAAATACGCCTTTATTGAGAAATAATAAGAAGGAAAACAAAGTGCTAGGAATAAAAACAAACACAACTGAAATAAATAGAGGGCACCTACACCCTAGAAAGAACTACACTACTCTAGTTCTTCCGGATCATCAAATAAAGTCTTGTAGAGGGCAATGTTCGCAGGATCCACCCCCACAGTCTTCTGCGCTGCCCCAATATCAATCTCCATAAGAACCGGCTCCTGGACACTAACTTCAAAAGATGCCAAGGCTTCAGAAACATTCTCAGTTATAGCCCGCTCAGCCTCAAGGGCACAGACAATGGTGGGAGAAGGATTATTATCATCAACTAGACTAGCCACTGTTTCTACAGGCGGCTGAGCCTTCCTAACCCATACATTGTTCCGGCGACGATCTCCGCGAGAGCTTGCATTTCTTTTAACAACAGCAGGCCCCTTCATGTTAGGCATCTTTTTAGGCCTAAAACTGGAACGGGGAGGAACTTCCTTTCGCTTTCGATCAGGACGAGCTTTCACAGTCTTAATACTATAGGTACGAGATTTGGCAGAATCAGGACCCTCATACTTAACGCGAATACGAGGTATCAAAAGCTCAGCCGGCTCTCCATTACGAGCCTCGGCCCTCACATCTTTATCATCGGAGCTCATCCACAACTTGTAGTTTTCAGAAAGACCCACAAAGCCATTTGTAGCTACGGCCCAACGCGGGAGACCATCATAATACTTAGCCCACGCTAGAACCCGTGTTTGTGAAAAGGTCGCTACCTTAGGTGGTACCGTATCAGAAAAGGGGATAGTCTGCCTTAAACCATATTGACGCATGACTCGGTAAGGGAAAATATAAATGGGACGAGATAGCCCCAACAAAGAAACATAAACCGATACATCAGAACCCCCTGTCATAGTAGTCAAACCCCACCATGGTACCACCCACTTAATAGAACAAATGCCATAAGTAAAAAAGGAGGTCCATTCGGCCTCGTCCTGGCCTTGGTGCAAGTATTTTCGGTTACCCAAGGCTATAGGGCGATAATGTTTAGGATCGGCAGGAGCTTCCAAAAGTCTAAGCCGTTCCGCAAGCCAAATCTGCAAAAACAGGTACGATCGAATCAAAAGAATGAAAAGAAAAAAATGGTCCCTGGGCCGCAGTTTCAACGCCCAGGACCAGGCGCCGAAAACTCCAGCGCCCAGCCCTGGGCGCTGAAACTCAGCCCCAGGCAAAAGAAATATATGCAAAAGGGGCGTATGCGTGCGCAAAGAAGAAAATCGATTACCTGCAGTAGTAGGGGGCTTCCCTTAAAATGTTCAGATTTGACATCCTTCTTCAGCTCATCCGCACTCAGCAAAGTCTCGGCAACAACCAACGGCATAATAGAATAGCAACTTTCCATCTGGCTAATCAAGGGGATCAACCTTATGTCACCGAACTCACCATTGTTATTCGACAGCAAATAATGATTCAACAAGCAAAATACAAGGGCTCGGATATTCAATTTCTGTTCGGTCATATTCTTACTAGGCCTACAATGATGTTTTACAAGTTTTGCCAAGTTAACCTTGTCATCTACAACAATTTCAGCAAACATGTTATCATCTAGTCCTAGGAAAGCCCTTATGGTTGTTTTACCCTCTTCAATAGTGCCAGGAGTAACAGGAGTATCATTAGTAGGATAATCAAGGATCGCAGCAAATTCATCGGGCAAAGGACATATTTCGTTGCCCCGAAAGGCAAAAACATGATGATGGGAGTCCCAAAAGCTTAGGGCAGCATGCAGAAAGTTATAATCAATATTAATTTGTTGTAAGCCTAAAAGTGCCTCTAAGTGGTATTCTTTTAACAAAGCCTTTTCTGTGGGAGTAAGGGCCCGTAGCCAACGCCTAACAGTCCGTTGGAGTGAGAAAGTAGGGATCGACATGGCAAAAGCAATGAGTAATTAAAACACAGCAAAAAAGAGGGAAAGAATTTGAGAGTGGTGGAAAATAGGGTCGTATAGCCCCTATATATAGCTGGACGCACCCAGTGACATCCTGATCCCATTCGGAAACGTGTTAGGAAATCCGAAAGTCAAATATCACCAGGAAAAGACTTTCAGCGCCCACGGCTTGGCGCCGAAATGTTTAACGCCTGACCTTGGGCGCTGAAAATGCAGCCCAAGGCCCAGATTTCACAAAATGCGGAACAGGAAAGGACTTAAGACCGTGTTGCTAAACACGAGGCCCTATTGCAAGTAGCATCAAGCCCAAAGCACCTTTAGCTCCTAAATAAGCAAAAAAAATATAACATTAAAACTTGGCCGAAACTTAGACCCGTCTCAGAAAATGCTTATGTACACTTTTCAAAAAACAAGTTAAATATCACGGTCATTCTTCGAAACACCAAAAATGTGTATCGTTAAGTCGTTGGTTTTCCAAATAAAAAATGTTTGTCTGTCAAAGGATTAATCCGGGCCAAGCTAAAACCGGATGTCGCCTGAAAACTAAAGTCGCACTCCACGGCTTCGCTAAAGTAGCACACTACTATAAAAGGTCGCTTGCACATACGAGCATGACCCCAAACATGATTACAAGGTGCGAAAAACGACCGACGAGCCCCATGTTAGGTTATGATACATATGACATTACATAGATCATGCGGAAACAACCATTAACCCAGGACAACATATTATTTACACATAATCATATAGCATAATTTAGATGCATACTCTTTGTTGCGTGCCCTCCCTAGCTGCGCCCGAACCAAACAAGAACAAGTCTTTAGGACTCCAAGTGTCGTCCCTCCGTAGATAGTCCACAGCACGTCCGGATCCGCCTTAAGATTGACCAACTAGAATCGCCCTTAAGGTACTAGAAAATTTCGGCACTTTTATGAGCAAGATGTGTGTTTTAATTTTCTCTCAAAAAACTCACTTTTGAATACTTTTAAACTTGTTATAAATTGTGAGCCCTAGCCTCATATTTATAGGGGTATGGAAAGGGAATCGAAATCCTATTCAGATACAAATTAATTAAACCTAGAATCCTACAAGAACTCTAATTTAATTAATTTATCAAATAGAATTAGGAATTTAATCATTAACCGAACTCTGCATGTTTTAGGAAACGTGCACGAACACAAACACTTGCACACACACGCACGGCTGCCACGATGGGCCCCATGCGTGGGCGCGAGCAGCAGCCCACGCAGCGCCCGCGTGCGCTGCGCGCTGCGCGTGCTGTGCGCGCTGTGCGCCCTGCGCAGCCTGCTGGGCCTGGCCTTGCGCTGGGCCTGGCGTGGCTGTTTGTGCGGCGCGCTTGGCTTGCTGGGCGAAGGCCTGGCTTCGTGCTAGGCCTCGTCCGGCAGGCCTCGTCCGATGCTTATTCGTACGATGCGCTTCCGATTAAATTTTCCGATTCCGGAATTCATTTCCGATACGAACAATATTTAATATTTCCGATTCCGGAATTAATTTCCGTTTCGAACAAATATTTAATATTTCCGTTTCCGGAATTATTTTCCGATTCCGGTAATATTTCCGATTCTGACAATATTTCCGTTTCCGGCAATATTTCCGATTCTGGCAATATTTCCATTTCCGATAATATTTTCCGATACGTACCATGTTTCCGTTTCTGGCAACATCTACGACTTGGATAATATTTATATTTCCGATACGATCCATATTTCCGTTTCCGGCAATATCATCGTTTCCGGAGTATTCATTTCTTGCCTGTGACGATCTTAGCTCCCACTGAAACCAAGATCCGTCGGTTCCGAATATTCATAGATGGAGTATTTAATGCCATTAAATACTTGATCCGTTTACGTACTATTTGTGTGACCCTACGGGTTCAGTCAAGAGTAAGCTGTGGATTAATATCATTAATTCCACTTGAACTGAAGCGGCCTCTAGCTAGGCATTCAGCTCACTTGATCTCACTGAATTATTAACTTGTTAATTAATACTGAACCGCATTTATTAGACTTAACATAGAATGCATACTTGGACCAAGGGCATTATTTCCTTCAGTCTCCCACTTGTCCTTAGGGACAAGTGTGCATTTCCTAATTCCTTTGTCGCTCGATGCTTGCTCTTGAACATAAGGTAAGAGTTGTCATCCTTATTACGTCCAGAGGTGTTCCTCGGTTTCAGAGTTCAACTGATCAAATAAACAGATAATCATAGCCTATGATTCATCCGAGCACGGCCATGCATTTCACAGTTTCTAGCTCTCCGAGTGGCCTTGTACAACTTTTAAGCATCTCATCCCGATTTATGGGAGGACAATCCCAATCTTGCGATCTTGAGATTAGACTTCGTTTGATAGGTGATTACCTGAGCGTTGCCTTTATAGCCTCCTTTTACGGTGCGACGGTTGGTCAACGTCAAAGCAACCAGTTCTCAAACAAGTAATCTCAAATCACTCAGGTATTGAGGATTTAGTGTCTAATAATTTAATGAAATTTACTTATGACAGACTTTCATCTCTTACAGTAAAGTTTCATAGGTCTTGTCCGATACTAGTCTTCCCAAAGTAAGTATCTATGCAAATGATTATGACATTGCCATGTCCACACAGTTCAAGAAACAGAACTACTAGTCATCTTGCATTCTAATCGTCTAACGTTTTCTATGCGTCCAATTTTATAGAAAACTCCGATTAGGGACCATTTTCAACCTTTGACATTCAAGTTCACTTGATAGACATTTCTTAGTCACAGGACTGGTCCTGACAGTCTATCTTGAATATATCGTCAAATTGAAGGGACTCATCATTTAATAAACCACAAATTAAATGGAAAAATGAATTCATTTCATTTATTGTGAATGATTAACCAATAATGTTTTACAAAGATTTAAACTCTAAAACTTTAAAACATTAAACAGAGACATCAAAGCCATTCTCCAATATGCTTGATTCCCATAGCTGCAGTGTGCGAGTTGTGCTTCGCCTGCGGCAGAGGTTTAGTTAATGGATCTGATATGTTGTCATCAGTTCCAATTTTGCTTATCTCGACTTCTTTTCTTTCAACGAACTCTCGTAGAAGGTGAAATCTACGAAGTACATGCTTGACTCTCTGGTGGTGTCTAGGCTCTTTTGCCTGTGCAATAGCTCCGTTATTATCACAATACAGGGCTATTGGTCCTTTAATGGAGGGGACTACACCAAGTTCTCCTATGAACTTCCTTAGCCATATAGCTTCCTTTGCTGCTTCATGTGCAGCAATGTACTCCGCTTCAGTTGTAGAATCCGCAATGGTGCTTTGCTTAGCACTTTTCCAGCTTACTGCTCCTCCGTTGAGGCAGAAGACAAACCCAGACTGTGATCTAAAATCATCTTTGTCGGTTTGGAAACTTGCGTCCGTATAGCCTTTAACAATTAATTCATCATCTCCACCATAGACCAGGAAGTCATCTTTGTGCCTTTTCAGGTACTTCAGAATATTCTTGGCAGCAGTCCAATGCGCCTCTCCTGGGTCTGACTGGTATCTGCTCGTAGCACTGAGTGCGTACGCAACATCCGGGCGTGTACATATCATAGCATACATTATTGAACCAATCAATGATGCATATGGAATCCCATTCATTCGTCTACGCTCATCAAGTGTTTTTGGGCACTGAGTCTTGCTTAGAGTCATTCCATGAGACATGGGTAGGTAGCCTCGCTTGGAGTCCGCCATCTTGAACCTATCAAGCACCTTATTGATATAAGTGCTTTGACTAAGTCCAATCATATTTTTAGATCTATCTCTGTAAATCTTGATGCCCAATATGTACTGTGCTTCTCCTAGATCCTTCATCGAAAAACATTTCCCAAGCCAAATCTTGACAGAGTTCAACATAGGAATGTCATTTCCGATAAGCAATATGTCGTCGACATATAATACTAGGAAAGCAATTTTGCTCCCACTGACCTTCTTGTATACACAAGATTCGTCTGCGTTCTTGATGAAACCAAAGTCACTGACTGCTTCATCAAAACGTATATTCCAGCTCCTGGATGCCTGCTTCAATCCGTAGATTGACTTCTTTAGCTTGCATACCTTTTTAGCATTCTTTGGATCCTCAAAACCTTCAGGCTGTGTCATAAACACAGTTTCTGTTAAAACGCCGTTTAAGAAAGCAGTTTTGACATCCATCTGCCATATTTCGTAATCGTAATATGCAGCGATTGCTAACATTATTCGAATAGACTTTAGCATTGCAACTGGTGAAAAGGTTTCATCGTAATCCACACCGTGGACTTGCCTGTAACCTTTTGCGACCAATCTAGCTTTGAAAACTTCAAGTTTCCCATCCTTGTCCTTTTTCAGTTTGAAAACCCATTTGCTTCCAATGGCTTGGTAGCCATCTGGCAAATCGACCAAATCCCATACTTGGTTTTCAGACATGGAGTCTAATTCAGATTGCATGGCTTCTTGCCACTGCTTGGAGCTAGGGCTCGTCATAGCTTGCTTGTAAGTCGCAGGTTCATCACTTTCAAGTAATAGAACGTCATAGCTCTCGTTCGTCAAAATACCTAAGTATCTTTCCGGTTGAGATCTATATCTTTGCGATCTACGCGGGGTAACATTTCTAGATTGACCATGATTCTCACCAGATTCTTCTAAAGATCTCTGAGTTTCATCCTGAATGTCATCTTGAGCATTCTCTAGAGTTTGTTGTTCGACTCGAATTTCTTCGAGGTCTACTTTTCTCCCACTTGTCATTTTGGAAATGTGATCCTTCTCCAAAAAGACACCATCTCGAGCAACAAACACTTTGTTCTCAGATGTATTGTAGAAGTAATACCCCTTTGTTTCCTTTGGATAGCCCACAAGGATACATTTGTCAGATTTTGGATGAAGTTTGTCTGAAATTAATCGTTTGACGTATACTTCACATCCCCAAATCTTAAGAAAAGACACATTTGGAGGCTTTCCAAACCATAATTCGTATGGAGTCTTTTCGACAGCTTTAGACGGAGCTCTATTTATAGTGAGTGCAGCTGTATTTAGTGCATGTCCCCAAAATTCTAATGGAAGTTCGGCCTGACCCATCATTGACCTGACCATGTCTAGCAAGGTTCTGTTCCTCCGTTCTGACACACCGTTCCATTGTGGTGTTCCAGGAGGAGTCAATTCTGATAGAATTCCACATTCTTTCAGATGGTCATCAAATTCATAGCTCAGATATTCACCGCCTCTATCAGACCGCAGTGCCTTAATCTTCTTGCCTAATTGATTCTCTACTTCACTCTGAAATTCCTTGAATTTTTTGTCAAAGGATTCAGACTTATGCTTCATTAGGTAGACATAACCATACCTACTGAAGTCATCAGTGAAAGTGATAAAGTAGCTGAAACCACCTCTAGCATTTGTACTCATTGGTCCACATACATCTGTATGGATTAAACCCAATAGTTCATTTGCTCTTTCTCCAACTTTAGAGAAAGGTTGCTTTGTCATTTTGCCAAGTAAACATGATTCGCATTTACCATAATCCTCTAAGTCAAATGGTTCTAGAATTCCTTCCCTTTGAAGTCTTTCTAAGCGTTTCAAGTTTATATGGCCTAATCGACAATGCCACAGATAGGTGAGATCTGAATCATCCTTTTTGGCCTTTTTGGTATTTATGTTATATACCTGTTTGTCGTGATCTAATAAATAAAGTCCATTGACTAATCTAGCAGATCCATAAAACATCTCTTTAAAATAAAACGAACAACTATTGTCTTTTATTAAAAAGGAAAATCCCTTAGCATCTAAGCAAGAAACTGAAATGATGTTTTTAGTAAGACTTGGAACATGGAAACATTCTTCCAGTTCCAAAACTAGCCCGGAGGGCAACGACAAATAGTAAGTTCCTACAGCTAATGCAGCAATCCGTGCTCCATTTCCCACTCGTAGGTCGACTTCACCCTTGCTTAACTTTCTACTTCTTCTTAGTCCCTGTGGATTGGAACATAAGTGTGAGCCACAACCTGTATCTAATACCCAAGAAGTTGAATTAGCAAGTATACAGTCTATAACGAAAATACCTGAAGATGGAACGACTGTTCCGTTCTTCTGATCTTCCTTTAGCTTTGGACATTCTCTTTTGTAATGGCCTATTCCATCACAATAAAGACAGCCTGATGTGGACTTGTCCTGCTTTGATTTAGCATTGCCCTTGGACTTTCCACCTTTCTTGAATGGTCTCTTTCTAGCCTTGAGTAAATCTTTGGCTTCACAGTCCAGTACTATTTCAGCCTTTCTGACAAGGTGAATAAATTCTGCAACTGTTTCTTCTCTTGGTTCACTTAGGTATAGTTGCTTGAAGCGACCAAACCCACTGTGTAGTGAATTGAGCAAGACAGAGACTGCCATCCTTTCGCTTATTGGTGTTCCTAGTAGACTTAGGCGATCAAAATATGAACACATAAGATCCACATGGAACCTCAGTGGGACGCCTACCCTCTGTTTAGTGCGAAGGAGCTGAACATGTGTTTCTTGGACCTCCATCCTATAACACCTGTTGGGAGAACTAACCTTTAGACCAGACATTGATTCAATCAACTCATGGACGTTCAGGTCCCTGTCCTCCGTACTTCCACGACAGATATCCCTCAGATTCTTGATGAGCGTAAAAGGTTCATAGGCTACAAACCTTTTAGCCCAATCATCAGGGATATTGTTCAGCATGAGACTCATAACCTTTTTGAGATCCGCATCCCAGGCGTAAAATCTCTCAGGGGTCATGTCTCTGGCATAGTAGCTTGGCATGGGATGTGACAGTACATACTCAAGTCCATTGAGTTTGACTATTTCAACTAGCTTAGCTTCCCATTCAAGAAAATTTGTCAGGTTCAGCTTGACCATAAGCTCAGAACCCATGATGATGTTTTGATTGTTGTTTGCCATATTAATACTACAATTGAAAAGAATAAACAAATAAATAACCATTCACAGTTTCTCTTAATAAACTTAAATTCTAGCATACATGCATAATTCAATGTTTATTAAGCATTTTATTCAAATTATGTGTTCCGACAGGTGTGAATAAAATGATTCCAAGATCCTAAAATCATTGAAGAACTAAGCACAGTTTGTCGACTTAATCCTAGAACATCTTAGGTAAGCAAAAGCCTTTTGCTAATAGTCTAGAAACTATTCTTGGTTGATAGGTACGTCTAAGAACTTATTAGGTAAACCTATCGATTTTGCCACGACATAAAAGGACTCCTTACTTATATCGTTGAGTTTCACAAAAACTAACATGTACTCACAATTATTTGTGTACCTTGCCCCTTTAGGACCAATAAGTAACACCTCGCTGAGCGAAAACTATTACTAGATTGATGTAAAGGATATCCAAGCAAGTGTATATTTTGGCATGGCACCTTTTAACTTAATTTTTAAGTTTGGAACTTAAGGCTCTTACTATGTTGGTTAGATTTTAAGTGAACTAAAATCCTTAATCATGCAACATAATCAAGCTTTTGATCTCATGCATTTTAAGACATATTTAAAACAATAAATAACTTAAAACATGCATAAGATTAAATGTGATCTAGTATGGCCCGACTTCATCTTGAAGCTTTGACTTCAAAGTCCGTCTTGAAAATCTCCGTGGGAGGCACCATTTTCTTCAAATAGGATAAGCTATAACTAATTACAACTATTTGATGGTTCGCAGACCATATTTGAATTGAAAAATAACTTTGGTACTTTAGACCAATTACATTCAAATTAATGGTACGCAGACCATATTTTCTATCCTATTTGGGCCATACTAGTCACTTCATAACCTGCAAAACAGTACATATACAATATATACCATTCACCCATTCATTATCATGAATGGCCCACATAGCTGGTTAGTAAAACACATTATGCATCACGTAAACATTTGCAGCAATTAATCAAGGGCACCAATAATCTACCAATTATTCAGTCCTTATTAATTCTAATCAAGTTGTTTTAACCTTAAGGATTTGTAGACCTAATCAAGAGTTTATGACTAAAAAGCGCTCCCACTTAAACCAATAAATTTATATGCTTTACTAATTTTAAACATAAAAATGTATTTCTAGTCCAACCGGAAACATACAAATTTAATTAAAATTTAAAGCTCATATCAATTTATAATTGAATCCAAAAGTTTAATTTAATTTCAGTCGTATTTAAATTAATTCATGATTTTAATTTTAGTAAAATAATTAGAATAAATAACATTTATTATAATTATAATATTCAAAATTAAAATCCAAGAAAATAATTTAAATTATTAATTTTAAAATTAATTAAAATTACGTGAACTGAAATTTTCAAATTAAACATTCAAAACGATCTTTAATCGTAACGCAAACACCCTACGCGTTGCACGCCCATGGGCCGCACGCACACAGCCATTGCTGGCCATGTGCGCGCAGCCCATGCGCTCGTCGCATAGCTGCTGCATCCCCATCGCAAGCCTCCGCACGCATTGGTGCTCGCTGCGCGCGCCAGCGCTCATCGCACGCGAGCTATCGCTCGCAGTGCGCGCGCGACATCGCTCGTTGGGCGCGCGACATCGCTCGCTGGGCGCGCGAGCCATCGCTCGCTGGGCGCGCGATATCGCTCGCTGGGCGGGCGACATCGCTCGCTGTGCGCGCGAGCAATGCTAGGCGCAGCGCTAGTGGCACGCGAGCTTGCGCTCGCTGCGCGCGAGGCTGCGCGCTCTTGTGCGAGGCAGCGCGCGTTGTGGCGCAGCTCGCTTGCTGCCCACACGCGACTGCCTTGGCTCGCCCTTCGCCCATGCCCATTCGTCCATTGCTCGTGGCACACGACACAAGGCAGGGCTGCTGCCTTGTGCTCGTGCACTACGCCCTTGCTCATTGCATTCGTGCCGCACGGGCGACGAGCTCCCTTGCTCGTCGTCGCATGCCCGCATTATACAACACCCCTTAAGGGTAACACGAAGCGTCCATTGCTTCGTGCGTGCAAGTTTTATGAACGAATCGCATAAAAATTTAAAATTTATATTTAAAATTAATGACAAATTAATAAATAATATTAATTTCATAATTTTAGGGCGAAAAAATCGAAAATTTATTATCCAATTGATTTCCGATTGTTATGGATTCAAGTCTAGGTCATAAAAATTTAAAATTTATCATAAATTTACAATTTTTATGGTGGTTTTTAATCATAGGTTTCTAATTAAATTACAATTAATTATGAAAATCAAATTAATTCTAAATTATTCTAATTTTCAACAAATTAATCATAATTACAAATTAGATTGCATAATTAACAAGACTAGGCATTCAAACTTGTTAAACATATGCAGTAGGTCAATCAAAAATTCAAGATTTACCAACAAGAATCGCAAATATTTAATTTAACATCTTAAATTTACGAAATTTTGCATTCGAAAAAATAAAACCTTCGAAAAGTCATAGTTAGGCTTCGAATTTGAGAATTCTGGGTTCGGCAGAAAAAAATTATTTTTGTCAAAATTTTAGAATGCCTTTTACATGCGGAATTGACACAAAAATCACTCAATTCGGATGAGTAACGAAGAAACTGCCGAAAAACTGCGTACGTATAATTAAATAAACGCAATTTGCAATTAATTAACAATTACGAAAATTAATCACCCCTTTTAATTCTTGCAAATTTGTAATATTTAACCATGTTCATGCAATTTAGATTATGAAAATAATAAGGGGCTCGTGATACCACTGTTAGGTTATGATACATATGACATTACATAGATCATGCGGAAACAACCATTAATCCAGGACAACATATTATTTACACATAATCATATAGCATAATTTAGATGCATACTCTTTGTTGCGTGCCCTCCCTAGCTGCGCCCGAACCGAACAAGAACAAGTCTTTAGGACTCCAAGTGTCGTCCCTCCGTAGATAGTCCACAGCACGTCCGGATCCGCCTTAAGATTGACCAACTAGAATCGCCCTTAAGGTACTAGAAAATTTCGGCACTTTTATGAGCAAGATGTGTGTTTTAATTTTCTCTCAAAAAACTCACTTTTGAATACTTTTAAACTTGTTATAAATTGTGAGCCCTAGCCTCATATTTATAGGGGTATGGAAAGGGAATCGAAATCCTATTCAGATACAAATTAATTAAACCTAGAATCCTACAAGAACTCTAATTTAATTAATTTATCAAATAGAATTAGGAATTTAATCATTAACCGAACTCTGCATGTTTTAGGAAACGTGCACGAACACAAACACTTGCACACACACGCACGGCTGCCACGATGGGCCCCATGCGTGCGCGCGAGCAGCAGCCCACGCAGCGCCCGCGTGCGCTGCGCGCTGCGCGTGCTGTGCGCGCTGTGCGCGCTGCGCAGCCTGCTGGGCCTGGCCTTGCGCTGGGCCTGGCGTGGCTGTTTGTGCGGCGCGCTTGGCTTGCTGGGCGAAGGCCTGGCTTCGTGCTAGGCCTCGTCCGGCAGGCCTCGTCCGATGCTTATTCGTACGATGCGCTTCCGATTAAATTTTCCGATTCCGGAATTCATTTCCGATACGAACAATATTTAATATTTCCGATTCCGGAATTAATTTCCGTTTCGAACAAATATTTAATATTTCCGTTTCCGGAATTATTTTCCGATTCCGGTAATATTTCCGATTCTGACAATATTTCCGTTTCCGGCAATATTTCCGATTCTGGCAATATTTCCATTTACGATAATATTTTCCGATACGTACCATGTTTCCGTTTCTGGCAACATCTACGACTTGGATAATATTTATATTTCCGATACGATCCATATTTCCGTTTCCGGCAATATCATCGTTTCCGGAGTATTCATTTCTTGCCTGTGACGATCTTAGCTCCCACTGAAACCAAGATCCGTCGGTTCCGAATATTCATAGATGGAGTATTTAATGCCATTAAATACTTGATCCGTTTACGTACTATTTGTGTGACCCTACGGGTTCAGTCAAGAGTAAGCTGTGGATTAATATCATTAATTCCACTTGAACTGAAGCGGCCTCTAGCTAGGCATTCAGCTCACTTGATCTCACTGAATTATTAACTTGTTAATTAATACTGAACCGCATTTATTAGACTTAACATAGAATGCATACTTGGACCAAGGGCATTATTTCCTTCAGTCTCCCACTTGTCCTTAGGGACAAGTGTGCATTTCCTAATTCCTTTGTCGCTCGATGCTTGCTCTTGAACATAAGGTAAGAGTTGTCATCCTTATTACGTCCAGAGGTGTTCCTCGGTTTCAGAGTTCAACTGATCAAATAAACAGATAATCATAGCCTATGATTCATCCGAGCACGGCCATGCATTTCACAGTTTCTAGCTCTCCGAGTGGCCTTGTACAACTTTTAAGCATCTCATCCCGATTTATGGGAGGACAATCCCAATCTTGCGATCTTGAGATTAGACTTCGTTTGATAGGTGATTACCTGAGCGTTGCCTTTATAGCCTCCTTTTACGGTGCGACGGTTGGTCAACGTCAAAGCAACCAGTTCTCAAACAAGTAATCTCAAATCACTCAGGTATTGAGGATTTAGTGTCTAATAATTTAATGAAATTTACTTATGACAGACTTTCATCTCTTACAGTAAAGTTTCATAGGTCTTGTCCGATACTAGTCTTCCCAAAGTAAGTATCTATGCAAATGATTATGACATTGCCATGTCCACACAGTTCAAGAAACAGAACTACTAGTCATCTTGCATTCTAATCGTCTAACGTTTTCTATGCGTCCAATTTTATAGAAAACTCCGATTAGGGACCATTTTCAACCTTTGACATTCAAGTTCACTTGATAGACATTTCTTAGTCACAGGACTGGTCCTGACAGTCTATCTTGAATATATCGTCAAATTGAAGGGACTCATCATTTAATAAACCACAAATTAAATGGAAAAATGAATTCATTTCATTTATTGTGAATGATTAACCAATAATGTTTTACAAAGATTTAAACTCTAAAACTTTAAAACATTAAACAGAGACATCAAAGCCATTCTCCAATATGCTTGATTCCCATAGCTGCAGTGTGCGAGTTGTGCTTCGCCTGCGGCAGAGGTTTAGTTAATGGATCTGATATGTTGTCATCAGTTCCAATTTTGCTTATCTCGACTTCTTTTCTTTCAACGAACTCTCGTAGAGGGTGAAATCTACGAAGTACATGCTTGACTCTCTGGTGGTGTCTAGGCTCTTTTGCCTGTGCAATAGCTCCGTTATTATCACAATACAGGGCTATTGGTCCTTTAATGGAGGGGACTACACCAAGTTCTCCTATGAACTTCCTTAGCCATATAGCTTCCTTTGCTGCTTCATGTGCAGCAATGTACTCCGCTTCAGTTGTAGAATCCGCAATGGTGCTTTGCTTAGCACTTTTCCAGCTTACTGCTCCTCCGTTGAGGCAGAAGACAAACCCACACTGTGATCTAAAATCATCTTTGTCGGTTTGGAAACTTGCGTCCGTATAGCCTTTAACAATTAATTCATCATCTCCACCATAGACCAGGAAGTCATCTTTGTGCCTTTTCAGGTACTTCAGAATATTCTTGGCAGCAGTCCAATGCGCCTCTCCTGGGTCTGACTGGTATCTGCTCGTAGCACTGAGTGCGTACGCAACATCCGGGCGTGTACATATCATAGCATACATTATTGAACCAATCAATGATGCATATGGAATCCCATTCATTCGTCTACGCTCATCAAGTGTTTTTGGGCACTGAGTCTTGCTTAGAGTCATTCCATGAGACATGGGTAGGTAGGTCCTTATTTTCAAAAAAACACAAAACAAATTTCAAAACAGATTCGTCCACTTTTATCGGACGGGGTGTCCACCCTTAGCGGACAGGTTCACCGTCTTTAGCCGGCGGGGTCTACGTCACAAGCCGCGTAGGTCCTTATTTTCAAAATTCAAAAACAGATTCGTCCACTTCTATCGGACGGGGTGTCCACCCTTAGCGGACAGGCTCGCCATCTTTAGTCGGCGGGGTCTGCATCACTAACCGTGCAGGTCCTTAGTCGCTGCAGCGATAACTTTTTCTGGTTTTCCCTTTTCCAAAAATTAAAAGGATTGGTTTTCCGTTTTTTCCAAAAAAGAGCGATGTGCTGGATTTTCCTTCGTTTTACGTCCCATAAAAACAAGGGGGTTTTCTCGTTTAGCTAGCCCTGAAAATGAGAATCTTTAAAAACATTTTTACCTCGTGATTGGGCTTGGCCAGGCCCAATTACACTTTATAGCTTTGATTTTGAAAACATCTGTAGCTACTCCCAATGACAAAGTGAGGGAGTTTTTACGCACCTTTAGATCCTTCCAATGACAAAGTGAGGAAGTTTCTATACTGCCAGTTGACAAATCCCAATGACACGTGAGGGATATGTCGACATTTCAAGTGATGACCCTTAAGTCAAATGTTATCACTCGGGGGCTCGTGAGACCCTCGCAAAACAGGTCACATACACCAGGGCTTGTGTGACGCACTCCGTCTAATACTTTGACCATCGTCTTACTCCAAGACTCAGTCAAAGTGGGGGCTAACTGTAGACACCTACTTTTGTCCCCATTCCAGAAAGGGAAAGGTTCGATGATGAAAGCGTAAATCTCCACTTGACAACGCATCTCCTATAAAATAAACGAATCTCAATTCCCCTTTTCATTTCACCCGAAACCTGCTATTTATGGAAACCTGCTAAAAATAGTAATTGCCGTAATGGGCAGCTGTTAAAAGTGGCAAGTCATAAAAGATAGAAACCTGTCAGAATTAGGCGTTGCACTCCAACATAAATCCTAAATGAGATAGAAAACTGCGAGAATCCTATTCCTAATATGATTCGGAAATAAGAGTTACGTATTAATTAAAATCCTAACGAGCCTAGAGTTCGTAACGGGCCCAGACGCATTCCTTCATGAAATTGATACGCACTAAAAGACTCGATTATGTCTCAAACTCTACGAATTTCAGGAATCCGAATCTGACTAAGAAAACAGTCCAGACCCTATTTTCAACGCCTGGCTCTGGGCGCCGAAATCTTCGGCGCCCAGGCCTGGGCGCTGAAAATACCTGGGTACGTGTTTTTTTCCTAATTCTTTGTGGATTAGAACTCTGCAATTCTATCTTTCCACGAACTCTTCCCTATAAATACAGCCCCAAATTCGACGTGAAAGGAACACACACAACACACAATTATATTCTGAGTATTGACTCCAACCCTTAGCCTAAGCATCACGCTGCGAAATTGTTCACGCGTTCTGTCGCAATCGATCCATAAATCGAACAGAACGTATCCTGTCCCATAATTGAGATTCGTTAAATAAAAAGGAGAAATAGCAAAGTCAAAGTGGTTAGTTTTCTGAGAACCGTGACGCACCTCTCAAGGGTGCATCGTAATGTGCCTCTTCGCGATGATTTAATTGTTTTCCTCGCCCTTTTTATGAACTGTTAAACTAACTAAATCTGATTGTTCTATCACGCCTAATAAATATAATATTTTCGGGAAATTGGATTATCATGCTAGGTCCCTTAATGCTACTTAAATCAGATAATCGCGATTGATCTAGTATTATATGTTGCATATTGCTAAAATCAACTCAGATTAGTTTAATAGTTAACGCATGTCCCTTCAATTATTTATGCTGAGTTAGTAAAGATATTCTGCCTCTGGAGTTATCGACGAGCGAAGTACTCCTCTCGGTAGTTACAGTCCCCCGAACCCTCAATCTCTACCTTGCGGGTGTATGTTGAGAGATCCCCACACCAGGGATCACAAGGGAACCTACGGCCGTCGTGGTCAAACATAATCGCACTCCCTTTATGTCACGATAACCGGGTTTTGTCAGTTTTTCTCATTGTTGTTAAAAACTGAATGGCGACTCCTATACTACTAGTCAATAGGGTGTAAAGACACAGGAAATCCAATTACAATTGATTGAATAAAAAGAATCGTCACACCCACGAGGGACGAGGTCACGCATTAGCCTCGTGCTTTTTCGACCCCCTCACAGTTATATATTTTTAAGTGATAATTTTTTTTATTTTAGTAAAACTTATTTCTTCAACATCACTAATAATGTATAAAATTAATAATTTAATCCTTTAAAATATTTATCCATCAATTTTTTTTTACTAATATAAAAGTTAATCAAAACTAAGTTAAAGTTACAAAAAAAATAGTTAAAGTTATCTTGGTGTACAATAAATTTATTGTACACCTTGTGCGCGCAAGACCTTTTGTATAGAGAAAGAATTATTACTTTGAAATGAGAAATTATTACTTGATATGAAGTTTCTTTTCCAACTTGCAAGTAGGGAAGTGTCCTTTCCAACTTGCAAGTAGGGTACTGGTGTTTATGCACTCCACATATACATCCTTTTCGAAAATGTATCCAAGCTATGTAAATTTTTACAGTAAATTCACGCCAAAATGTTACACGTAATATCTTATTAGATTGGTCTTGGTATGCATTTTCGGAATATTAATTTTTTATACTTTTTGCACATACGAAATTGGATATATTAGTAGTTAAATATTGCATAGGAGTTCGTATAAATAGTAACTGTAAAGAACTTTATGAAACTGAGGTAGTATATAGTTCGTTATACAATTGAAAAGATTGTGAAGTATATATATTTTGTTTGACAAGATGGAGTTTAACTACCTGGTTAATTTTTTCTTCTAGAAAAATAAATTGTTTTTCCTATTATGGATGGATGTTGTTAGATGTGTACGTGAAGTCTTCATTAGCTCATTGCTAATTGTAGTTTGGTTAACTAAGTCTTCATTCTAAAATCTGGTCACTTGATAAAAAAAAAAAATGTGTATTTTAATAATGTTCTTAATCTCAATTTCATATCCATACAACTATGCCTACTGTATTTAAAAATCGAAACTACTAATGCGTATGTCGATCTCTCTTTTAACCATTTTAATTGTTTGTTTGTTTGAAAACAATCTAGTGTTAGAAATAATCACATGGGCCTACATGTATGACCGTTTGTGTATAAAAACTATCTTAAAAAGTTAGTCCATAATATTGGTCGGTTTTATATTTAAGTATAGTGGGCTTATAGGTATGTTATTGGTATGAGCTAATATGTGGAGAGACCCACTTCTCTATACCTTATTTTATGATGGGCTTAATAGGAGATATGAAAGACCCTATATATATATATATATATATATATATATAGATCCGGTAAGAACACTTCTTATGGTAAGAACACTTTTATACTCTCCGTGTTCTAAATTTGTTCAACTATGATCTAAATTTGTTCAACCATGTTCAAAATTTGTTCAACCATGTTCTAAATTTATTCAACCATGTTCTAAATTTATTCAACCATGTTCTAAATTTATTCAACGATGTTCTAAATTTGTTCAACCATGTTCTAAATTTGTTCAACCATGTTCTAAATATATTCAAGCATGTTTTAATTTTATTCAACCATGTTCTAAATTTTTAAGCTCATGTTCTAAATTAATTCAAGCATGTTCTAAAAATATTCAACCATGTTCTAAATTTTCAAGTTCATGTTCTAAATTTATTCAAGCATGTTCTAAATTTATTCAACGATGTTCTAAATTTGTTCAACGATGTTCTAAATTTATTCAAGCATGTTCTAAATGTATTCAACAATGTTCTAAATTTAGAACATGAGAACCTAGTAAACAAATATACATATATATGTTCTAAATTTTCAAACTCATGTTCTAAATTTATTCAAGCATGTTCTAAATTTTTCAACCATGTTCTAAATTTGTTCAACGATGTTCTAAATTTATTCAATGGATGTTTTAAATTTATTCAACAATGTTCTAAATTTAGAACATGAGAACCTAGTCAACACATATACATATTCTAAAAATTCAAGCTCATGTTCTAAATTAATTCAAGCATGTTCTAAAATTATTAAACATGTTATAAATTTATTCAATCATGTTCTAAATTTATTCAAGCATGTTCTAAATTTATTCAAGCATGTTCTAAATTTATTCAAGATTTAAGGGTGTTCTAACTTTATTCAACCGTATTTCAAAATTAATTCAAGCATGTTCTAAAATTATTAAACATGTTCTAAAATTATTAAACATGTTATAAATTTATTCAAACATGTTATAAATTTATTCAAACATGTTCAAACTTTATTCAAGCATAATCTAACTTTAATCAAGCATAATCTAACTTTATTTAAGCATGTTCTAACTTTATTCAAATATGTTTTAAATTTATTCGAGCATGTACTAACATTATTCAACCGTATTCAAAATTTATTCAAGCATGTTCTAACTTCATCTAACAGTGTTCTAAATTTATTCAAAGATGTTCTAACTTTATTTTCGACTTGATTTTGCAATTGGAGTGAGTTACTCTGTATGTCATGAGAAATTAGAAGTAAAACTTTAAATTAACATTCGAATATACAGCAAAACCATGACGATCTCCAAAATTCAGCAATTTCTATCATCTCTTCAATTTAAACACAATCGGCTTTTCCAAAATTCACTCAAAATAGCTGCAACTTTGAAACAAATTCAGAATAAAACAAGATATTAATCATGATATATGCTCAAAGATGTAAATCTTGATATACGCTCAAATGTCTGATTCGCCGCCACCAAAATTGAAATCAATTTAATTTTTCAATTGAGAAATCGATTGAAATCGATTTTTATTTCAGAATTGATAAATCGATTGAAATCAATCTTGATTTCGAAAAATCTTACCGAACTGCCGATCGATTTGATTTTCTAATCGATTGAAATCGATTGAGAACACCAACGATTGAATTAACCGAGCAAAGGCTGCGATTGAATGGTTGCGAGCAGCAGCGACGGTGAGAGGTGAGTAGCGAGGGCGGCGAGGGCGGCGAGAAAAGAGCAGCCACGGCGGCGGCGACGATAGGCCACCAGCAATCACGTGTTCTTATTCGCAGATCTGATTTGTGGCCACCAGCAACAACGACGATCTGATTCGCGGCCACCAGCAACACCTTTCAAAAATATTGTTCGATTCGTTCAATTTTGGTGCAATTTTGTTCGAATAACAAATCGAGAATGCTGATTGAGAATTTGCGATTGAGATTTGAGAATCAATCAATTGATTAATTGGAGGAGCAAGGTGTTCGCGGCGGCGTCGCTGGATTTCAGCGAAGGAATCACCACCGCAAGCAGCGCCCGGTGAGAAGTGACCGGCGACCGCCGAGCGTTGGTGGTGGCTACGACCGGAGGGAGAATTGAAGAGAGAGAGGGAAGAATAGAAGAGAGAGAAAGACATTCTGAAATGAAAAAAAATGGCGTGAAAATAAAAATTGGGTGTATTTGTTAATAATAATTACAAAAATGCCATTATTAAAAAGTGTTCTTACCGTAAGGAAGTGTTCTTACGGGAGCCTCTCTCTTTCTCTCTCTCTCTCTCTCTCTCTCTATATATATATATATATATATATATATATATATATATAGGGGAGGGATCCTGTAAGAGCACTTTTTACGGTAAGAACACTTTCACACTCTGAATGTTCTAAATTTATTCAAGCACGTTATAAATTTTGTTAACCATGTTCTAAAGTTATTCAAAAAAATTCTAAATTTGTTTAACCATGTTCTAAATTTATTCAACCATGTTCTAAATTTTCAAGCTAATGTTCTAAATTTATTCAAGCATGTTCTAAATTTATTCGACGATGTTCTAAATTTATTCGAAGATGTTCTAAATTTGTTCAACTATGTTCTAAAGTTACGCAGGCATGTTCTAAATTTAGAACAGGTCAACACATACATATATAAATGTTCTAAATTTTCAAGCTCGTGTTCTAAATTTATTCGAGCATGTTCTAAATTTATTCAACGATGTTCTAAATTTGTTTAACCATGTTATAAATTTATTCAACCATGTTATAAATTTATTCAAGCATGTTCTAATTTTATTCAACCATGTTCTAAATTTTCAAACTCATGTTATAAATTAATTCAAGCATGTTTTAAAATTATTCAACCATGTTCTCAATTTTCAAGCTCATGTTCTAAATTTATTCAACCATGTTCAAATTTTATTCAACCATGTTCAAATTTTATTCAACCATGTTCTAAATTTGTCCAACAATGTTCTAAATTTAGAACATGGAATCTAGTCAACATATATACATGTTCTAAAAGTTCAAGCTCATGTTCTAAATTTATTCAACCATGTTCTAAATTTATTCAAGCATGTTCTAAATCCAATCAAGCATGTTCTAAATTAATTCAAGCATGTTCTAAAATTATTAAACATGTTATAAATTTATTCAACCATGTTCTAACTTTATTCAACCGTGTTTCAAAATTTATTCAAGCATGTTCTAACTTTATTGAACATTGTTCAAAATTTATTCAAGCATTTCTAAATCCAATCAAGCATGTTATAAATTTATACAAATATGTTCTAAATTTATTTAAAAGTGTTCTAAATTTATTCAAACATGTTCTAACTTTATACAAGCATGTTCTAACTTTAATCAAATATGTTATAAATTTATTCAAGAATGTACTAACTTTTATTCAACCTTGTTCAAATTTTATTCAAACATGTTCTAACTTCATCCAACAATGCTCTAAATCCTGATATACGCTCGAACGAGATCTGATTTGCGGCCACCAAATTGAAATCGATTTTAATTTTTGAATTGAGATATCAATTGAAATCGATTTTTATTTTTGAAATGAGAAATCGATTGAAATCAATTTTGATTTCAAAAAATCTTACCGAAATTGCCGATCGGATTGATTTTAGAATCGAAGAATTGACTGAAATCGAAGAATGTAGGGGAATCAAGAAGAAGAGCTTGTAGGAAACAGGGGACGTGGTGGAGGAACAAGGCACTGTGATTGAATTCTTGCGAGCAGCGGAGGCGGCGAGAGGTCACCAGCGTCGTCGGCGAGAGGCCACCAACAATCACTCACACTCATTCGCAGATCTGATCGCAGCCACCAGCAACCCCGTTCGAAATTTTTAACAGATTTCGTTCAATTTTGTTCGATTTTGATCGATTAATAAATCGAGAATGCCGATTTAGAATTTGCGATTGAGATGATTGATGAATGGGAGGAGGAACATGTTCTTACTGGATAATTGCGACCACCGCGAGAAGGAGTGGCCGGCGAGTTGCTAGCGATGATTGAATCGAATTTGCCGATTGATGGTGGTGGCGAACTGCTAGCGGCGAGCTTTGAGCGGCGCCGGAAAGCTACGAGCAGCGCCGATGAACTACGATCGGCAACCGGCGACCGACGACCGGCGAGATACGAGCGGCCACCGTTGGTGGTGGAGAGAGAAAATCTGAATATAGAAGAGGAAGTGAGGAGAGAGAAAGAGAGAAGAATTGGGAGAGAGAAACAGAAATCTGAAGAAAAAAAATTATTTTTGTTTAAAATCCAAACCGTAAAATTTTTAAAGGTCCAGATTTGTTAAAATCGATTCATTTTAGGCGGTCAAATTAGAAACGATCCAACGGTACAGAGAGTGTTCTTATCGTAAGAAGTGTTCTCACCGTAAGAAGTGTTCTTACGGGAGCCTTCTTCTATATATATATATATATATATATATATAGGGTTAGGGTCTTTCATATATACTAGGGTTAGGGTTGTGGTCCCCGATTCATATGGTTTTCTATTCTTTCTGACATCCCATCATCAATAGAATATCAAGGGAGACCATATAGAATTGGAAGATTCAAAACCAAACACTCATCAATCCAATGGAGAAAGATACGCTTCCACAATTATATTATACCGATTTATTTAGTATGAAGTATTTAATTTGGGTTAATTCTAACATCTAGCACTTACCTGGTTATTTTACTACATGGTCGTAAGTTCTATTTGGGTGACTTTTTTTTTCTTTATCTTCACAAGATTTTTTCTCAATTCATGATCATCATTTATGAGTTATTCGAATATGCATGATCAATATATGCGAGGGGACCGAAGAAGAGGTGTGATTCCAAATAAATGGCTTAACGACTTCCCTCGCGAATATGACAATCATATTAAGTAAATGGGGAATATGTGGGTGGTTGTATCCTCCTATTTACTAGATCGTGGAGTCGTCATTCAATTTTCAACGACATTGAGAAAAACTGACAAAACCCTGTTGTTGTGATACGCGAGTAACAACCGAAACTCAGGCTCACGTATTTGACCAAAATGCCCTTAGGTTGCCTTGTGATCCATGATATGGAGATCGCTCAATGTACATCCGTAGAGTAGTAATTGGGAGTTCGGGGGACATTTACTAATACGAGGAGTGCTGTGAGGGGGTCGAAAAAGCACGAGGCTAATGCGTGACCCGTTCCTCGTGGGTGTGACGATTCTTTTTATTCAATCAAGTGTAATTGGATTTCCTGTGAGTTTACACCCAAGTGACTAGTAATATAGGAGTCGCCATTCAGTTTTTAACGACAATGAGAAAAACTGACAAAACCCGGTTATCGTGACATAAAGGGAGTGCAATTATGTTTGACCACGACGACCGTAGGTTCCCTTGTGATCCCTGGTGTGGGGATCTCTCAACATACACCCGCAAGGTAGAGATTGAGGGTTCGGGGGACTGTAACTACCGAGAGGAGTACTTCGCTCGTCGATAACTCCAGAGGCAGGATATCCTTACTAGCTCAGCATAAATAATTGAAAGGACATGCGTTAACTATTAAACTAATCTGAGTTGATTTTAGCAATATGCAACATATAATACTAATTCGATCGTGATCATCTGATTTAAATAGCATTAAGGGACCTAGCATGATAATCCGATTTCCCAAAAATATTATATTTGTTAGGCGTGATAGAACAAGCAGATTAGGTTAGTTTAACAGTTCATAAAAAGGGCGAGGAAAGCAGTTAAATCATCGAAAAGGGACACACTACGACGCACCCTTGAGAGGTGCGTCATGGTTCTCAGAAAACTAACCACTTTGACTTTGCTATTTCTCCTTTTTATTTAACGAATCTCAATTATGGGACAGGATACGTTATGTTCGATTTATGGATCGATTGCGACAGAACGCGTGAACAATTTCACAAGAGAGGCTTAGGCTAAGGGGTTTAGAGTCAATACTCAGAATATAATTATGTGTTGTTGTGTGTTTTTTTTCACGTCGAATTTAGGGGTCTATTTATAGGGAAGAGTTCGTGGAAAGATAGAATTGTAGAGTTCTAATCCACAAAGAATTAGGAAAAAACACGTACCCAGGTATTTTCAGCGCCCAGAGCCAGGCGTTGAAAATAGGGTCTGGGCTGTTTTCTTTAGTCAGATTCGGATTCCTGAAATCCATAGAGTTTGAGATTAATTCGAGTCTTTTAGCGCGTATCAATTTTGTGACGAAATGCGTCTGGGCCCGTTACGAACTCTAGGCTCGTTAGGATTTCAATTAATACGTAACTCTTATTTCCGAATCATATTAGGAATAGGATTCTCGCAGTTTTCTATCTCATTTAGGATTTATGTTGGAATGCAACACCTAATTCTGACAGGTTTCTATCTTTTATGATTTGCCACTTTTAGAAGCTACTTTTTACGGTAGTTACTATTTTTAGCAGGTTTCCATAAATAGCAGGTTTCGGGTGAAATGAAAAGGGGAATTGAGATTCGTTTATTTTATAGGAGATGCGTTGTCAAGTGGAGATTTACGTTTTCATCATCGAACCTTTCCCTTGCGGGAATGGGGACAAAAGTAGGTGTCTACAGTTAGCCCCCACTTTGACTGAGTCTTGGAGTAAGACGATGGTCAAAGTATTTAGACGTAGTGCGTCACACAAGCCATGGTGACCTGTTTTTCGCGAGGGTCTCACGAGCCCCCGAGTGATAACATTTGACTTAAGGGTCATCACTTGAAGTGTCGACATATCCCTCACGTGTCATTGGGATTTGTCAACGGGTAGTATAGAAACTTCCTCACTTTGTCATTGGAAGGATCTAAAGGTGCGTAGAAACTCCCTCACTTTGTCATTGGGAGTAGCTACAGATGTTTTCGAAATCAAAGCTGTAAAGTGTAATTGGGCCTGGCCAAGCCCAATCACGAGGTAAAAATATTTTTAAAGATTCTCATTTTCAGGGCTAACTAAACGAGAAAACCCCCTTGTTTTTATAGGACGTAAAACGAAGTAAAATCCAGTACCCTTGTTTTTATAGGACGTAAAACGAAGGAAAATCCAGCAACAGTTATCGCTGCAACGACTAAGGACCTGCGCGGTTTTAATGGCGCAGACCCCGCCAGCTAAAGATGGCGAGCCTGTCCGCTAAGGGTGGACACCCCGTCCGATAGAAGTGGACGAATCTGTTTTTGAAATTTGAAAATAAGGACCTACGCGGTTTGTGACGTAGACCCCGCCGGCTGAAGATGGCGAACCTTGTCCGCTAAGGGTGGACACCCCGTCCGATAGAAGTGGACGAATCTATTTTGAAATTTATTTTGCTTTTTTGAAAATAAGGACCTACGCGGTTAGTGACGTAGACCCCGCCGGCTGAAGATGGCGAGCCTATTTTAAATTTGAAGACTTTTTTTTGTCGAAAACTGAGGACCTGCGCGGCTAGTGACGCAGACCCCGCCCCTGAGGGTGGGCGAGCCCTGTCCGCTGAGGGTGGACGTCCCTGAATTCGTTTTTCTTTTTGATTTGGGGACTCGCGCGGTTTGTGAAGCGATCTTGCCGACTGAAGATGGGCAAGTTCCTATTTCTTTGGTTCTTTGTGATTTCTTTTGAGGATTTCTTTTTATTCATTCTTGCAAGAGCGAATTCTTTCGAGGGATGCTCGAATTTAGTTGTAACCTGAACGTGGGCTGACAACGTGTTCAGACGGATCTTTGTCTTGCGACCGTCCGCTTTCGTGATTTTGAGCTAGCCTTTACGGCTCGACTGGGTCTTTGATCAGAGGACCGTGCACAAGTGTTAGTGACGTCCTTTCGATGAGGTCGAACCCGTTGTTGTTCTTTTTTTGGTATATCCAAACATGATATGGTGTATGGCGCAGTCCGGGAATGTGATCTTGATTGCGCGCTCCTCGTTGGAGTCTATTTTTTCGCGAGCCCCCAAGCACTGGGGCTCGTCGGTTGTTTTTCGCATCTTGTAATCATGTTTGGGGTCATGCTCGTATGTGCGAGCGACCTTCTATAGTAGTGTGCTACTTTAGCGAAGCCGTGGAGTGCGACTTTAGTTTTCAGGTGACATCCGGTTTTAGCTCGGCCCGGATTAACCCTTTGACAGACAAACATTTTTTGGAAAACCAATGACTTGACGACACGTATTTTTGGTGTTTCGAAGAATGACCATGATATTTAACTTGTTTTTTTTTTGAAAAGTGTACATGAGCATTTTCTGAGACGAGTCTAAGTTTCAACCAAGTTTTAACGTTATATTTTTTTGCTTATTTGGGAGCTAAAGGTGCTTTGGGCTTGATCCTACTTGCAATAGGGCCTCGTGTTTAGCAACACGGTCTTAAGTTCGTTCCTGTTCCGAGTTTTGTGAAATCTGGGCCTTGGGCTGCATTTTCAGCGCCCAAGTTCAGGCGTTAAACATTTCGGCGCCCAGGCGTGGGCGCTGAAAGTCCTTTCCTGGTAATATTTGATTTTCGGATTTCCTAACACGTTTCCGAATGGGATCAGGATGTCATTGGGTGCGTTCAGCTATATATAGGGGCTAGGTACGTCCTTATTTTCCACCACTCTCAAATTCTTTCTCTTCTTTTGCTGTGCTCTAATTATTCACTGCTTTTACCATGTCGATCCCTACTTTCTCACTCCAACGGACTGTTAGGCGTTGGTTACGGGCCCTTACTCCCACAGAAAAAGTTTTGTTAAAAGAATACCACTTAGAGGCACTTTTTGTTAGGTTATGATACATATGACAATTCATAAATCATGCGGAAAAACCATAAAGCCAGGAAAACATATTATTTACACATAATCATTTAGCATAGTTTAGATGCATGCTCTTTGTTGCGTGCCCTCCCTAGCTGCGCCCGAACCGAACAAGAACAAGTCTTTAGGACTCCAAGTGTCGTCCCACCGTAGATAGTCCACAGCACGTCCGGATCCGCCTTAAGATTGACCAACTAGAATCGCCCTTAAGGTACCTAGAATTTTCGGCACTTTATAGGCAATTGTATGACTGAATTTTGCTCTCAAAAACTCCCTTTGAATACTTGAATGCTCGATGTAAATATGTGACCCTAGGCACCTATTTATAGAGTTATGGAAAAGGATTTGGAATCCTATTAGGATACTAATTTATTTAATTATAATCCTACTAGGACTCTAATTAAATAAACTAAATCTTTTAGGATTAGATTTAATCATATGACAAATCCCGGTAGCTTTAGGATTCGAGTAGCACACAAACACACACGCACGCACAGCAGCCCACGAGGGGCGCCATGCGCGCGCGCGCAGCCCGCGAGCTCGCAGCCCACTGCCGCAAGCCCACACGCTGCCGTAGCCTTGGCGCGCGCTGGGCCTGCCTTGCGGTGGGCCTGGCGCAGCCTTGGCTGGTGCGTTTGTGGCGCGCTGGCTTGCTGGGCGATGGCCCGGCTTCGTGTTGGGCCTTCGTCTGGCAGGCCTCGTCCGATGCTAATTCGTACGATACGCTTCCGATTAATTTCCCGATTCCGGAATTCATTTCCGATACGAACAATATTCAATATTTCCGATTCCGGAATCAATTTCCGTTTTGAACAAATATTTAATATTTCCGTTTCCGGAATTATTTTTCGATTCCGATAATATTTCCGATTCTGACAATATTTCCGTTTCCGGCAATATTTCCGATTCCGGCAATATTTCCATTTCCGATAATATTTTCCGATACGTACCATGTTTCCGTTTCCGGCAACATCTACGACTTGGATAATATTTATATTTCCGATACGATCCATATTTCCGTTTCCGGCAATATCATCGTTTCCGGAGTATTCATTTCTTGCCTGTGACGATCTCAGCTCCCACTGAAACCAAGATCCGTCGATTCCGAATATCCATAGATGGAGTATTTAATGCCATTAAATACTTGATCCGTTTACGTACTATTTGTGTGACCCTACGGGTTCAGTCAAGAGTAAGCTGTGGATTAATATCATTAATTCCACTTGAACTGAAGCGGCCTCTAGCTAGGCATTCAGCTCACTTGATCTCACTGAATTATTAACTTGTTAATTAATACTGAACCGCATTTATTAGACTTAACATTGAATGCATACTTGGACCAAGGGAATTATTTCCTTCAGTCTCCCACTTGTCCTTAGGGACAAGTGTGCATTTCCTAATTCCTTTGTCGCTCGATGCTTGCTCTTGAACGTAAGGTAAGAGTTGTCATCCTTATTATGTCCAGAGGTGTTTCTCGGTTTCAGAGTTCAACTGATTAAATAAACAGATAATCATAGCCTATGATTCATCCGAGCACGGCCATGCATTTCACAGTTTCTAGCTCTCCGAGTGGCCTTGTACAACTTTTAAGCATCTCATCCCGATTTATGGGAGGACAATCCCAATCTTGCGATCTTGAGATTAGACTTTGTTTGATAGGTGATTACCTGAGCGTTGCCTTTATAGCCTCCTGTTACGGTGCGACGGTTGGTCAACGTCAAAGCAACCAGTTCTCAAACAAGTAATCTCAAATCACTCAGGTATTGAGGATTTAGTGTCTAATAATTTTAATGAAATTTACTTATGACAGATTTTCATCTCTTACAGTAAAGTTTCATAGGTCTTGTCCGATACTAGTCTTCCCAAAGTAAGTATCTATGCAAATGATTATGACATTGCCATGTCCACATAGTTCAAGAAACAGAACTACTAGTCATCTTGCATTCTAGTCGTCTAACGTTTTCTATGCGTCCAATTTTATAGAAAACTCCGACTAGGGACCATTTTCAACCTTTGACATTCAAGTTCACTTGATAGACATTTCTTAGTCACAGGATTGGTCCTGACAGTCTATCTTGAATATATCGTCAAATTGAAGGGACTCATCATTTAATACTAAACCAAGATTAAATGGAATATGAAAATACATTTCATATATGATAAATGTTCAACCCCGATGTTTTACAACCATGGGCCTCAAACCCATCTTTAAAACATTTCATGGAATTCAAAGCTATGCTTGATTTCCAGTGCTACATCGTGAGTGTTGCTTCTCACTTGTTGCATAGGTTTAGTTATCACGCTTTGCCAATATTAACATCCTTTTCATCGAATGTTTTTCGAGATATGATGATAAGATCTTTTGAGTATGTTTATCTTGTGATCTAGTCTTTCTTGCTACAATAGTGGTTCTACGCATTTTGCAATGAAGAACTATTAAGTCAACAGACATGTGTGAAGGAAATAATGCCCTTGGTCCAAGTATGCATTCAATGTTAAGTCTAATAAATGCGGTTCAGTATTAATTAACAAGTTAATAATTCAGTGAGATCAAGTGAGCTGAATGCCTAGCTAGAGGCCGCTTCAGTTCAAGTGGAATTAATGATATTAATCCACAGCTTACTCTTGACTGAACCCGTAGGGTCACACAAATAGTACGTAAACGGATCAAGTATTTAATGGCATTAGATACTCCATCTATGGATATTCGGAATCGACGGATCTTGGTTTCAGTGGGAGCTGAGATCGTCACAGGCAAGAAATGAATACTCCAGAAACGATGATATTGCCGGAAACGGAAATATGGATCGTATCGGAAATATAAATATTATCCAAGTCGTAGATGTTGCCTGAAACGGAAACATGGTACGTATCGGAAAATATTATCGGGAATGGAAATATTGCCAGAATCGGAAATATTGCCGGAAACGGAAATATTGTCAGAATCGGAAATATTATCGGAATCGGAAAATAATTCCGGAAACGGAAATATTAAATATTTGTTCGAAACGGAAATTGATTCCGGAATCGGAAATATTAAATATTGTTCGTATCGGAAATGAATTCCGGAACCGGGAATTTAATCGGAAGCGTATCGTACGAATTAGCATCGGACGAGGCCTGCCGGACGAAGGCCCAGCACGAAGTCGGGCCATCGCCCAGCAAGCCAAACGCGCGCCCAGCCAAGGCAGCGCCCAGGCCCACCGCAAGGCAGGCCCAGCGCGCGCCAAGGCCATGGCCTCGCTGCGTGGGCTGCTGCTCGCACGCACACGCATGGGCGGCCCTCGTGGCTGCCGTGTGTGTGTGAGTTTGTGTTCATGCATGATTCCTAAAACTATTAGAATTAGTATATGATTAAATTCCTATTCCTAAAAGGATAAATTAATTAATTAGAGTTCTTGTAGGATTCTAAGTTTAATTAATTCGTATCCTACTAGGATTCCAATTCCCTTTCCATAACTCTATAAATACGTGCCTAGGGTCACATATTTTCAAGAGATAATTCAAGTATTCAAAGTGAGTTTTGAGAGAAAAATTCAGCCATATTTCTTACCTAAGAGTGCCGAAAATTCTAGTACCTTAAGGGCGATTCTAGTTGGTCAATCTTAAGGCGGATCCGGACGTGCTGTGGACTATCTACGGAGGGACGACACTTGGAGTCCTAAAGACTTGTTCTTGTTCGGTTCGGGCGCAGCTAGGGAAGGCACGCAACAAAGAGTATGCATCTAAATTATGCTATATGATTATGTGTAAAAAATATGTATTCCTGGCTAAATGGTTTTTTCCGCATGATTTATGAATTGTCATATGTATCATAACCTTACAGTGGTATCACGAGCCTCTTATTATTTTCATAATCTAAATTGCATGAACATGGTTAAACATTACAAATTTGCAAGAATTAAAAGGGGTGATTAATTTTCGTAATTGTTAATTAATTGCAAATTGCGTTTATTTAATTATACGTACGCAGTTTTTCGGCAGTTTCTTCGTTACTCATCCAAATCGAGTGATTTTTGTGTCAATTCCGCATGTAAAAGGCATTCTAAAATTTTGACAAAATTAGTATTTTTCTGCCTAACCCAGAATTCTCAAATTCGAAGCCTAACTATGACTTTTCGAAGGTTTTAGTTTTTCGAATGCAAAATTTCGTAAATTTAAGATGTTAAATTAAATATTTGCGATTCTTGTTGATAAATCTTGAATTTTTTATTGACCTACTGTATATGTTTAACAAGTTTGAATGCCTAGCCTTGTTAATTATGCAATCTAATTTGTAATTATGATTAATTTGTTGAAAATTAGAATAATTTAGAATTAATTTGATTTTCATAATTAATTATAATTTAATTAGAAACCTATGATTAAAAACCACCATAAAAATTGTAAATTTATGATAAATTTTAAATTTTTATGACCTAGGCTTGAATCCATAATAACCGGAAATCAATTGAATAATAAATTTTCGATTTTTCGCCCTAAAATTATGAAATTAACATTATTTATTAATTTGTCATTAATTTTAAATATAAATTTTAAATTTTTATGCGATTCGTTCATATAACTTGCACGCACAAAGCAATGGACGCTTCGTGTTACCCTTAAGGGGTGTTGTATAGTGCGGGCATGCGACGACGAGCAAGGGAGCTCGTCGCCCGTGCGGCACGAATGCAATGAGCAAGGCATGGTGCACGAGCACAAGGCAACAACCCTGCCTTGTGTCGTGGGCCACGAGCTATGGACGAATGGGCATGGGCGAAAGGCAAGCCACGGCAGTCGCGTGTGGGCAGCAAGCGAGCTGCGCCACAACGCGCACTGCCTCGCGCAAGCGCGCGCAGCGAGCGCAAGCTCGCGTGCCACGAGCGCTGCGCCCAGCGTTGAACGCGCGCAATTGCTCGCGCACAGCGAGCGATGGCTCGCGCGCACAGCGAGCGATGGCTCGCGCGCACAGCGAGCAATGGCTCGCGCGCGCAGCGAGCGATGGAGCGCGCACAGCGTGCGCTGGCGAGCGCGCACAGCGAGCGATGGCTCGCGTGCGTCGAGCGCTGGCGCGCGCGCAGCAAGCACCACAGCGTGCGATGGCTTGCGATGGAGATGCAGCAGCTATACGACGAGCGCATGGGCTGCGCGCACATGGCCAGCGATGGCTGTGTGCGTGCGGCCCATGGGCGTGCGATGCGTAGGGTGTTTGCGTTGCGATTAGATCGTTTTGAATGTTTAATTTGAAATTTTTCAGTTTACGTAATTTTAATTAATTTTAAAATTAATAATTTAAATTATTTTCTTGGATTTTGATTTTGAATATTGTAATTATAATAAATTTTATTTATTCTAATTATTTTACTAAAATTAAAATCATGAATTAATTTAAATACGACTGAAATTAAATTAAACTTTTGGATTCAATTATAAATTTATATGAGCTTTAAATTTTAATTAAATTTGTATGTTTCCGGTTAGACTAGAAATACATTTTTATGTTTAAAATTAGTAAAGCATATGAATTTATTGGTTTAAGTGGGAGCCCTTTTAGTCATAAACTCTTGATTAGGTCTACGAATCCTTAAGGTTAAAACAACTTGATTAGAATTAATAAGGACTGAATAATTGGTAGATTATTGGTGCCCTTGATTAATTGCTGCAAATGTTTACGAGATGCATAATGTGTTTTACTAACCAGCTATGTGGGCCATTCATGATAATGAATGGGTGAATGGTATATATTGTATATGTACTGTTTTGCAGGTTATGAAGTGACTAGTATGGCCCAAATAGGATAGAAAATATGGTCTGCGTACCATTAATTTGAATGTAATTGGTCTAAAGTACCAAAGTTGTTTTTCAATTCAAATATGGTCTGCGTACCATCAAATAGTTGTAATTAGTTATAGCTTATCCTATTTGAAGAAAATGGTCCCTCCCACGGAGATTTTCAAGACGGACTTTGAAGTTAAAGCTTCAAGATGAAGTCGGGCCATACTAGATCACATTTATCTTATGCATGCTTTAAGTTATTTATTGCTTTAAATATGTCTTAATTATGCATGAGATTGTGGCTTGATTATGTTGCATGATTAAGGATTTTAGTTCACTTAAAATCTAACCAACATAGTAAGAGCCTTAAGTTCCAAACTTAAAAATTGAGTTATAAGGTGCCATGCCAAAATATACACTTGGATATCCTTTACATCAATCTAGTAATAGTTTTCGCTCAGCGAGGTGTTACTTATTGGTCCTAAAGGGGCAAGGTACACAAATAATTGTGAGTACATGTTAGTTTTGGTGAAACTCAACGATATAAGTAAGGAGTCCTTTTATGTCGTGGCAAAATCGATAGGTTTACCTAATAAGTTCTTAGACGTACCTATCAACCAAGAATAGTTTCTAGACTATTAGCAAAAGGATTTTGCTTACCTAAGATGTTTTAGGATTAAGTCGACAAACTGTGCTTAGTTCTTCAATGATTTTAGGATCTTGGAATCATTTTATTCACACCTGCCGGAACAATAAAATTGAATAAAATGCTAATAACTTGTTTGAATTGCATGGTTGCTTTAATTTCAAGTTATTATTCATGATAAATGTTTAGACTTTGCATGCTTCAATGTATGTTTTAATTATTGTTTATAATTAAATATCTTGCACTGCAATAAATCCTTTTAGAAAGGTAACAGTAAATTTCCTCGATTGGTAGTGAATCCAAGAACGATTCACGGAAAAGAGAGAAAGTGAGCAATTTAAAATGTACGTTTCTTATATCGACTTTTATGGTTGTTTTCGAATATCAAAATCGAATGGCAAACCAATTGGTGCTTGTGAATTCAAAATACAATGTAGTTTTGAGATCATAAAGCATTGAGTTTAAACGCTCAGCCTTACCAATGGTTAACAACCTAATATCTTTGTCCATTTAATTCTCGAATGAGTCTAGTCACTAGACATTCGAATAGATCGATACTTAGAGAACTTTAGAAGCTTATGGTAAGATCATCTAGTTGAAACAAAATATTCAACATAAATTAAAATGGTAAAGAACCTTGTTGGTGACATTGGACATGTCTAACAAAGTATAAAAGTCAACACTAAAGAATTCAATTCTTAAGACTATAAGAAAGGGTACAAGAAATAGGAAAACAAAGGAACATATGAAAGGAATTTACGATTCCGTTTCTACCTATAAGTTTATGTTTAAAGAGAAGTGACCTAGCAATCAAACTTCCTTGGTATCATATACCGCTTGAGGTTCTTACTTCGGTAATAACTCAAACAATGGAAGCTAGGATACACTAATGACCTACAAGTGGGAAATGAAGCATGGCAATGCTACATTAGTTGTAGGGTCATCTAGTTTGTTTTAAGTCCTTTCAAAGGCTGGAACTTAATGGCTATTTTGTTCCATAATCAACATACCTAAATTTCTGTTTTCAAACACAGAAAGACTCACATTCAAGAAAAACAAAAACAATGTTTGTTTGTTTATTTGAATGAAATGGTCAATTACAGGTTGAGTCAATATGCTTGATTAAAACAAACAACTCTTTAAAGAACTTTATTAGGTTCAAATCAACCCCTTGATTTGAGTTCCACTAATCTTTGGCATTGTTGCTTAGACCATATCAACAAATTAACATTCAAAAGCTCTTTTTTGATGGACTTTTGAAAGTTCATTGATTTCTAGATCAATTTAAGACAACTAGTCTTACTTGTTGAAAGTAACAAAAGATATGAACTATCGTTAGAACGCCTAGACAATAGAGTTCAAAGCTAAAGAAAGATTTTATGACTTTATTATTTCACATGGATTTGAGTGAATATAGGTTTATTTACTCAAAGTGATATAAGTTTGAATCTGTTTGACTAGTTCAAAGATTCAGAAGTATAAAATCCACTTGGCAAGAAATCATAAAGATCTAGGTTAGATCATGTTGATGATTACTTGAGACCAAATATGATCATCAATGATTGTGTGTTGTAATTTCACAATCTAGGTCCATAAGATATGGCATATCGTAGTTGGAATAATCGAAGTCAATTAGTACTTGATTCGATCAATGATGAATCATAAAGACTTTTCCTATAATTTCTAAAACAAAATGCTCAACTACCACCAAACTAAACCAAATTCGTCAAAGCTATTGAAAAGTAATTTCAGGATATCTTTTCAATTATATATATCTAAAGAGTTGCTAAACTCAGTGGGAGCTTAGTGTTTGTTATTCAACAAACTAAGGCCTAAGTCTAGATATATGTTTCATTGTGATTTATTCAAATGAGACACAAGGGTATTGTTTCTACCACGAATTTTTGAGAACATAATGTTTGTTTGCTCGAAATAATGTCCTTTTGGAGATTCGTTTCCAAAATGACAAGTGGGAGAAAATAGACCTCGAAAGTCTTCGAGGCGAACAACAAACATAAACGGACATTCCGGAGGCTTTTCGAAGTGCTTCAGAAAAATCCGAACTTATTCTTTAAGGACTTTAGAAGTGGCTTTAAAGAATAGACATCTCTTAGAAGACTTTACAAGTGCTTCAAGGAGAACAGAATATTCAAAGGACTTTCAAGTGGCTATTGATATTCTATTTGTTTGATGTTCTATAACCAAAGTAGGCATAGAGTTCAAGTCACTGGAACTATGATATTCTTCTATTGGATAGTGAAGAAACATGGAGTTCAGGTCACTAAAGCTATGCGATTCTTCTATTAGATAGTGAAGAAACCTACAACTTGCAGTCAAACTATTATCATTTAGATTAATGAGTTTGTGACTTGTAAGAAAGCTATGACGAAATATAGATTCCCTAAAATGGTTAGAGGCCATATATAGACTATATGTTTAATTGGTTAAAGGCCATAAAACATACTCAATGTTTTGATGACAAAATTGAAATTTTGTTGATTTGCAAGAATAGTTTCACACCTATTGGTTGCAAGTTTGTTTTAAGGATAAAAACCATCAAACATGGAATTGTGTTCACACACAAAGCTAGATTAGTTGCTAAAGGTTACAAGCAAATTCATGGTGTGAATTGTGTTGAAACCTCATGCATAATCGTAATGCTCAAGTCTATAATTCAAGCAATGATTGCATATTGGTACATATAGCAATTGAATGACAAAACGTATTCCTCAATCAAATGTTGGAATAAACTATGTACATGGTATGTCATAGGATTTGTGGATCCAAATAAATGCTTGAAAGAGAAAGCTAGTTTATAAAATCTAAGTACAGATTTAAAGCAAGCAATTGGGAATTAGAAATGTATTTTAGTGAAGCTAATAAGTATTTTAGTTTCATAAAATGTACATGATTCTTATAGATATATAAGAAGTTTAGTGGGAGTACATAAAACTTAATTGGTCCTATGTGTATCACACACATATCTCTCTATTGTGAAATAACATTCAAATGCTAATGACTTAGATTTGAAATTATTCATCAATGATGGACCAAGGCGAAACTTAGTACATACTGGGTATTAAGATCTATTTACAAAGATCTTATGATATTGTTTTGGATTAAGTAATGGCATTTACTAAATCAAACACGAAGGTCTCAATTGGAGATATTCGACCCATGTGAATAAATCTAAGTAAAGAATGTTTGAACTATGTATAAGCATTTACTAAGTTAAACATCCAAGGATCTAAGTAAGATTCTTAACCTATATTATATGTCAAAGAATTTAGCTGGATTTAGTATCTACTGAAACTAGATGAGCTAAAGTTACATGAATAGAATTCAATTGGGAATTATTCTGCAAAAGAATTTATCATGTATGATATAATATGAGGATCGCCAAAAACGTATCGTATGACTTTAGGCATGACGAACATATACCAATCTCTATTGATCTAAGTGAAGATCAACTAGATTGAGATCAAGAATACTTATGATACTTGAAAAGGTACATAGGAATAGTTCTTGATTCAAGGAAACAAAGATATGCTAAATATTGATGCTACACGCATAAACACTGGCAAAGGATCAAGCAAGACCCTTTGGAGTTAACCATTGATAAGGACGAGCTATAGAGCATCGTGTTTTGAAAATGGCAACATGGGTTGGAGACCATGAGTTGTTGCGTGGGAAATTAAAATAATAATTTCTATGTTCCAAGATATAGTTGGAGAATCTTCCACATATCTATGAACTGCCTGGATAGGTAAATCCAAACAAAGCATCACTAGCAACCTATACAGTTGAAGTAAAAGTAATTATTGCCTAAGAAGCAATAAAACAGGGTTGTTTAAAGTTCTTCACTGAACTTGGGTAGATCACCTATCTGCTGGCTTGATGGTTCTTCATTGAAAAATGCGTAGAACCACTCTTGAAGCAAGAAAAACGTCTGCTAACTTGATGGTTCTTCATTGAAAAATGAGTAAAACCACCATCGAAGTAAGAAAGACTAGATCACATAATAAACAAACTCGAAAAGATCTTATCATCATATCTCGGAGAACATTCGATGAAAAGGATATTAAGATTGGCAAATCATGATAACTAAACCTATGCAACAAGTGAGAAGCAACACTCACGTTGTAGCACTGGAAATCAAGCATAGCTTTGAATTCCATGAATTGTTTTAGAAGATGGGTTTGAGGCCCATGGTTATAAAACATTGGGGTTGAACATTTATCATATATGAAATGTATTTTCATATTCCATTTAATCTTGGTTTAGTATTAAATGATGAGTCCCTTCAATTTGACGATATATTCAAGATAGACTGTCAGGACCAGTCCTGTGACTAAGAAATGTCTATCAAGTGAACTTGAATGTCAAAGGTTGAAAATGGTCCCTAGTCGGAGTTTTCTATAAAATTGGACGCATAGAAAACGTTAGACGATTAGAATGCAAGATGACCAGTAGTTCTGTTTCTTGAACTATGTGGACATGGCAATGTCATAATCATTTGCATAGATACTTACTTTGGGAAGACTAGTATCGGACAAGACCTATGAAACTTTACTGTAAGAGATGAAAATCTGTCATAAGTAAATTTCATTAAAATTATTAGACACTAAATCCTCAATACCTGAGTGATTTGAGATTACTTGTTTGAGAACTGGTTGCTTTGACGTTGACCAACCGTCGCACCGTAAAAGGAGGCTATAAAGGCAACGCTCAGGTAATCACCTATCAAACGAAGTCTAATCTCAAGATCACAAGATTGGGATTGTCCTCCCATAAATCGGGATGAGATGCTTAAAAGTTGTACAAGGCCACTCGGAGAGCTAGAAACTGTGAAATGCATGGCCATGCTCGGATGAATCATAGGCTATGATTATCTGTTTATTTGATCAGTTGAACTCTGAAACCGAGAAACACCTCTGGACATAATAAGGATGACAACTCTTACCTTATGTTCAAGAGCAAGCATCGAGCGACAAAGGAATTAGGAAATGCACACTTGTCCCTAAGGACAAGTGGGAGACTGAAGGAAATAATGCCCTTGGTCCAAGTATGCATTCAATGTTAAGTCTAATAAATGCGGTTCAGTATTAATTAACAAGTTAATAATTCAGTGAGATCAAGTGAGCTGAATGCCTAGCTAGAGGCCGCTTCACTTCAAGTGGAATTAATGATATTAATCCACAGCTTACTCTTGACTGAACCCGTAGGGTCACACAAATAGTACGTAAACGGATCAAGTATTTAATGGCATTAGATACTCCATCTATGGATATTCGGAATCGACGGATCTTGGTTTCAGTGGGATCTGAGATCGTCACAGGCAAGAAATGAATACTCCAGAAACGATGATATTGCCGGAAACGGAAATATGGATCGTATCGGAAATATAAATATTGTAATCCCCCGTAAAGTTATAAATTTTATTAATATATATTAACGTACATTATTTATATTTAAATAGAATTTATGAATTTTAAGTAATAAATATATAATTAACGTATATTTATTTTATTTTAAGTACGTTCTAAATATTTAACGATTTTAGAACTTTATTATATATTTAATGTATATTTAATTTTATTTAAATATATTCTAAATATTTTAACGGTTTGTGCAATAAAGAATAATTTTAGAATTTTAAGTTAAAAAGAATTTGAATTACGAAAATCGATTGAATTTAGAAAACGATCATATTTCGGTTTTGGATTCGAATCCTAAAATTAAACTCCTAACTCTAGCCCAATTGGTGAAGCCCAAAGTAACAAAACCCAAACCAATACTCCCTTTTCTCTTTTCAAAATCACGTGGAACCAAAACCCCTCCATCCTCCTTCAACCTCACGCACAACACCAGCAATCCCTCTCCTCTCCCTTGTCAGCCGCCGCACCGCACTCTGACTGCCGGACCACCACCTGCACCGACGACCACCGTCGACCCTCGTACGTGGTAACTCCTCCTTCCTCTTCTTCTTTGTTTCTTTCTTCTCTCTCGTTTTCCTCCTCTCCTTATTTGCTTCTGCTGTTTTGCGTGCAACAGCCACCAGCCGCCGCACCACCGCCGCGTCGCCGCCCAACCCCTTGTTGCGCCGCCGCGTCCTCCTCCTTGTTCTCCCTCTCGCTTGCCGGAACTCCTCCCCTTCGTTCTTACTATGCCGCAAGCTCAAGGCAGTCGTAGCCACCACCATTGAGCCGCCGTCCAGCCCTGCTCCGTTCGCTGCGCCGCCCACCTGCAGCGTCGCTGCCGCGCCGCCGTGCCTCTGACCACCGGTCGCTCTCTCTCTCCTCCCTATTTGGTTTATTTTCTTAAACCCTAAGTTATTTAAATGTTTTAATTAATTTAATTAATTTGAATTTATGTTTCTTGAATTAAATTTATGATTTTTATAGTTAAGTTATGAAATTTCAGATTAAATGTTGTTGAAATTAATTTAATTATTTTCAGATTTGTTAATTGCGTTTAAGTTAGAGTTTTAATGGAGTTTTAATAATTTGATTCATGTTTCTCGAATATAAATTATAAGTTTTTTATGATTAAGTTAGATTTTCAGATTATATATTATGCTTAATTAATAATTTAATTTTCAGATTACATAATTGAATTGAAATAAGAGTTTTTAATTATTAAAGCATGGATTTTTAGGGTTTTAATATTCCAAAATCATAATAGAATGATTATATATTATTAAAGCTATTATTTTTATGATTTTAAGAACGTTTGATTATGTTTTGTGGACGTTTGAAATTATTCTATATTGCTGGAAATTTTAAAAGGGATGTTTTATTGGAGTTTAGAACGTTTTGGGATCATTAGTTTAATAGTTATTATGCTTGGAGGTTATTTAGTTAAGTTTCGATATTTGGGATGGTTCAAAATATGTTTAGGATGTATTTAGAATACTTTAGTACTGCTGTAAATTGTTGGATATTGATTGGGGAATTTTATTCGTTGTTTTTAGGCGGAGAATTCTTTGTAGGCGATTTTTGAATTCGTTAAAGTGGCCTATCAGTTTGTTTACACAAGGTACGTACATACCTGTGTGCTTGGAATGAGTGTGATTTGTTGAAACCGTATTGAAATGATTCATGAACTTCGTTATGTCGAAATGATTAAGGAACTTGGTTATGTTGAAATTGTTGATGAACTAGGTTATGTTGAAAGTGCATGTTTAATATTTTTGGGTGGACATGTTAAGCATATATATTTCGTTATGAGAATTATAGCATGTTGGTATGGATGATCGATGCGAACATGTTGGTTGGGAACATTAGATTATTATTTATATATATTGATTCAGATCGATTGTTTATTGTTCCCTTTTAGCTTTTCACTACTTTATAAGGGCCGAGGACCTTGTTTAGTAAGTTGAAACCTTATACCCATATAGAGGGGTTGATCAGTATTAAAGGAAAGGTTGAATTAATTGGAATAAGTCTTGTGTGACATCTCTGTGATCACTTGCTTAATTCAAAGATAAAAGAAGTTGTGTTTACTTGTTGAATATAATATTTATGTTGGATGAGTCATAACCAAGTATTAAAAGTTAAGTCATGTAAAGTGAACATGAGTAGCAATAGCTTTAGACTGTGCACGTCTAAAGTGTCGGACAATCAGGAGTTGGGGTCATGGGTCGCCTATGGCTTTTTCTGGGGCCGGATTGATCACCGGTTCTATTTTATTCAAAAGTCCCTCGATATCGCAGGTCATTGGGGTTTACGGAGTCGCGCCCGTACCTCGTCTTCCTTAGTGAAGAAGAAGAAGTTTCTAGTAGACAACTCAGTCCATTGACTATTTCAATTAAAATAATGTTAATGATACAAAGGTCTAGTTCAGTCAAATATAGTCTTCAAGTCAATATAATTTGATTATCCTTGCTTATGTTTTAGTTAGTACCATGTTAGGATTGTTCGTTTAATAGAATCATGTTACAATTATTATTGATTTAGTATGTAGTACTCAGCTTTGCTGATTACGTGCTTTTGCTTGTGCATGTTGATCATGGCTATGCCTTATTGATCCTGTGATGACCCAATCTTTGGTGAGCAGTCTCTAAGGATCAATAAGCATTGTCCATCTGCAGGTTTGAAGATGTTGCATCATTGGGATCGGGAATAGAGAGCTTGTATTTAGTTTTAATTTGCTAAGTTGACTTGAGTTTGTTTAATTTGACTATAAACTTGTCGTACTATTTATATTTCCTCATTTTCTTTTATTGGTTTTTGGGATTAAACCTGTAATCGATTATTTATAAACTTAAAGTTCGTTTTATGTTTTCCGCTGCAAAATTCTGAATAAGCCGTTACGTTTTCACACGGGCGATAATGCCTTGATAATTCTCTATGTTTTATATTAAAATGTTGTTTTAGAAAAGAGAGAATTGTCGGGGTGTTACAAAGTGGTATCTAGAAGCTAAGGTTTTACTTTAATAAATTTTAGGCGCCTAACTATCTGATTATTTAAAATCAATTTCTTAAAAATCGAGCTTCTACGGATTATAGTGTTCAAAAAATTGGTACTTTTTTTTGGGGGGCCGATTTCCTTTTATCCTGTTTGAAAGTATATAATATTTCTTATTTAAGTTCGAAATCAAATTATTATTAAAGTTAAAGTGATACTTTCGACATTTATATTTTTCTTATTATTTATTATTCAAAAAAAAAACAAAAAAAAAAAAAAAAAAAAAAATGAGTACGTTTTTTTTTTAAAAAGAAGTTCAATTTTTTTAGTTGTTTCAAGAGTTAGAATTCGTTATTAGAAAATATAAATCTTTTTCGAATTAATAACTTTATTTTCTAATTTATTCGCTACGCATTTCCTTAATTTATATTACTTTATTTATTTTATATTTTTATTTATGTTATTATTCTATGTTATAATTTTATTATATTAGCGTCCTTTTACCTTGTTATTTAAATTATTCCAATGCTTTAGCTTATGAGAGATGGGTAGTATAAGAAGGGCATATAAGATAGAATTATATGTGCATTAGTAGCTAGTCAACGCTAGCATTAGAAATTGATTGTTATGTACGTGCGTGTGCTAATTGTTTAAGTGTTACATTTACATGTGCATAAAGAATTGTTTGATTCCACCAAACTTATTGATCATTGAACCTTGTTTATGTTTTGGCTGGAAAATCGTTAGTGAGACCTTGAATTGTTTATTTCAGGAATAAAATGTTTCTTTCCAAGTATACCAACATAGGATCCTTCGAGAAACTTGATATAGAAACCCCTGATATTTACGTGAAGAAAATTGTGTTTGGATGTGAATATTATGCTAAAGTTCAAGGGCAACCTATCTTAATGAGAAAGGATATCATAGCAGCCACTATCATTAATTGCTTACCTAACAAATTTCCATACCTAGAACTCAAGGAAAGGTTTAAAGACATGCATTCTGATAATGGAACTCCAAACTTGGTTAAGTATGGAACTTGGGATGGTAGATGGAAATATGATTCAGAAATTCTGACCACCATTATTGAAGCAGCAGAAAGTGGGTTTAGAGACGGTAAAATCGTAGGGAGTCATGTTGGGGATTCAGTTACAGAAGAACCTATGGGAATAAGTGTAAATAATGACCTAGAGGAAAATGATGTAGCTGTGGAGAATGAGAATGTAGGTGTTGAGGCAGAGAATCCTAACCCAGCGGCTCATGAGCCAACCATTGAGATCTCTAGTGATTCGAATGCAGAGCTCGAAAGTGAACAGGAGATGGCAAGTGAGCCTAATCAAAATGAAGACATGGGTGAAGATGCAAACCCTGAGGAAGACCCCGATGAAGACCCTGAAGAAGAGTTCGATGATCTTGAGATCTAAATTTCACTCCGCAAGTTTCAAGGGCAATGGATAGGCAAGAGGCCACAAATATTTTGAAGTCATAAATAGTTAATTAGCTCTTTTATGTTTTAAAGAATAAGTAGCAAAGCTACAACTGTTTAAAGTTTAAGTTTATTGAAGTTTGAAATATTCTTTATTATTTTCAAGGATGTAATAAACCTCTATGGAGTTAGCAATAAAAGTTAAAGTTTTCAAGGAATTGTTCTTTATTCTATTTTGAGGATTCCATAATACCCCAACCTCTAGGTAGTACGTCGTGGATTAATCTTCCTATTGGTTGCATACTCAGTGTGAATTGTGGATCAATTCAATTGCCACAAAAATATTAAATGATTTGAGTACATAAAGGAAGTGAGGGTCAATCTAGATCCTCATGACCAATATGATTCAAAATGATATGCCTTATGTGTAGTGTGTAAATGTCTTTCGTGAATTATTGAGGATGATTATTTTCCAATGATTATTGCATCTTGTAAACGATCGTTGCACCTTCGTAAGCGATTGTCGTGCCTTCGTAAATGATGTGTATTAATGTGAACATTGTTGGTTGAGGCAATCTTTATGGTCAATTCAAGTATTAAATTGTATGGGATAACGTATAGGTGATGTTTCAAACCTAAAATAGAGTATACTAATTGCAGGTCGCGTTCTAGAATGGCCAACAACAATGATCTAGCTGCTGCGATTCGCCTCTTGGCGGAAAAGCTAACCCATGAGAGAACTGAGCGCCCCGATTCTGCAGGGGAAATGTTTGAAAGACTTTCTAAGGTTAAGCCACCGTATTTCAATGGGCAAGCAGACCCAACCTTCCTGGAAAACTGGATTAGGGAGTTTGAGAAACTATTTGAGGCTGTGAGTTGCCCTGTGAGTATGAGAGTAAGTCAAGCTGTCCTTTATCTGAAAGATGAGGCCGACCTTTGGTGGAAGGAAAATGGAAATAGACTAAGTGCTGTTGAGGGATTCAATTGGAATTCATTCATAGTTGCCTTGAGGGGGAAGTTTTATCCTCCTTTTATGAGAAAGCAGAAGGCGCAGGAGTTCATCAACCTTAGGATGGGGAATATGACTATTGCTGAATACTATAGCAAGTTTATAGCTTTATCGAGGTTTGCACCTGAGGTGGTAGCTACTGAGGAGCTAAAGGCTCAAAGGTTTGAGCAAGGACTGACTGATGAAATTCAATTAGGATTAGGTGGAGAAACATTTACATCCTTAGACATAGTGTATGGGAGAGATGCTCATATTTATGGTCTGCAGTCTAGAAAGGACAAGAAAACTGTGGTAATTGGGGAAAAGAGAAAAGATTTTAATGATGGGGGTAACCAAGAAAACTTTAAAAGGAATAGAAACGGAAATGGGAATGGAAATGGAAATTTGCAAGGAGGAAACAATCAAGGGCACCACAACAACTCGAACCAATCTAAGAGAGTGCATCATTGCAAAATGTGCAGTAACAATCACCCTGGTAAGAACTGCAAAGGAGAATTAGTGACCTGCAACTATTGTCAGAAAAGGGGGCATAGAGAGTATGAGTGCTTCACTAAGCACAGAAAGGAACAAAATAGTAATGGAGGTGGAAACCAAGTGAGGTTTAACCAGTCTGGAGGTCAAAATTCAAAGCCTGGAGGGGCACAAAACAATCAAGAAAACTATAATAAGCCTGCAAATGATCACAACAACCCGGATAAGGCTCCAGGAAAGTTGTACATGATGAATCAGAATGAAAATGAACGATCTACCGATATAGATTCTGGTACTTTTCTATTAACTCTGCGCAAGTTAAGCATTATTTAATTCGTGGTGACTTGTTCTTTTGTTTCGTCATCTGTTGTGAAAAGTCTAAAGTTAGTAGTTTTAGTGAAATAGGAATTTTGAGGATAGAATTCGTCGAAAGAGAATTTTAGTTAGCTATTCCCTGAGGTGAGTTACGAGGGCGTAACTCGTTTTCTTTAAGGGGGTAGAATGCGATAGAAATTCGCGCTTTTTACCTATTTTATGGCATTTTTATACATTTGTATGCTTATTTTAGCAAATTTTACAAGTTTAGGCAAAGCAAATAGACTCTCCGCATAAGAAAAGGTGTTCATGAGTAACACAAACAGCTTTGAGTTGGCAAAAGAGTGCACATAGGTGGCACAAGTACTTCTCTAGTAAGAATAAGTTAAAAGTTTTTGGGGAAAATGTGGGAAATTTCGTGTCAAGTTTCGGGACGAAACTTCTTTTAAGAGGGGTAGATTGTAATCCCCCGTAAAGTTATAAATTTTATTAATATATATTAACGTACATTATTTATATTTAAATAGAATTTATGAATTTTAAGTAATAAATATATAATTAACGTATATTTATTTTATTTTAAGTACGTTCTAAATATTTAACGATTTTAGAACTTTATTATATATTTAATGTATATTTAATTTTATTTAAATATATTCTAAATATTTTAACGGTTTGTGCAATAAAGAATAATTTTAGAATTTTAAGTTAAAAAGAATTTGAATTACGAAAATCGATTGAATTTAGAAAACGATCATATTTCGGTTTTGGATTCGAATCCTAAAATTAAACTCCTAACTCTAGCCCAATTGGTGAAGCCCAAAGTAACAAAACCCAAACCAATACTCCCTTTTCTCTTTTCAAAATCACGTGGAACCAAAACCCCTCCATCCTCCTTCAACCTCACGCACAACACCAGCAATCCCTCTCCTCTCCCTTGTCAGCCGCCGCACCGCACTCTGACTGCCGGACCACCACCTGCACCGACGACCACCGTCGACCCTCGTACGTGGTAACTCCTCCTTCCTCTTCTTCTTTGTTTCTTTCTTCTCTCTCGTTTTCCTCCTCTCCTTATTTGCTTCTGCTGTTTTGCGTGCAACAGCCACCAGCCGCCGCACCACCGCCGCGTCGCCGCCCAACCCCTTGTTGCGCCGCCGCGTCCTCCTCCTTGTTCTCCCTCTCGCTTGCCGGAACTCCTCCCCTTCGTTCTTACTATGCCGCAAGCTCAAGGCAGTCGTAGCCACCACCATTGAGCCGCCGTCCAGCCCTGCTCCGTTCGCTGCGCCGCCCACCTGCAGCGTCGCTGCCGCGCCGCCGTGCCTCTGACCACCGGTCGCTCTCTCTCTCCTCCCTATTTGGTTTATTTTCTTAAACCCTAAGTTATTTAAATGTTTTAATTAATTTAATTAATTTGAATTTATGTTTCTTGAATTAAATTTATGATTTTTATAATTAAGTTATGAAATTTCAGATTAAATGTTGTTGAAATTAATTTAATTATTTTCAGATTTGTTAATTGCGTTTAAGTTAGAGTTTTAATGGAGTTTTAATAATTTGATTCATGTTTCTCGAATATAAATTATAAGTTTTTTATGATTAAGTTAGATTTTCAGATTATATATTATGCTTAATTAATAATTTAATTTTCAGATTACATAATTGAATTGAAATAAGAGTTTTTAATTATTAAAGCATGGATTTTTAGGGTTTTAATATTCCAAAATCATAATAGAATGATTATATATTATTAAAGCTATTATTTTTATGATTTTAAGAACGTTTGATTATGTTTTGTGGACGTTTGAAATTATTCTATATTGCTGGAAATTTTAAAAGGGATGTTTTATTGGAGTTTAGAACGTTTTGGGATCATTAGTTTAATAGTTATTATGCTTGGAGGTTATTTAGTTAAGTTTCGATATTTGGGATGGTTCAAAATATGTTTAGGATGTATTTAGAATACTTTAGTACTGCTGTAAATTGTTGGATATTGATTGGGGAATTTTATTGGTTGTTTTTAGGCGGAGAATTCTTTGTAGGCGATTTTTGAATTCGTTAAAGTGGCCTATCAGTTTGTTTACACAAGGTACGTACATACCTGTGTGCTTGGAATGAGTGTGATTTGTTGAAACCGTATTGAAATGATTCATGAACTTCGTTATGTCGAAATGATTAAGGAACTTGGTTATGTTGAAATTGTTGATGAACTAGGTTATGTTGAAAGTGCATGTTTAATATTGTTGGGTGGACATGTTAAGCATATATATTTCGTTATGAGAATTATAGCATGTTGGTATGGATGATCGATGCGAACATGTTGGTTGGGAACATTAGATTATTATTTATATATATTGATTCAGATCGATTGTTTATTGTTCCCTTTTAGCTTTTCACTACTTTATAAGGGCCGAGGACCTTGTTTAGTAAGTTGAAACCTTATACCCATATAGAGGGGTTGATCAGTATTAAAGGAAAGGTTGAATTAATTGGAATAAGTCTTGTGTGACATCTCTGTGATCACTTGCTTAATTCAAAGATAAAAGAAGTTGTGTTTACTTGTTGAATATAATATTTATGTTGGATGAGTCATAACCAAGTATTAAAAGTTAAGTCATGTAAAGTGAACATGAGTAGCAATAGCTTTAGACTGTGCACGTCTAAAGTGTCGGACAATCAGGAGTTGGGGTCATGGGTCGCCTATGGCTTTTTCTGGGGCCGGATTGATCACCGGTTCTATTTTATTCAAAAGTCCCTCGATATCGCAGGTCATTGGGGTTTACGGAGTCGCGCCCGTACCTCGTCTTCCTTAGTGAAGAAGAAGAAGTTTCTAGTAGACAACTCAGTCCATTGACTATTTCAATTAAAATAATGTTAATGATACAAAGGTCTAGTTCAGTCAAATATAGTCTTCAAGTCAATATAATTTGATTATCCTTGCTTATGTTTTAGTTAGTACCATGTTAGGATTGTTCGTTTAATAGAATCATGTTACAATTATTATTGATTTAGTATGTAGTACTCAGCTTTGCTGATTACGTGCTTTTGCTTGTGCATGTTGATCATGGCTATGCCTTATTGATCCTGTGATGACCCAATCTTTGGTGAGCAGTCTCTAAGGATCAATAAGCATTGTCCATCTGCAGGTTTGAAGATGTTGCATCATTGGGATCGGGAATAGAGAGCTTGTATTTAGTTTTAATTTGCTAAGTTGACTTGAGTTTGTTTAATTTGACTATAAACTTGTCGTACTATTTATATTTCCTCATTTTCTTTTATTGGTTTTTGGGATTAAACCTGTAATCGATTATTTATAAACTTAAAGTTCGTTTTATGTTTTCCGCTGCAAAATTCTGAATAAGCCGTTACGTTTTCACACGGGCGATAATGCCTTGATAATTCTCTATGTTTTATATTAAAATGTTGTTTTAGAAAAGAGAGAATTGTCGGGGTGTTACAAATATTATCCAAGTCGTAGATGTTGCCGGAAACGGAAACATGGTACGTATCGGAAAATATTATCGGAAATGGAAATATTGCCAGAATCGGAAATATTGCCGGAAACGGAAATATTGTCAGAATCGGAAATATTATCGGAATCGGAAAAATAATTCCGGAAACGGAAATATTAAATATTTGTTCGAAACGGAAATTGATTCCGGAATCGGAAATATTAAATATTGTTCGTATCGGAAATGAATTCCGGAACCGGGAATTTAATCGGAAGCGTATCGTACGAATTAGCATCGGACGAGGCCTGCCGGACGAAGGCCCAGCACGAAGTCGGGCCATCGCCCAGCAAGCCAAACGCGCGCCCAACCAAGGCAGCGCCCAGGCCCGCCGCAAGGCAGGCCCAGCGCGCGCCAAGGCCATGGCCTCGCTGCGTGGGCTGCTGCTCGCACGCACACGCATGGGCGGCCCTCGTGGCTGCCGTGTGTGTGTGAGTTTGTGTTCATGCATGATTCCTAAAACTATTAGAATTAGTATATGATTAAATTCCTATTCCTAAAAGGATAAATTAATTAATTAGAGTTCTTGTAGGATTCTAAGTTTAATTAATTCGTATCCTACTAGGATTCCAATTCCCTTTCCATAACTCTATAAATACGTGCCTAGGGTCACATATTTTCAAGAGATAATTCAAGTATTCAAAGTGAGTTTTGAGAGAAAAATTCAGCCATATTTCTTACCTAAGAGTGCCGAAAATTCTAGTACCTTAAGGGCGATTCTAGTTGGTCAATCTTAAGGCGGATCCGGACGTGCTGTGGACTATCTACGGAGGGACGACACTTGGAGTCCTAAAGACTTGTTCTTGTTCGGTTCGGGCGCAGCTAGGGAAGGCACGCAACAAAGAGTATGCATCTAAATTATGCTATATGATTATGTGTAAATAATATGTATTCCTGGATAAATGGTTTTTTCCGCATGATTTATGAATTGTCATATGTATCATAACCTTACAATGTGATCTACCCAAGTTCAATGAAGAACTCTTTAATATAAACAACTCTATTTTATTGCTTCTTAGGCAATAAGTACTTTTATTTCAACTGTTTAGGTTGCTAGTGATGCTTTGTTTGGATTTGCTTATCCAAGCAGTTCACAGATATGTGGAAGACTTTCCAGCTGTATCTTAGAACATAGAAATTAATATTTTAATATCCCACGCAACAACTCATGGTCTCCAATCCATGTTGCCATTTCAAAACACGATGCTCTATAGCTCGTCCTTATCAATGGTTAACTCCAAAGGGTCTTGCTTGATCCTTTGCCAGTGTTTATGCGTGTAGCATCAAAATTTAGCATATCTTTATTTCCTTGAATCAAGAACTATTCCTATGTACCTTTTCAAGTACCATAAGTATTCTTGATCTCAATCTAGTTGATCTTCACTTAGATCAATAGAGATTGGTATATGTTCGTCATGCCTAAAGTCATACGATACGTTTTTGGCGATCCTCATATTATATCATACATGATAAATTCTTTTGCAGAATAATTCCCAATTGAATTCTATTCATGTAACTTTAGCTTATCTAGTTTCAGTAGATACTAAATTCAGCTAAATTCTTTGACATATAATATAGGTTAAGAATCTCATTTAGACTCTTTGATGTTTAACTTAGTAAATGCTTATACATAGTTCAAACATCCTTTACTTAGATTTATTCACATGGGTCGAATATCTCCAATGGAGACTTTCGTGTTTGATTCAGTAAATGCCATTACTTAATCCAAAACAATATCATAAGATCTTTGTAAATAGATCTTAATACCCAGTATGTACTAAGTTTTGCCATGGTCCATCATTGATGAATAATCTCAAATCTAAGTCATTAGCATTTGAATGTTATTTTACAATAGAGAGATATGTGTGTGATACACATAGGACCAATTAAGTTTTTATGTACTCCCACTAAACTTCTTATATATCTATAAGAATCATGTATATTTTATGAAACTAAAATACTTCTTAGCTTCATTAAAATATAATTCCAATTCCCAATTGCTTGCTTAAATCTGTACTTAGATTTTATAAGCTAGCTTTCTCTTTCAAGCATTTATTTAGATCCACAAATCCTATGACATACCATGTACATAGTTTATTCCAACATTTGATTGAGGAATACGTTTTGTCATCCAATTGCTATATGTACCAATATGCAATCATTGCTTGAATTATAGACTTGAGCATTACGATTATGCATGAGGTTTCAACACAATTCACACCATGAATTTGCTTGTAACCTTTAGCAACTAATCTCGCTTTGTGTGTGAACACAATTTCATGTTTGATAGTTTTTATCTTTAAAACAAACTTGCTACCAATAGGTGTGAACCTATTCTTGCGAATCAACAAAATTTCAATTTTGTCATCAAAACATTGAGTATGTTTTATGGCCTCTAACCATTTAAAACATTTGAGTCTATATATGGCCTCTAACCATTTTAGGGAATCTAGGTTTCGTCATAGCTTTCTTACAAGTCACAAACTCATTAATCTACATGATAATAGTTTGACTGCAAGTTGTACGTTTCTTCACTATCTAATAGAAGAATCTCATAGTTTCATTGACCAGAACTCTATGTTTCTTTACTATCTAATAGAAGAATCTCATAGTTCCAGTGACTTGAACTCTATGCCTACTTGGGTATAGAACATCAAACAATAGAATATCAACAGGCACTTTGAGAGTCCTTTGAATATTCTATTCTCTTTGAAGCACTTGTAAAGTCTTCTAAGAGATGTCTATTCTTTAAAGCCACTTCTAAAGTCCTTAAAGAATAAGTTCGGTCTTTCTGAAGCACTTCGAAAAGCCTCCGGAATGTCCGTTTATGTTTGTTGTTCGCCTCGAAGACTTTCGAGGTCTATTTTCTCCCACTTGTCATTTTGGAAACGAATCTCCAAAAGGACATTATTTCGAGCAAACAAACATTATGTTCTCAAAAATTCGTGGTAGAAACAATACCCTTGTGTCTCATTTGAATAAATCACAATGAAACATATATCTATACTTGGGGCCTTAGTTTGTTGAGTAACAAACACTAAGCTCCCACTGAGTTTAGGAACTCTTTAGATATATTTTATGAAAAGTTATTCTGAAATTACTTTTCAATAGCTTTGACGAATTTGGTTTAGTTTGGTGGTAGTTGAGCATTTTGTTTTAGAAATTATAGGAAAAGTCTTTATGATCCATCATTGATCGAATCAAGTACTAATTGACTTCGATTATTCCAACTAAGATATGCCATATCTTATGGACCTAGATTGTGAAATTGCAACACACAATCATTGATGATCATATTTGGTCTCAAGTAATCATCAACATGATCTAACCTAGATCTTTATGATTTCTTGCCAAGTGGATTTTATACTTCTGAATCTTTGAACTAGCCAAACAGATTCAACTTATATCACATTTGAGTAAATAAACCTATATTCACTCATGTCCATGTGAAATAATAAAGTCATAAAATCTTTCTTTAGCTTTGAACTCTATTGTCTAGGCGTTCTAACAATAGTTCATATCTTTTGTTACTTTCAACAAGTAAGACTAGTTGTCTTAAAATGATCTAGAAATCAATCAACTTTCAAAAGTCCATCAAAATAGAGCTTATGAATGTTAACTTGTTGATATGGTCTAAGCAACAATGCCAAAGATTAGTGGAACTCAAATCAAGGGGTTGATTTGAACCTAGTAAAGTTCTTTAAAGAGTTGTTTGTTTTAATCAAGCATATTGACTCAACCTGTAATTGACCATTTCATTTAAATAAACAAACAAACATTGTTTTTTTTTGTTTTTCTTGAATGTGAGTCTTTCTGTGTTTGAAAACAGAAATTTAGGTATGTTGATTATGGAACAAAATAGCCATTAAGTTCCAGCCTTTGAAAGGACTTAAAACAAACTAGATGACCCTACAACTAATGTAGCATTGCCATGCTTCATTTCCCACTTGTAGGTCATTAGTGTATCCTAGCTTCCATTGTTTGAGTTATTACCGAAGTAAGAACCTCAAGCGGTATATGATACCAAGGAAGTTTGATTGCTAGGTCACTTTTCTTTAAACATAAACTTACAGGTAGAAACGGAATTGTAAATTCCTTTCATCTGTTCCTTTGTTTTCCTATTTCTTGTACCCTTTCTTATAGCCTTAAGAATTGAATTCTTTAGTGTTGACTTTTATACTTTGTTAGACATGTCCAATGTCACCAACAAGGTTCTTTCCATTTAATTTATGTTGAACATTCTGTTTAAACTAGATGATCTTACCAGAAGCTTCTAAAGTTCTCTAAGCATCGATCTATTCGAATGTCTAGGGACTAGACTCATTCGAGAATTAAATTGACAAAGATATCAGGTTGTTAACCATTGGTAAAGCTGAGCGTTTTAAGCTCAATGCTTTATGATCTCAAAACTACAGTGTATTTTGAATTCACAAGCACCAATTGGTTTGCATTCGATTTTGATATTCGAAAACAACCATAAAAGTCGCTAAAAGAAACGTACATTTTAAATTTCTCATTTTCTCTCATTTCCGTGAATCGTTCTTGAATTCACTACCAATCAAGGAAATTTACTGTTACCTTTCTAAAAGGATTTACCGCAGTGCAAGATATTTAATTATAAACAATAATTAAAACATACATTGAAGCATGCAAAGTCTAAACATTTATCATGAATAATAACTTGAAAATGAAAGCAATCATGCAATTTAAAAAAGTTATTAGCATTTTATTCGAATTATGTGTTCCGGCAGGTTTGAATAAAATGATTCCAAGACCCTAAAACCATTGAAGAATTAAGCACAGTTTGTCGACTCAATTCTAAAACATTTTAGGTAAGCAAAAGCCTTTTGCTAATAGTCTAGAAACTATTCTTGGTTGATAGGTACGTCTAAGAACTTATTAGGTAAACCTATCGATTTTGCCACGACATAAAAGGACTCCTTACTTATATCGTTGAGTTTCACCAAAACTAACATGTACTCACAATTATTTGTGTACCTTGCCCCTTTAGGACCAATAAGTAACACCTCGCTGAGCGAAAACTATTACTAGATTGATGTAAAGGATATCCAAGCAAGTGTATATTTTGGCATGACACCTTTTAACTCAATTTTTAAGTTTGGAACTTAAGGCTCTTACTATGTTGGTTAGATTTTAAGTGAACTAAAATCCTTAATCATGCAACATAATCAAGCTTTTGATCTCATGCATTTTAAGACATATTTAAAAGCAATAAATAACTTAAAACATGCACAAGATAAATGTGATCTAGTATGGCCCGACTTCATCTTGAAGCTTTAACTTCAAAGTCCGTCTTGAAAATTTCCGTGGGCTGCTGCCTTATGCTCGTTCACCATGGCCTTGCTCATTGCATTCGTGCCGCATGGGCGACGAGCTCCCTTGCTCGTCGTCACATGCCCGCACTATACAACACCCCTTAAGGGTAACACGTAGCGTCCATTGCTTTGTGCGTGCAAGTTATATGAGCGAATCGCATAAAATTTAAAAAATTTATATTTAAAATTAATGACAAATTAATAAATAATATTAATTTCATAATTTTAGGGCGAAAAATCGAAAATTTATTATTCAATTGATTTCCGATTAACATGGATTCAAGTCTAGGTCAAAAAAATTTAAAATTTAACATAAATTTACAATTTTTATTGTGGTTTTTAATCATAGGTATCTAATTAAATTATAATTAATTATGAAAATCAAATTAATTCTAAATTATTCTAATTTTCAACAAATTAATCATAATTACAAATTAGATTGCATAATTAACAAGGCTAGGCATTCAAACTTGTTAAACATATACAGTAGGTCAATCAAAAATTCAAGATTTATCAACAAGAATCGCAAATATTTAATTTAACATCTTAAATTTACAAAATTTTGCATTCGAAAAACTAAAACCTCCGAAAAGTCATAGTTAGGCTTCGAATTTGAGAATTCTGGGTTTGGCAAAAAATTCTATTTTTGTCAAAATTTTGAATGCCTTTTACATGCGGAATTGACACAAAAATCACTCGATTTGGATGAGTAACGAAGAAACTGCCGAAAAATTGCGTACGTATAATTAAATAAACGCAATTTGCAATTAATTAACAATTACGAGAATTAATCACCCCTTTTAATTCTTGCAAATTTGTAATATTTAACCATGTTCATGCAATTTTAGATTATGAAAATAATAAGAGGCTCTGATACCACTGTTAGGTTATGATACATATGACAATTCATAAATCATGCGGAAAAACCATAAAGCCAGGAAAACATATTATTTACACATAATCATTTAGCATAGTTTAGATGCATACTCTTTGTTGCGTGCCCTCCCTAGCTGCGCCCGAACCGAACAAGAACAAGTCTTTAGGACTCCAAGTGTCGTCCCTCCGTAGATAGTCCACAGCACGTCCGGATCCGCCTTAAGATTTACCAACTAGAATCGCCCTTAAGGTACTTAGAATTTTCGGCACTTTATAGGCAATTGTATGACTGAATTTTGCTCTCAAAAACTCACTTTGAATACTTGAATGCTCGATGTAAATATGTGACCCTAGGCACCTATTTATAGAGTTATGGAAAAGGATTTGGAATCCTATTAGGATACTAATTTATTTAATTATAATCCTACTAGGACTCTAATTAAATAAACTAAATCTTTTAGGATTAGATTTAATCATATGACAAATCCCGGTAGCTTTAGGATTCGAGTAGCACACAAACACACACGCACGCACAGCAGCCCACGAGGGGCGCCATGCGCGCGCGCAGCCCGCGAGCTCGCAGCCCACTGCCGCAAGCCCACACGCTGCCGTAGCCTTGGCGCGCGCTGGGCCTGCCTTGCGGTGGGCCTGGCGCAGCCTTGGCTGGTGCGTTTGTGGCGCGCTGGCTTGCTGGGCGATGGCCCGGCTTCGTGCTGGGCCTTCGTCTGGCAGGCCTCGTCCGATGCTAATTCGTACGATACGCTTCCGATTAATTTCCCGATTCCGGAATTCATTTCCGATACGAACAATATTCAATATTTCCGATTCCGGAATCAATTTCCGTTTCGAACAAATATTTAATATTTCCGTTTCCGGAATTATTTTCTGATTCCGATAATATTTCCGATTCTGACAATATTTCCGTTTCCGGCAATATTTCCGATTCCGGCAATATTTCCATTTCCGATAATATTTTCCGATACGTACCATGTTTCCGTTTCCGGCAACATCTACGACTTGGATAATATTTATATTTCCGATACGATCCATATTTCCGTTTCCGGCAATATCATCGTTTCCGGAGTATTCATTTCTTGCCTGTGACGATCTCAGCTCCCACTGAAACCAAGATCTGTCGATTCCGAATATCCATAGATGGAGTATTTAATGCCATTAAATACTTGATCCGTTTACGTACTATTTGTGTGACCCTACGGGTTCAGTCAAGAGTAAGCTGTGGATTAATATCATTAATTCCACTTGAACTGAAGCGGCCTCTAGCTAGGCATTCAACTCACTTGATCTCACTGAATTATTAACTTGTTAATTAATACTGAACCGCATTTATTAGACTTAACATTGAATGCGTACTTGGACCAAGGGCATTATTTCCTTCACTTTTAGGCTTACAACAAATTAATATTGATTATAACTTTCTGCATGCTGCCCTAAGCTTTTGGGACTCCGATCATCATGTTTTTGCCTTTCGGGGCAACGAAATATGTCCTTTGCCTGATGAATTTGCTGCAATCCTTGGTTATCCTACTAATGCTACTCTTGTTACCCCTGGCACTGTTGAAGAGGGTAAAACAACCATAAGGGTTTTCCTAGGGCTAGATGATAACATGTTTGCTGAAATTGTTGTAGATGATAAGGTTAACTTGGCAAAACTTGTAAAACATCATTTTAGGCCTAGTAAGAATATGACCGAACAGAAATTGAATATTCGAGCCCTTGTATTTTGCTTGTTGAATCATTATTTGCTGTCGAATAACAATGGTGAGTTCGGTGACATAAGGTTGATCCCCTTGATTAGCCAGATAGAAAGTTGCTATTCTATTATGCCGTTGGTTGTTGCCGAGACTTTGCTGAGTGCGGATGAGCTGAAGAAGGATGCCAAATCTGAACATTTTAAGGGAAGCCCCCTATTACTGCAGGTAATCGATTTTTCTTTGCGCGCATACACGTCCCATTTGCATATATTTCTTTTTGCCTGGGGCTGAGTTTCAGCGCCCAGGGCTGGGCGCTTGAATTTTCGGCGACTGGTCCTGGGCGTTGAAACTGCGCCCCAGGAACCGATTTTTTTCTCTCTTTTCATTCTTTTGACTCGATCGTACCTGTTTTTGCAGATTTGGCTTGCGGAACGGCTTAGACTTTTGGAAGCTCCTGCCGATCCTAAACACTATCGCCCTATAACCTTGGGTAACCGAAAATACTTGCACCAAGGCCAGGACGAGGCCGAATGGACCTCCTTTTTTACTTATGGCATTTGTTCTATTAAGTGGGTGGTACCATGGTGGGGTTTGACTACTATGACAGGGGGGTCTGATGTATCGGTTTATGTTTCTTTGTTGGGGCTATCTCGTCCCATTTATATTTTCCCTTACCGAGTCATGCGTCAATATGGTTTAAGGCAGACTATCCCCTTTTCTGATACGGTACCACCTAAGGTAGCGGCCTTTTCATAAACACGGGTCCTAGCGTGGGCCAAGTATTATGATGGCCTCCCGCGTTGGGCCGTAGCTACAAATGGCTTTGTGGGTCTTTCTGAAATCTACAAGTTGGGATGAGCTCCGATGACAAAGATGTGAGGACCGAGGCTCGTAATGGGGAGCCGGCTGAGCTTTTGATACCTCGTATTCGTGTTAAGTATGAGGGTCCTGATTCTGCCAAACCTCGTACCTATAATGTTAAGACTGTGAAAGCTCGTCCTGATCGAAAGCGAAAGGAAGTTCCTCCTCGTTCCAGTTTCAGGCCTAAAAAGATGCCTAACATGAAGGGGCCTGCTATTGTTAAAAGAAATGCAAGCTCTCGCGGAGATCGTCGCCGGAACAATGTATGGGTTAGGAAGGCTCAGCCGCCTGTAGAAACAGTGGCTAGTCTAGTTGATGATAATAATCCTTCTCCCACCATTGCCTGTGCCCTCGAGGCTGGGCGGGCTATAACTGAGAACGTTTCTGAAGCCTTGGCATCTTTGGAAGTTAGTGTCCAGGAGCCGGTTCTTATGGAGATTGATATTGGGGCAGCGCAGAGGACTGTGGGGGTGGATCCTGCGAATATTGCCCTCTACAAGACTTTATTTGATGATCCAGAAGAACTAGAGTAATGTAGTTCTTGCTAGGGTGTAGGTGCCCTCTATTTATTTCAGTCGTGTTTGTTTTTTATTTTTAGCACTCTATTTTCCTTCTTATTATATTTTAATAAAGGCGTATTTTTAGTTTTCATTTATTTTTGTTTCTCCTCTTTTTTATGTATTTTATATGTCTAACACTCTTTGCACAAAGAATATTTTTTTTTTATTATTTAGACCGAATCCTTGGTAAGGATTGCCTACGTATCTTGTCAGAATCAGGTCGTGCGTAGTTCTAGCTTTTGAATTAGTTCTAGTATGCCGGATTTCGGTAGATATGCCCTGAGGTGGAAACATATTACTTAGTCGGTCAAATGAGTGAAGTATTATCATTGTTTTCATCTGTCATTTTGTTTTTTGCCATAAGTCGTGTAAAATATGAAATTCGAAATTCGACTAATTTGTATGGCTATATTCTTGATTGGTAAGCCTATTCGGATACGTACTGTACCCCCCAAGTGTTCGTTATTTTTCCATTGTGTGCGGATAAAATGACGAGCACTTCGGAAAAGAAAACTTTTGGCAGGCAGAGAGTTTCAACGCCCAGGCTGGGGCGTCAGAAACTCCGGCGCCCAGCCCTGGGCGCTGAAAATGACTTGGGCGGTCAATTTTTGACGCTTTGCTTCACATGTTCTTGCGTTTATTTCTGTTTCTTCTTTTTTTTGTGCCTTGATATTTTGCTTCGTATTTAAAGTTAATTTTGAGGCTATTTTGGAGGCTTTTTTTTTACTGTTGGCGTGAAACGCATTTTTGTCCAGATTAATTTTTTCTATTGGTGACTCAAAACAGTTTTGAAAACGGAGTTAGGGTGCGGAATTTATGAAGATCTTTGTGTAGGCTTTGGAGGTGGGTTGTTAGTGAAGGGTATGATGGAATCTATGTTTTATGAATCTTTTTTTTTTGGTAACATTTGCATTGTTTTGGATTTTTGATTTCCTTTGATTTTGGGTTGCATGGATTGGCTCTTATGATGACACTGGTTGGCTTTTTAGGTTTTGGGGATATGAATGGGATAGTGTGGTTTATTTTGTGGGTTTCGGGAATTGGTTCCCATGGCACTATTTCAAAACCGAGTGGGCTTTGTTTGTTGGGCCTATAGTGGGCCGCCTCTTTATTTTGTATTTTGCAAGTACATTTAGTGTTAGAATAAAATTTTTAGGAGAAATATTACGCCTTTATTGATTCGGAAAGTAAGGAAAACACACTGAAATAAAACTGACTTATATTCTAAGCGGCCTTAGGACCCTCTAAAGTCTCTATTTTTTTTTTATCAATCTAAAGAACTACTAGGCGCTTTTTACTAATGGTGCTCTATGTGACTCAAGCCTGGGGTTTAGTCTCATAAAACTTCGGTCCTTCACCGGTACTCATCTTGAATTCCATTCCTTTTGCATTGACCCACTGATATGTCTTCACCCATCCGTTCTCGACCTCTTCTAGCGTTGATGCGGGAGAGATTAACCGGGTTGGATCGAAACCTTCATCTTGTAAAGCTAGGGTAGTCATTACAGTCTCGTTCTCCATAGGCCTTGATTCGTTAAACAACGTCCATAGAACCTGGTTGTCCATAATTTCAGCTGTTTTAGTCTTGGTGAGGTGGGGTGCCTCATCCAAGGTGTGGCAGTCATGGAAAATTTCAAATCCGGGTTTTAGCAAGCCATCCTGAACGAAGGGTTCAGGGAAATCACCGCATGGGTGCTCTTCTCCTTCCCGAACGAACATCCAGTTAAGGGTCCTTTGATATGGGGGAAGGAGGGTGGTTTGTTTGGCTTTGTTAAGGCGTAGCCTAGATAGGCGGTCAGCAATATCTTCCTCCGTTGGTTCATAACCCAAGCCAAAGGGAGTAGATTTGTCGGGAAAAGGGCGGAATGTGTATTCCTTCTTCCTTATGCCCAATGGGGTTCCTGGGAAATAACCTTGAGCTAACAGCATTCTAGGGATGACTCGGGATGCATGTGGGTCTAGGAATGCTGGATCATAATCTTCGATGAACTGGATTGTTTCTTCCATTTGAAACCCATAAAGGTCGTCTGCAGTTTCGGCCGTTCCAACCATAGTACAACTGACGTCGAGAGGAGGGGCGCGAATTTCTAGTATTACCCCGTTATGGTTAAGTTTAACCATTTGGTGCAAGGTAGAAGCCACACCTCCTAAGTCATGGAGCCAAGGTCGCCCCAAGAGGAGGTTGAAAGTGGGCTTGATGTCGATTATTTGAAACTCCGTGGTGCGTGCCACAGGCCCGGTTTGTATGGTAAGGTTGATTTTTCCCAATACAGGCCTTCGGGAGTTATCATAAGCTCGTATCCCTTGCGTGGAGGTTTGGAAGTCATCGTTTCCTAGCCCTAAGCAATGGGCGGTTCGTAACGGGCAGACATTAACCGCCGAACCATTATCTACGAGCGCTAGGGGGATGTTTTGTCCTTTGTATCCAACCACTAGGTAAAGCTCTTTATTGTGAGCACCCCCCTCTTTGGGTAAGTCTTTATCAGTGAAAACTATGGCCTTTTCTCCAGCATCTCTCGTGACATGGCTAACCAATGAGTCAGGTGTGATATCTGTAGGTACTGAGATGAGGTCAAGTGAGCGAATAAGCTTTTCGCGATGTTCCTTTGAAGTACACATGAGATCCCAGATGGTAATCTCAGCCTTGGTTCTTTTCAGTTGTTTCAGGAGAGGGTTTTCAATGACTTCCGCGACGGTGGAGTGCCGTCCATACTCAGGAGTTTTCCTAACCGGGATGTCGCCCACAGGAGGTGGGTGAATATCCGGTTGGTATATTCTTCCGGATCGGGTGAGGTTGTCAATCTCGGGCTCCTGAGGGGTGGTGTCAATGAGAGCATACCCGGGCCAAGTTTCAGTGAAGAAGTCCTGGCCCGAGACTTGAGATAGGTAAATATCTTCAGCATCATCGTTCCACACACCGCACACTTCCCTCTCGATTCGATCCATAGGGACCACAACGAGTGGTGCACCTTGAGGTGTAATATACACCGTGGGGTCGAAATTCTCTGGTTGGTCGAGAGAGATGTGACAAGAGCCGAGTGGGCTCTTGTTGTTGTTGGGTTTGCCAACGTTAGGGAGAGGTATTACTTCATCCTCTATCATGTCCTGGATCGTATGTTTTAGATTCCAGCAGTTTTCAGTGTCATGCCCATTTCCTTGATGGAATTTGCAGTAAGTACCTTCGACCCAATATTTGCTTTTGACAGGAGGGTCACGGGTGGGGCCTATAGGTCTCAACTTTCCTTGATTGGTTAGTCTTTCAAAGGCTTGTACCAAAGTTGACCCGAGTGGGGCAAACTTTCGGTCTCGGACCCATCTTGCAGAGTTTCTTCGGGCGGGAGTCTCTTCTACAGCATGGACTTCTTGGGCTTGGGATGTGTTACCCCGATTATAGGTGTTGGTCTTATATGTGGGTTTGCTCTGTATGGTTTTGGCGAGGTCGTCCTCGATCTTTATCCCCACATCATAAACTCTTTTGAAAGTGTCAAGTCCCAGGTACCTAAGGTGTTGTCTGTAAGCCGGGTCCAGGTTGTCAATGAATTTTTGGACCAATTCTGTTTCGGGAGGCCTATTGATTAGCTGGGCCGCCTGGTCCCTCCATCTAGCAAAGTAGGTTGTGAAACCCTCATTTTTCTTTTGGAAGAGAACTTCCAGCTCGCGCATGGTGACTTGGAAATCCATGTTCGACGAGTATTGCTTGATGAAGACATTGACAAAGTCTTCCCAAGTGGGGAAGAGCTTAGAGTCCTGGTGATAGTACCATTTGAGCGGAACAGGTTCCAAGGACAAAGGAAAGGCAGGTAAGTACATGGACTTGTCCACGCCTTTCAAGTTCATGGTATTCACAAAGCTCAGTAGATGATCACGGGGGTTGTCCGTGGCCTTGAACTTTGGTAAGTCAGATGAACTGAACTTTTCTGGTAATTTGCCAAGAAAAGGTTCAGGATCGAGGGAGAAGTATTTGCTCCCCATGGTTTGCTGTAGGACCATTTTTTCAATCCTCTTCTCGTTTTCGAGGTCATTTTTGGCTTGCGCTGCCGCTAAAGCTTCATTTTCCATTTTCAGTTGGCCCATAAGTTGGGTCATTTGGACCATCTGGTCTCGCAAATCTTCGATAGACATGTTTGAAGGTGCGAATCGAGGTTGGGGAAGCGGAGATCCTTGAAATGAGGGACGACAGACGGAGCTTGGAGTTACTAAACCTGGTGTTGGCGATGTATCTTCGAGACGCACTAACCGTTGATTCCCTGATCGGCACCAAGTGGCAGGACCAGTCCTAGGCATAAGATAAGCTAAATTTTAGGTTCCCAAAGTTTCAAGCATTACTTAGTCTAGACTTCGACTCTCTAAATTGGTTTTTTACTCTTTCTTTTGTCGGTACACTTTTTGGTTTTTTTTATTTTGGTCATTCTTTGGATTTTCGAAACACTTGCCCGTGTGACATTCATGGTTATTAGCACGTTCGGTTTTGGTGCTGGGTATTGTCGTCGTAGGAGGCCTAACAACGACACAAAAAGTTATTAAATTTTTTACGAGTCGCTTTTGAAATTGAGTGCTTTTCTTACGCCCTCGTAGCAATTCTTTATTACGAACGTTTCTTTTGCTACGTATTTTCCTTTCGCGTGGGTACCGAGGCTGCTGTGCTTGACCAGAAGGCCAAGCAGCAACTTCAGCGCCCAGCGAGGGGCGTTAGAAATTCTGGCGCCAAGCCAGGGGCGTTGAAAATGCGTCCCTGGCTGGTTCTCATTTTCTGTTTTCTGTTTATGCGACTTCGATTTGCGTGCTTGCCTAATAACGTCCTTTACGCGTAGCAGCGTTTGTGGGATTCGTTACAGGCCATCCCGAGCGTCGCTTATTTTTGTGGCGATCATTCAGGTTTGCGGAACACGTGTTTCGGTATAACTCTTTGGCAAATTAGTCTATGAATGTTTGGGCAATTTTTAAGGTCGTTGGTTTTCTAGGATAGTTTGTCACACACAATCACATATTTCGCTACACATAACTACATTACAAACAGGGATTTGAAAATTAAATATGCCACGTAGTTTATGATAGGCTTCTATGGGTAGTTTATTTGCGCCTGGCTTGGTACCGCTTCTATCGTAGATCCAACACATGCCCCGGTCGAGGTAGTGTCTTCAACAGACGAATTTCGCTCAAGAGGCCAACCCGCAAGTGCAAGCCAAGGGGGCATGCAGGCGAGAGGGACCTAATGGGCGAGCGATTGGGTTCGGGATAGGTGTACTACCTGCACAAGTACCGAGTGGGAAACATGCGCGGCGTATGCACCCCCCTATTGGCGAAAAAAGGTATCCTTAGTCCCAACTCCCGAGGGAGCCGAGATTCGTTATGCGGTTCTGCCCGTTCACATTAATATGCTGATTTTCAGGTCGTCCCAACTTGATGGGGAAATAAACGTGGGGTAGGATCGTTTCACCCTTCGGCTATTTTGATTACCTACAAGCACGAGTATTTCCTTCACTTTCCCCAGTGGAGTCGCCACTGTGAGGGGGTCGAAAAAGCACGAGGCTAATGCGTGACCTCGTCCCTCGTGGGTGTGACGATTCTTTTTATTCAATCAAGTGTAATTGGATTTTCTGTGAGTTTACACCCAATTGACTAGTAATATAGGAGTCGCCATTCAGTTTTTAACGACAATGAGAAAAACTGACAAAACCCGGTTATCGTGACATAAAGGGAGTGCAATTATGTTTGACCACGACGGCCGTAGGTTCCCTTGTGATCTCTGGTGTGGGGATCTCTCAACATACACCCGCAAGGTAGAGATTGAGGGTTCGGGGGACTGTAACTACCGAGAGGAGTACTTCGCTCGTCGATAACTCCAGAGGCAGGATATCCTTACTAGCTCAGCATAAATAATTGAAAGGACATGCGTTAACTATTAAACTAATCTGAGTTGATTTTAGCAATATGCAACATATAATACTAATTCGATCGTGATCATCTGATTTAAATAGCATTAAGGGACCTAGCATGATAATCCGATTTCCCAAAAATATTATATTTGTTAGGCGTGATAGAACAAACAGATTAGGTTAGTTTAACAGTTCATAAAAAGGGCGAGGAAAGCAGTTAAATCATCGAAAAGGGACACATTACGACGCACCCTTGAGAGGTGCGTCACGGTTCTCAGAAAACTAACCACTTTGACTTTGCTATTTCTCCTTTTTATTTAACGAATCTCAATTATGGGACAGGATACGTTCTGTTCGATTTATGGATCGATTGCGACAGAACGCGTGAACAATTTCGCAGCGAGAGGCTTAGGCTAAGGGGTTTAAAGTCAATACTCAGAATATAATTATGTGTTGTTGTGTGTTTTTTTTCACGTTGAATTTAGGGGTTGTTGGGTTATGATACATATGACAATACATAAATCATGCGGAAACAACCATTAAGCCAGGAATACATATTATTTACACATAATCATATAGCATAATTTAGATGCATACTCTTTGTTGCGTGCCTTCCCTAGCTGCGCCCGAACCGAACAAGAACAAGTCTTTAGGACTCCAAGTGTCGTCCCTCCGTAGATAGTCCACAGCACGTCCGGATCCGCCTTAAGATTGACCAACTAGAATCGCCCTTAAGGTACTAGAATTTTCGGCACTATTGAGCAAGGAATGTGGCTGAATTTTTCTCTCAAAACTCACTTTGAATACTTGAATTAATCTCTGAAAATATGTGACCCTAGGCACGTATTTATAGAGTTATGGAAAGGGAATTGGAATCCTAGTAGGATACGAATTAATTAAACTTAGAATCCTACAAGAACTCTAATTAATTAATTTATCCTTTTAGGAATAGGAATTTAATCATATACTAATTCTAATAGTTTTAGGAATCGTGCATGAACACAAACTCACACACACACACGGCAGCCACGAGGGCCGCCCATGCGTGCGTGCGAGCAGCAGCCCACGCAGCGAGGCCCATGGCCTTAGGCGCGCGCTGGGCCTGCCTTGCGGTGGGCCTGGGCGCTGCCTTGGCTGGGCGCGCGTTTGGCTTGCTAGGCGATGGCCCGACTTCGTGCTGGGCCTTCGTCCGGCAGGCCTCGTCCGATGCTAATTCGTACGATACGCTTCCGATTAAATTCCCGGTTCCGGAATTCATTTCCGATACGAACAATATTTAATATTTCCGATTCCGGAATCAATTTCCGTTTCGAACAAATATTTAATATTTCCGTTTCCGGAATTATTTTCCGATTCCGATAATATTTCCGATTCTGACAATAATTCCGTTTCCGGCAATATTTCCGATTCTTGTAATATTTCCATTTCCGATAATATTTTCCGATACGTACCATGTTTCCGTTTCCGGCAACATCTACGACTTGGATAATATTTATATTTCCGATACGATCCATATTTCCGTTTCCGGCAATATCATCGTTTCCGGAGTATTCATTTGTTGCCTGTGACGATCTCAGCTCCCACTGAAACCAAGATCCGTCGATTCCGAATATCCATAGATGGAGTATCTAATGCCATTAAATACTTGATCCGTTTACGTACTATTTGTGTGACCCTACGGGTTCAGTCAAGAGTAAGCTGTGGATTAATATCATTAATTCCACTTGAACTGAAGCGGCCTCTAGCTAGGCATTCAGCTCACTTGATCTCACTGAATTATTAACTTGTTAATTAATACTGAACCGCATTTATTAGACTTAACATAGAATGCATACTTGGACCAAGGGCATTATTTCCTTCAGTCTCCCACTTGTCCTTAGGGACAAGTGTGCATTTCCTAATTCCTTTGTCGCTCGATGCTTGCTCTTGAACATAAGGTAAGAGTTGTCATCCTTATTATGTCCAGAGGTGTTCCTCGGTTTCAGAGTTCAACTGATCAAATAAACAGATAATCATAGCCTATGATTCATCCGAGCACGGCCATGCATTTCACAGTTTCTAGCTCTCCGAGTGGCCTTGTACAACTTTTAAGCATCTCATCCCGATTTATGGGAGGACAATCCCAATCTTGTGATCTTGAGATTAGACTTCGTTTGATAGGTGATTACCTGAGCGTTACCTTTATAGCCTCCTTTTACGGTGCGACGGTTGGTCAACGTCAAAGCAACCAGTTCTCAAACAAGTAATCTCAAATCACTCAGGTATTGAGGATTTAGTGTCTAATAATTTTAATGAAATTTACTTATGACAGATTTTCATCTCTTACAGTAAAGTTTCATAGGTCTTGTCCGATACTAGTCTTCCCAAAGTAAGTATCTATGCAAATGATTATGACATTGCCATGTCCACATAGTTCAAGAAACATAACTACTAGTCATCTTGCATTCTAATCGTCTAACGTTTTCTATGCGTCCAATTTTATAGAAAACTCCGACTAGGGACCATTTTCAACCTTTGACATTCAAGTTCACTTGATAGACATTTCTTAGTCACAGGACTGGTCCTGACAGTCTATCTTGAATATATCGTCAAATTGAAGGGACTCATCATTTAATACTAAACCAAGATTAAATGGAATATGAAAATACATTTCATATATGATAAATGTTCAACCCCATTGTTTTACAACCATGGGCCTCAAACCCATCTTTAAAACAGTTCATGGAATTCAAAGCTATGCTTGATTTCCAGTGCTACAACGTGAGTGTTGCTTCTCACTTGTTGCATAGGTTTAGTTGTCATGCTTTGCCAATCTTAATATCATTTTCATCGAATGTTCTTCGAGATATGATGATAAGATCTTTTCGAGTTTGTTTATTATGTGATCTAGTCTTTCTTACTTTGATGGTGGTTTTACTCATTTTGCAATGAAGAACCATTAAGTTAGCAGACGTTTTTCTTGCTTCAAGAGTGGTTCTACGCATTTTTCAATGAAGAACCATCAAGCCAGCATATAGGTGATCTACCCAAGTTCAGTGAAGAACTTTAAACAACCCTGTTTTATTGCTTCTTAGTCAATAATTACTTTTACTTCAACTGTATAGGTTACTAGTGATGCTTTGTTTGGATTTACCTATCCAAGCAGTTTATAGATATGTGGAAGACTCTCCAACTATATCTTAGAACATAGAAATTATTATTTTAATTTCCCACGCAACAACTCATGGTCTCCAACCCATGTTGCCATTTTCAAAACACGATGCTCTATAGCTCGTCCTTATCAATGGTTAACTCCAAAGGGTCTTGCTTGATCCTTTGCCAGTGTTTATGCGTGTAGCATCAATATTTAGCATATCTTTGTTTCCTTGAATCAAGAACTATTCCTATGTACCTTTTCAAGTATCATAAGTATTCTTGATCTCAATCTAGTTGATCTTCACTTAGATCAATAGAGATTGGTATATATTCGTCATGCCTAAAGTCATACGATACGTTTTTGGCGATCCTCATATTATATCATACATGATAAATTCTTTTGCAGAATAATTCCCAATTGAATTCTATTCATGTAACTTTAGCTCATCTAGTTTCAGTAGATACTAAATCCAGCTAAATTCTTTGACATATAATATAGGTTAAGAATCTTACTTAGATCCTTGGATGTTTAACTTAGTAAATGCTTATACATAGTTCAAACATTCTTTACTTAGATTTATTCACATGGGTCGAATATCTCCAATGGAGTTATTCCTGTTTGATTTAGTAAATGCCATTACTTAATCTAAAACATTAATATAAGATCTTTGTAAATAGATCTTAATACCCAGTATGCACTAAGTTTCGCCTTGGTCCAACATTGATGAATAATTTCAAACCTAAGTTATTAGCATTTGAATGTTATTTCACAATAGAGAGATATGTGTGTGATACACATAGGACCAATTAAGTTTTATGTACTCCCACTAAACTTCTTATATATCTATAAGAATCATGTACATTTTATGAAACTAAAATACTTATTAGCTTCACTAAAATACATTTCTAATTCCCAATTGCTTGCTTAAATCTGTACTTAGATTTCATAAGCTAGCTTTCTTTTTCAAGCATTTATTTGGATCCACAAATCCTATGACATACCATGTACATAGTTTATTCCAACATTTTATTGAGGAATTGTTTTGTCATCCAATTGCTATATGTACCGATATGCAATCATTGCTTGAATTATAGACTTGAGCATTACGATTATGCATGAGGTTTCAACACAATCCATGCCATGAATTTGCTTGTAACCTTTTAGCAACTAATCTAGCTTTGTGCGTGAACACAATTCCATGTTTGATGGTTTTTATCCTTAAAACAAACTTGCAACCAATAGGTGTGAAACTATTCTTGCAAATCAACAAAATTTCAATTTTGTCATCAAAACATTGAGTATGTTTTATGGCCTCTAACCATTTAAACATATAGTCTATATATGGCCTCTAACCATTTTAGGGAATCTATATTTCGTCATAGCTTTCTTACAAGTCACAAACTCATTAATCTATATGATAATAGTTTGACTGCAAGTTGTAGGTTTCTTCACTATTTAATAGAAGAATCTCATAGTTTCATTGACCTGATCTCTATGTTTCTTCACTATCTAATAGAAGAATCTAATAGTTTCAGTGACTTGAATTCTATGCCTACTTGGGTATAGAACATCAAACAATAGAATATCAATAGCCACTTGAAAGTCCTTTGATTATTCTGTTCTCCTTGAAGCACTTGTAAAGTCTTCTAAGAGATGTCTATTCTTAAAAGCCACTTCTAAAGTCCTTAAAGAATAAGTTCGGTTTTTCTGAAGCACTTCGAAAAAGCCTCCGGAATGTCCGTTTATGTTTGTTGTTCGCCTCGAAGACTTTCGAGGTCTATTTTCTCCCACTTGTCATTTTGGAAACGAATCTCCAAAAGGACATCATTTCGAGCAAACAAACATTATGTTCTCAAAAATTCGTGGTAGAAACAATACCCTTGTGTCTCATTTGAATAAATCATAATGAAACATATATCTAGACTTGGGCCTTAGTTTGTTGAATAACAAACACTAAGCTCCCACTGAGTTTAGCAACTCTTTAGATATATTTAATTGAAAAGATATCCTGAAATTACTTTTCAATAGCTTTGACGAATTTGGTTTAGTTTGGTGGTAGTTGAGCATTTTGTTTTAGAAATTATAGGAAAAGTTTTTATGATTCATCATTGATCGAATCAAGTACTAATTGACTTCGATTATTCCAACTACGATATGCCATATCTTATGGACCTAGATTGTGAAATTACAACACACAATCATTGATGATCATATTTGGTCTCAAGTAATCATCAACATGATCTAACCTAGATCTTTATGATTTCTTGCCAAGTGGATTTTATACTTCTGAATCTTGGAACTACCCAAACAGATTCAACTTATATCACATTTGAGTCAATAAACCTATATTCACTCAAATCCATGTGAAATAATAAAGTCATAAAATCTTTCTTTAGCTTTGAACTCTATCGTCTAGGCGTTCCAACAATAGTTCATATCTTTTGTTACTTTCAACAAGTAAGACTAGCTTGTCTTAAGTTGATCTAGAAATCAACCAACTTTCAAAAGTCCATTAAAATAGAGCTTTTGAATGTTAACTTGTTGATATGGTCTAAGCAACAATGCCAAAGATTAGTGGAACTCAAATCAAGGGTTTGATTTGAACCTAGTAAAGTTCTTTAAAGAGTTGTTTGTTTTAATCAAGCATATTGACTCAACCTGTAATTGACCATTTCATTCAAATAAACAAACAAACAAGCATTGTTTTTGTTCTTCTGAATGTGAGTCTTTCTGTGTTTGAAGCAGAAATTTAGGTATGCTGATTATGGAACAAAATAGCCATTAATTTCCAGCCTTTGAAAGGACTTAAAACAAACTAGATGACCCTACAACTAATGTAGCATTGCCATGCTTCATTTCCCACTTGTAGGTCATTAGTGTATCCTAGCTTCCATTGTTTGAGTTATTACCGAAGTAAGAACCTCAAGCGGTATATGATACCAAGGAAGTTTGATTGCTAGGTCACTTCTCTTTAAACATAAACTTATAGGTAGAAACGGAATCGTAAATTCCTTTCATTTGTTCCTTGTTTTCCTATTTCTCGTACCCTTTCTTATAGTCTTAAGAATTGAATTCTTTAGTGTTGACTTTTAGACATGTCCAATGTCACTCCAACAAGGTTCTTACCATTTAATTTATGTTGAATATTCTGTTTCAACTAGATGATCTTACCAGAAGCTTCTAAAGTTCTCTAAGTATCGATCTATTCGAATGTCTAGGGACTAGAATATTCGAGAATTAAATGGACAAAGATATTAGGTTGTTAACCATTGGTAAAGCTGAGCGTATTAAACTCAATGCTTTATGATCTCAAAACTACAGTGTATTTTGAATTCACAAGCACCAATTGGTTTGCCATTCGACTTTGATGTTCGAAAACAACCATAAAAGTCGCTATAAGAAACGTACATTTTAAATTGCTCACTTTCTCTCATTTCCGTGAATCGTTCTTGGATTCACTACCAATCGAGGAAATTTACTGTTACCTTTCTAAAAGGATTTACTGCAGTGCAAGATATTTAATTATAAACAATAATTAAAACATACATTGAAGCATGCAAAGTCTAAACATTTATCATGAGTAATAACTTTGAAAATTAAAGCAATCATGCAATTTCAACAAGTTATTAGCATTTTATTCGAATTTATTGTTCCGGCAGGTGTTAATAAAATGATTCCAAGATCCTAAAATCATTGAAGAATTAAGCACAGTTTGTCGACTTAATTCTAAAACATCTTAGGTAAGCAAAAACCTTTTGCTAATAGTCTAGAAACTACTCTTGGTTGATAGGTACGTCTAAGAACTTATTAGGTAAACCTATCGATTTTGCCACGACATAAAAGGACTCCTTACTTATATCGTTGAGTTTCACCAAAACTAACATGTACTCACAATTATTTGTGTACCTTGCCCCTTTAGGACCAATAAGTAACACCTCGCTGAGCGAAAACTATTACTAGATTGATGTAAAGGATATCCAAGAAAGTGTATATTTTGGCATGGCACATTTTAACTCAATTTTTAAGTTTGGAACTTAAGGCTCTTACTATGTTGGTTAGATTTTAAGTGAACTAAAATCCTTAATCATGCAACATAATCAAGCTTTTGATCTCATGCATTTTAAGACATATTTAAAAACAATAAATAACTTAAAACATGCATAAGATAAATGTGATCTAGTATGGCCCGACTTCATCTTGAAGCTTTGACTTCAAAGTCCGTCTTGAAAATCTCCGTGGGAGGCACCATTTTCTTTAAATAGGATAAGCTATAACTAATTACAACTATTTGATGGTACGCAGACCATATTTGAATTGAAAAACAACTTTGGTACTTTAGACCAATTACATTCAAATTAATGGTACGCAGACCATATTTTCTATCCTATTTGGGCCATACTAGTCACTTCATAACCTGCAAAACAGTACATATACAATATATACCATTCACCCATTCATTATCATGAATGGCCCACATAGCTGGTTAGTAAAACACATTATGCATCACGTAAACATTTGCAGCAATTAATCAAGGGCACCAATAATCTACCAATTATTCAGTCCTTATTAATTCTAATCAAGTTGTTTTAACCTTAAGGATTTGTAGACCTAATCAAGAGTTTTATGACTAAAAGGGCTCCCACTCAAACCAATAAATTCATATGCTTTACTAATTTTAAACATAAAAATGTATTTCTAGTCTAACCGGAAACATACAAATTTAATTAAAATTTAAAGCTCATATAAATTTATAATTGAATCCAAAAGTTTAATTTAATTTCAGTCGTATTTAAATTAATTCATGATTTTAATTTTAGTAAAATAATTAGAATAAATAAAATTTATTATAATTACAATATTCAAAATCAAAATCCAAGAAAATAATTTAAATTATTAATTTTAAAATTAATTAAAATTACGTAAACTGAAAAATTTCAAATTAAACATTCAAAACGATCTAATCGCAACGCAAACACCCTACGCATCGCACGCCCATGGGCCGCACGCACACAGTCATCGCTGGCCATGTGCGCGCAGCCCATGCGCTCGTCGCATAGCTGCTGCATCTCCATCGCAAGCCATCGCACGCTGTGGTGCTTGCTGTGCGCGCGCCAGCGCTCGACGCACGCGCTCCATCGCTCGCTGTGCGCGCGAGCCATTGCTCGCTGTGCGCGCGAGCCATTGCTCGCTGTGCGCGCGAGCCATCGCTCGCTGTGCGCGCGAGCCATCGCGCGCGATCAACGCTGGGCGCAGCGCTCGTGGCACGCGAGCTTGCGCTCGCTGCGCGCGAGGCTGCGCGCTCTTGCGCGAGGCAGTGCGCGTCGTGGCGCAGCTCGCTTGCTGCCCACACGCGACTGCCATGGCTCCCCTTTCGCCCATGCCCATTCGTCCATAGCTCGTGGCCCACGACACAAGGCAGGGCTGCTGCCTTGTGCTCGTGCACCATGCCTTGCTCATTGCATTCGTGCCGCACGGGCGACGAGCTCCCTTGCTCGTCGTCGCATGCCCGCACTATACAACACCCCTTAAGGGTAACACGAAGCGTCCATTGCTTTGTGCGTGCAAGTTATATGAACGAATCGCATAAAAATTTAAAATTTATATTTAAAATTAATGACAAATTAATAAATAATATTAATTTCATAATTTTAGGGCGAAAAATCGAAAATTTATTATTCAATTGATTTCCGATTGTCTTGGATTCAAGTCTAGGTCATAAAAATTTAAAAATTTATCATAAATTTACAATTTTTATGGTGGTTTTTAATCATAGGTTTCTAATTAAATTATAATTAATTATGAAAATCAAATTAATTCTAAATTATTCTAATTTTCAACAAATTAATCATAATTACAAATTAGATTGCATAATTAACAAGGCTAGGCATTCAAACTTGTTAAACATATACAGTAGGTCAATCAAAAATTCAAGATTTATCAACAAGAATCGCAAATATTTAATTTAACATCTTAAATTTACGAAATTTTGCATTCGAAAAACTAAAACCTTCGAAAAGCCATAGTTAGGCTTCGAATTTGAGAATTCTGGGTTTGGCACAAAATTTTAGAATGCCTTTTACATGCGGAATTGACACAAAAATCACTCGATTTGGATGAGTAACGAAGAAACTGCCGAAAAACTGCGTACGTATAATTAAATAAACGCAATTTGCAATTAATTAACAATTACGAAAATTAATCACCCCTTTTAATTCTTGCAAATTCGTAATATTTAACCATGTTCATGCAATTTAGATTATGAAAATAATAAGGGCTCTTGATACCACTGTTGGGTTATGATACATATGACAATACATAAATCATGCGGAAACAACCATTAAGCCAGGAATACATATTATTTACACATAATCATATAGCATAATTTAGATGCATACTCTTTGTTGCGTGCCTTCCCTAGCTGCGCCCGAACCGAACAAGAACAAGTCTTTAGGACTCCAAGTGTCGTCCCTCCGTAGATAGTCCACAGCACGTCCGGATCCGCCTTAAGATTGACCAACTAGAATCGCCCTTAAGGTACTAGAATTTTCGGCACTATTGAGCAAGGAATGTGGCTGAATTTTTCTCTCAAAACTCACTTTGAATACTTGAATTAATCTCTGAAAATATGTGACCCTAGGCACGTATTTATAGAGTTATGGAAAGGGAATTGGAATCCTAGTAGGATACGAATTAATTAAACTTAGAATCCTACAAGAACTCTAATTAATTAATTTATCCTTTTAGGAATAGGAATTTAATCATATACTAATTCTAATAGTTTTAGGAATCGTGCATGAACACAAACTCACACACACACACGGCAGCCACGAGGGCCGCCCATGCGTGCGTGCGAGCAGCAGCCCACGCAGCGAGGCCCATGGCCTTAGGCGCGCGTTGGGCCTGCCTTGCGGTGGGCCTGGGCGCTGCCTTGGCTGGGCGCGCGTTTGGCTTGCTGGGCGATGGCCCGACTTTGTGCTGGGCCTTCGTCCGGCAGGCCTCGTCCGATGCTAATTCGTACGATACGCTTCCGATTAAATTCCCGGTTCCGGAATTCATTTCCGATACGAACAATATTTAATATTTCCGATTCCGGAATCAATTTCCGTTTCGAACAAATATTTAATATTTCCGTTTCCGGAATTATTTTCCGATTCCGATAATATTTCCGATTCTGACAATATTTCCGTTTCCGGCAATATTTCCGATTCTGGTAATATTTCCATTTCCGATAATATTTTCCGATACGTACCATGTTTCCGTTTCCGGCAACATCTACGACTTGGATAATATTTATATTTCCGATACGATCCATATTTCCGTTTCCGGCAATATCATCGTTTCCGGAGTATTCATTTCTTGCCTGTGACGATCTCAGCTCCCACTGAAACCAAGATCCGTCGATTCCGAATATCCATAGATGGAGTATCTAATGCCATTAAATACTTGATCCGTTTACGTACTATTTGTGTGACCCTACGGGTTCAGTCAAGAGTAAGCTGTGGATTAATATCATTAATTCCACTTGAACTGAAGCGGCCTCTAGCTAGGCATTCAGCTCACTTGATCTCACTGAATTATTAACTTGTTAATTAATACTGAACCGCATTTATTAGACTTAACATAGAATGCATACTTGGACCAAGGGCATTATTTCCTTCAGGGGTATATTTATAGGGAAGAGTTCGTGGAAAGATAGAATTGCAGAGTTCTAATCCACAAAGAATTAGGAAAAAACACGTACCCAGGTATTTTCAGCGCCCAGGCCTGACGCCGAAGATTTCGGCGCCCAGAGCCAGGCGTTGGAAATAGGGTCTGGGCTGTTTTCTTTAGTCAGATTCGGATTCCTGAAATCCGTAGAGTTTGAGATTAATTCGAGTCTTTTAGCGCGTATCAATTTTGTGACGGAATGCGTCTGGGCCCGTTACGAACTCTAGGCTCGTTAGGATTTCAATTAATACGTAACTCTTAATTCCGAATCATATTAGGAATAGGATTCTCGCAGTTTTCTATCTCATTTAGGATTTATGTTGGAATGCAACACCTAATTCTGACAGGTTTCTATCTTTTATGATTTGCCACTTTTAGAAGCTACTTTTTACGGTAGTTACTATTTTTAGCAGGTTTCCATAAATAGCAGGTTTCGGGTGAAATGAAAAGGGGAATTGAGATTCGTTTATTTTATAGGAGATGCGTTGTCAAGTGGAGATTTACGTTTTCATCATCGAACCTTTCCCTTGCGGGATGGGAACAAAAGTAGGTGTCTACAAGTGCCAAACATTAGCCCAATGTGACAGTCCTTACTAGTTTAATGCATAGACGAAAGGGACATTCATTATACTACATTACTAATATGTGCTGATTTTAATGCACTTATATTAACTAACAAACGTCAAAAGGGGTGATTTAAGTTGATTTAAGGAGCCTATCAATATAGATTAGTCCAGCGATTATCTTATTACGCGTGATGAATATACATATTATGTGAACAACTTATAGGCCGACGAAATCGATAAAAAGTAATTTCACGTTACAATATAGCTTAGGCTATATTGCGGTTCTCATGAACACTTACCACTTGTCTTTGCTGGATTTTCTTTTAGACTTGGAACTTCCCGACAACTAACTAATTGACCCTGAATCTTCGTGCGATTCTTTCAGATTTTCTCTTGAATTCCCTTAGTTTGGAGTATGAATCTGGCTATAGTTTAGGCTAGTGACTGGACAATTCAGATTCTTATGTGGACAGGGAGTTTGATAACAGGAGTTATTTCAAGGATATTACGAACGCAGGGACAATTTAAGCTTTGGTTAACACTCAAACTTAGGGCTTATTCGGTCGGTATTTGGTGGATTTTGGTACCGATTTCCGAGAATTCTAGGCCTCTATTTATAGTGAAACTGGCCGGATGAAGATAGAAATTTGAAGAGCTAGAAGTTCGCTGAAATTGAAATGTCAGTTATAGAAATATTATAGCATGTGCCTGCCAGCGCAAGAAAATAATAGCGCTTGTAGGATAGCATCAAATGTGTTGGAATCCGCGTCAGCGACAAAACATTTTAGAACCTTATACTTTTTTGTGATTGGGTAAGAACCAAACTGCAGCGCCAGAAAAGAGCGACGCTGGGATGCAATACAAGAAAATAATGGCGCATGGCACCCACGCGCTAGAAAATTCTAGCGCTGGTAAATCTATCCACGCGTTTTCTAGATTCTTCCCGTTTATTCCGGGCTCTATCTCTTTTTTACGGCTTTCTCTATTTTAAAAGATTAGTTGGAGTGCAACTCTTTTTTTCTAAGAGATTGATTGTAGTGCAATACAATCTCTTAGATGTCTATCTTATACAGTTATTATATTTAGTAGCTACTTGGAGTGACAGTTACTATAAATGACAGTTTCTATAAATGGAAATATGGATCTGGAATCGCTTCAGACAGTCGTAAGATGTCCGTTGCTTACTCAGGAAGGCGTTGACAAGTAATTTATGGTTTCATCATTGAACTTACCGCTTCTGGCCAGAGGTCAAATATAGTCGTCTACAATATCCAAAATATATCTATGTTATGCGCCATCATTGGACGGGCCGAAGATTAAAAATAAACTACAAAATCATAGCCCATAAAAATTAAGGATGATCATATTAATTGTTTTACGATCCTATTTTACTTATGACCACTAAAATTATCTGACAATTTTACAACAAAAATTTCAAAACTATATGCAAAATCATAACTATTTGCATAAAGTACATAACAAGAGAATAAAAAGAAGCCATTAAATTAGAAAACTACAAATAATAATTTGACTTTCAGAGATTAATGGATGTACTCTAAGGAGTTCATGAACGCATGAATTCTTAGTTTCGTGTCATTATTTGTGGGTTTTTTCTGGTAGATTATGCTAAATATGTTTTTTAACTAGAATTAGTGATAGGCAACTATAAAATCGGAATAACATTATGTTGTCGAAATTATGTTAACAACCACTGGCAATCCCCAAATGGTCAAAGAAAATATTATCTTTTTGTTGTTATGTATTTAAGTGGTTGAATTTTAGTATTCTGGTGACAGACAATCCCCGAATGATGAAAGACGAGTCAAAATGATAAAAAGTATGAAAGGTGAGTCCCTAAAAATACACTTTTTGTATTCGGATGGAAAACTGCAAGAGCGGAGATGTATTGTAGTATGGAACTTGTTAGTCAATTTTGCGGAATTATAAAGAAATTTCAAGCAAATAAATAAACAATGGAAGAGGGATTTTACGAGGAAACTTTCTAGGCCCAATTAGAAAGAAAACCTCGAACCTCTAATTAAGGATTTCAACTCAAACTCTTTTCACTATAGAGCAACAACTATGTTACAAACCTATAAGGAACTCGGGCTTTACTCTAGTGCCTCTACGAACTTAAGTTCTCAATAGTTGTTCCCTCAAACACTACGCTCTCTCTGACTTCCCAAGAAGTCTCTCTTGACTCTTTGGCTTCACTCAAAGATCCTATTTTTCTCTCTCATAAACTTCACTGAAGGTATACCAAAAACAACAGGAACTCGATCACTTAAATTCCTACCTCAAACTTGATACAAGAATTCCCTCAAACCCTTGACCAATTCCCATTACAAGAGTTCACTCAACCCTTGACCAACTCGTTTTCTAACACCCTAATAATTTCTTTCTTTTCTAAAATTATTTTCTTGAACAAATAAAAGGAATTACTAGAATATTACCGCCACCGTGATAACGACTAAGCCTGGTACCAGAATAATGCAGCGGGACTAACAACTAACTTATAAAAACCAACTTAAATAACTAATGATCTCTTTACAATTGGAACCACAAAAGGCCCTTATTAAAACCAAGTTAAAGTCCAACTAATTAAAATCTATTAACTAATTAAACATTGTCTAGACATTTATTGAAAATAGAGTTTACAAAACTGTGCAAATAAAATACTCTCAACATTCTCAATCCCAAAATGCTGACATTATTGCACTTGCAATGGCGTCTTTAGAGCGTATCGTGACTGCTTCGGGACCTGGGTTCGGTGACTGGCAATGGCGTCTTGCCACCTTACCTTATTCTTATGGAGGATTGGGTGTTTATTCAGCTGGTGATGTTCGACATTATGCTTTTCTTGCATCCCATTTGCAGTCTTCTGGTTTGCAGGATTCGCTTCTTCGGCTCTCAAGTGTTGATGGTCCGGGGCCGGCCTTTGATGATGCTCTTGGTCTTTTCAATAGGACCGTGGAGACCGACCTTATGCGTAGCCCTAGTGAGATCGCTGCCCCCACACTCATGAAGAAATTGGCAGACATATATTTCATGAAGGTTACTGCTGATGCGAAATCTGCCTACTCCTTATCTTCACGTCATGTTGCCCTATGGAAATCACAGCAGGGGGATCACTCCTCAGCTTGGTTGCGGGCAGTCCCCATCTCGGGTTTAGGCCAGACTATGAACGGTAAGACTTATCGTTCGGTCTTTGCTATCGGTTGGGTATTCCGTTGTTCTCTGGTTCGACGCCGTGTTCTGCTTGCTCTCGGGTTTTCGATGGGGACATTTATGGGGATCATGCCGTGTCTTGTGCTGGGATTGTGGGTATTAAACATCGACATAATGTTGTTCGTGATACCCTTTTGGATATTTGCTATCGGTCGGGGATTTCTGCTCGCAAGGAGGTTGATGTTGGGCTGACTAGTGAGAGTGATGGAGCTCTTCGTCCTGCTGATATATTGTTGTTTTCATGGGATGGCGGTCTAGATGTGTGTGTTGACTTGACTGGATCTTCCCCTATGACGCAATCTGGGTTGTCAGACTTCGTTCCGGGTCGGGTTGTGGCGGTTGCAGCGCAGCGGAAGCAGGATAAGTATGCGGCACGTTGTATGGCTTTGGGTTACGGTTTCTTTCCTTTTTCCTTCTCTTGTTTTGGGGAATTGGAGAAAGGGGCTTTTTTTGTTGCTGAAGCGGGTCCAGACGTACTCCAGGGCTCAAGACATTGGGGCATGGGCAGCTGCCCACATTTTCAGCAGTATCGGGTTCGCCATAGCTAGAGGAGTGGGGGCCCAGATTGTATCTCCGCTCGCCTCCAACTTCTTGTAGTTCACTTGATCTTTGTAGCTTGTTAATCTTGTAACGTTTTGGTGTTTTCCCATAATAATAATAATAATTATTATTATTATTATTATTATTATTATTATATTTATTATTATTATTATGATAATAATAATAATGATAATAATAATAATAACAATAAATAATAATAATAATAATAATAATAATAATAACCCAGTTTATTTTTGAATTTATTTATTTTTAAGTGCTGCAAAGTTTTTTTTTTTTTCTTTGGCTATGATCAATCTGCTTTGATATGATCGGTCATCTGATTATAACTTTATACTCGTGATTTGATTATGTTGCTTTATGCCCTCTATGGTTATTGCAAATTGTGTATAAATTTTGGCTTTACATGTGAATCAAAGCATGTATTATTATGAACTAAAGTTTAATAATCAGATTTAATTTTTTGGCTATTCGTATTATTAATATGGTGAATTGATTAATTGAAAAAATATGTTGCCAAAGTAACCTCTTTTGTGTAGATTAGTTAATTCCAATATTAAGATGGTTTTGTGTGTTCAATTTCCATGCGGGTAATGGGCGGCCCAAAGAAAGATTATTATTTGACAGGAATTTAAACATACTTGTGGTAATAAATATGTAACAATTATAAGGTTTTCGATGTGAATGTGAAGTCGATCCAAAGAAAGGCTTAATATTTGATAGGATATTATTGTTAATATTTGATTACTACATCAAGAAGTACTACTTACAATAAATTTTTCTGTCCAAAGACTAAAAATTAATGTTGTGATAGGTATCTTGTGATGGGGTTTTCCAATACTTGAATTTGAAAATTATATTTGGATTATGGAATTTATTGTGAGCTTGTGTTTTATTTGTTTTGTTCTAATTTCAGTGAATACTTCTGCTTCTGTAATATCTGTCAATGTTAACTCGATTCCATTACTAAATGAGACCAACTTTAAGGATTGGAAGGAAAATGTAAGCATTGTCATGGGCTCCATGGTTCTTGATCTTGTGTTAAGAACGGATAAACTCGCTGCTCTTACGGCTGAAAGTATCGTTGATCAAAAGCGTGACTTTGAGAAGTGGGACCGTTCTAATCGTATGTGTCTAATGATCATGAAGCGGGGGATTCCATAATCATTTAGGGGCTCTGTGTCTGATGAGATCACTGCCAAAGAGTTCCTTGAACTAATTAAGAAACGTTTTGTTAAAAACGAAAAGGCGGAAATAAGTACAACTTTTTTGAACTTAATTTCTATAACGTACAAGGGTCAAGGAAACATAAGGGAGTACATTATGAAAATGTCTCATCTTGCTTCAAATTTAAAGGCACTAAAGTTAGAGCTGTCAGATGACTTGCTCGTGCATTTAATTTTGATCTCCGTTCCTGCACAGTTGTATCAGTTTAAGATAAGTTATAACTGTCAAAAGAAGAAATGGTCTCTCAATGAGCTCATATCTCATTGTGTGCAAGAAGAGGAAAGGTTTAAGCAAGAGAAAGTGCTCATTTGGCTAGTGCCTTTAAAGGCAAACAAAATAAAAGAAAAATAGATAAGGAAGCTGCACGTGCTCCATCTCAAAAGAAACACCAACAAAATAATTTTGAAGGTGTTGGTTGTTACTTTTGTCAGACTCTTGGACACATGAAGAAAAATTGTACCAAATATCACGTCTGGCGTGCAAAGAAAGGCACACTTCTTGTTTTGGTTTGTTCTGAGGTTAATTTAGCTTCATTACCTAGTCATACTTGGTGGGTATATTCAGGTGCTACTACTCACATAAGTGTGTCTATGCAGGGTTGCCTGAGCTGCCGAAAGCCAAGTGATGATGAAAAATTCATTTTTGTGGGCGATGGCAAATCAGTTGAGGTTGAAGCAATAGGGACGTTCGGGTTGTTGTTAAGAACTGGTTTTTATTTGGGTTTGAAAGAGACTTTCGTTGTACCGTCTTTTAGACGGAATTTGGTTTCTATTTCTGTTTTGGAAAATTTTGGTTATTCTTGTTCTTTTGGAAATAGCCAGTTTACTCTTTCTTTAAACTTAAATATCGTAGGTACTGGTTCTTTATCCCATTATGACAACCTATATTTGCTTGACACCATTTCTTATTATAATGAAGCCTTGCATACAAGTTCAAGAGGTACAAAGCGAAAGTTAACTAATGAGGATTCCGCTACATTATGGCAAAAACGTTTAGGGCACATATCTAAACAAAGAATTGAAAGGCTTGTGTCAAATAAAATTCTTGATCCCCTTGAATTTTCAGATTTTCAAATCTGTGTTGAGTGTATTAAGAGGAAACAAACAAATACGAGGAGATTTGAAGCCAATCGAACTACGAATGTCTTAGAACTTATTCATACAGATATATGTGGGCCATTCTCTACACCTTCTAGAAATGGTCAACCCTATTTCATTACGTTCATAGACGACTTTTCTCGATATGGTTATCTTTATCTCATTCATGAGAAGTCTCAATCACTGGATGTGTTCAAAAAATTTAAGGCCGAGATGGAAAACCAACTTGTCAAAATAACTAGGCTGTCAGATCTGACCGTGGTGGTGAATATTATGGTCAATACGACGGATCAGGTGAACAACGTCCAGGGCCATTTGCTAAATTCCTTGAAGAGTGTGGAATCGTCCCTCAATACATTATGTCACACGTCTTCTCCACATCAATGAAAACCATATGTAAATCCTTCTTCTTCTCTCGTTAATTCTCCATTAGTTGTCTTGTAAGATGAATGACCTTTATAGTTGATCTCTCGGGCATAAATCCAAACCGGTTCTCCTAAATCATCACACTTGTCCTCAACCTTTGCTCAGTAATTCTCTCCCAAAGTTTCATAGTATGACTCATTAGTTTGATTCCTCGAAAGTTGGCACAATCTTGGACGTCACCCTTGTTCTTGTACAAGGGGAAAACCCGTGCATTGTACGGGCATGATTTTCACTCCTTCTTTGGTTTCATCAATCAACAAAATAACTTGTGCATCGCACGGGCATCAAATTTAGTTTATGAAAATATGAGGGTGTTTTCGTGAATTATGTGAAATCTCGGGTTTATTTCACGGAATAACCAAAAATTATTGGTGTATAGGGGTGCAAATGAGCCAAGGCTCTCAAGAAACTACTCGAGTTTGGGCTCGGTTAAAGCTCGGTTAATGAACGAGCTTGAACATGAACACATGTATGTCCGTTCATTAAGTTCATGAACAACTCGTTTAATTATATTCATGAAGAAACTCGTATATTTATGTTCATAATCAAATTTTCCATATTTCAATTACAGATAAAAATCGTATTTTGACTTGCTACATCCAAAAAAGTTCTCCGTATATCATAAAATAAAAATATTTATGAATTTAAATGGCTAAGTTATCGCATATTCAAAATTATATTTTCAACTAGTTAAACTCTAAAGTGCAAACTCGTTTAAGAAAAAACTTGTTTATGAACTCGGTCCGATTAATAAACGAGACGTTCACGAATACAAACACAAAATTTCTCAAACGAACCACATTTCAACAAATTTTGGAGTTCGTTTGAAAGCTCGGGCTCGGGTTCGTATTCATGATCGAGCTCCCCTAAATTATGAACATGAACACGAACACGAACATGAACATGAAAAAAAACATGAACAGGGTTCGGCTCAGCTTGTTTGCAGCCCTTATTGGTGTACCAATCTAGGAATGTCAATGGATCGGACTGGAGTCGGATGTAGTAAACTCCGAATCCGATCCATTTAAAATTCGGACTCCAAAATTGCATACATATCCAAATCCATTTAAAATCCGGACTCCAAAATTGCATCCATATCCAAATCATGCGTTAACTTTACTTACATAGAACTAATGAGTTTCTAATAAATTAATAAATTACAAATATACGCGCTTTAATTAAATATCTATAATATATAAGGCGTTTCTACAGACGTCTACATGCCACGTGTCTCTCTCCCCTGAATCCATAAGTCTATGACGTCAATACACTTTCATTTAAAAATAAGAAATATGGTTTGCATAAGATCCGAACCTGCGACCTCCAGTTTCAAACACATGAGCATTATCCAATTGAGCTATAACCTTTTTCATGTTATCTTTGCAATATAATATTAAATTCAAATATAATTTTACTAAAGAATATAATAGTTAATTTTTATACACATAAGAATCTGGGGCATCATCCCGCCCGAATACTAAATTGGGAACTTTCTTTTCAAAAAAGTTATGTATGAAAAACAATACACTTTGAAGTAATTTCGGGTCAGATTTGGACTCGGATTCAGACTCGGATCGGAGTCGGATTCGGGTCGGCGTCTATACCGACTCCATATCCGATCGACATCCCTTCGAATTTGGATTCAGAATTTTTTTCTCCAATTCGGATCGGAATTTTTACTTTAGACCGGATCGAACACGATTCGGATGGGGATTACCATTGTACATCGGTAAGTAAAAACGAAACGTTCTGTAAGCAACTAGGCACCTGAACTTTCTCCATACTCCATAGCCCGGTCGGTCGTGGCGTTGTCTCTCTTCTTCAACCTGTGCTTTCTCTCTCTCTTCAAGCTTTTCTCCTTTCCATAGCTAAACCCTAATAATCACAGTCTTACTTTCTCCCAATTCGACAAAGAAGAAAGGGGAAAATGGGGACAATGGGAAGAGCAGTATACAGAGTAGGGTTCTGGATCAGAGAGACTGGTCAAGCACTTGATCGTCTCGGTTGTCGTCTTCAGGGAAACCCCTTCTTTCGTGAACAATGTACTCTCTCTTTCTATATCTCTCTCGCATTTTATGATGTTAAACCTTTTCGTTTCGATTGTTGATTTCATTCGTCAATTTCAATTTCTGTGTGATTTTGCCGAGTATTTTGACCCTTCATGATTTCTGATTAGGTAAATGTGTTTGAATTAGGTGTTTTTTGGGTGATTTTTGTCGTACTGTGAGGGAAAAGGAAATTGTTATGAAGGAAAGCTTTAATTGAGCCTATTCTATGAACAATGGAAAACGTATTGCTACATTAACTGTATTATTGGTTATGATTTTAACAATCCAGTAGCCTGGAACGGCATATGGAACTGACCAGCCGTGCAATTCAAGAAGCAATTGCTAATTGTGCTATAATTACTGATTTGTATCCGCTTGAGTTTTTTTGTCAAGATTCTGGGATAGATTTTCTCTAATTGTGAGTAATTGACATTGGAATCAAGTCATTTCCTTATATTGAATTTGTTCTTGTGAATGCTATTCATTGCTTTTGCTCGAGTTTTGGGTCTGCAGTTAGCTAAGTGGTGCATTCCACTTTGTATGTGAAACCAGTTATGATCCTGCAAAATTAAACATAACAAAGACATTTTGCATTAATCTAATTGTTGCAAGGTGTCTATAATTTCCCATCAAACAATCGATCTATATAATTATGAAGAAGCATATTGTCGAGAATGTTGAACTTAAATCATTCTGCTTCTAGGGGAAAGAAAGAATACAGAATATGTGAAGGTTTGTTTCTAGAGCACTATGCAATACACAATAATTACATGGTATCAACTATCAAATTATTATCGGGGAGATGGATAGGTGGGAATGTATTGTTCAGTCACCTGACTGACCTACAGTGTCAAGAGTCAAGACCTTGATTGTTTCAGGTGATTAAAGGAGACAAGTAGGCAACCACTTTTGAGTCAACATGTTTTTTCCTCACCATTTTGGGACTACTTATTTCTGCTTTTAATTTAAGTTGGGAACTTGACACAGCTTTACTCTTTGTTTGGCTAGCATTTGTGGGGGAAGGGAGGCGAGGGAAAAAGAGGAAAGAGAAAGGGAGGTGAGGCTGTGAGGGGAGGGAAGGATTGAACTACAATTTCCCTCCCAAATCTTCCCGGCAATGGAGAAATTTGATTTATATAAATGGGAAAGAAAATGGATCCCTCCAATCTCCCTTCCCCTAGTTCTTATCCAAACAAGGGAAATGTATCATTACCTTTCCGTTCCCTCATTTTCCCTCCAAATCTTCCTATTCAAACATAGTGATAGAGTTAGCCATTTTGAAGTGGGTGTTGGGCTGGCTGCTGGTGGCAGTCGTGGCACTTGTGTAGGTATTTGTCCTAAACTAGTTAGTGCAGAACAAAGATAATGAAAGGCAAACAATTATTTATACATTGATACTTGATATTAAGGAAAATATGCAAGTTGGAAAACAGTGGTGGATTTGAATTTAATCCATGAGTTAAGAGGTGAAAGAGAGAAGGAAAATAATTAGTCTATTATATAGATTAACATGGTAGCACCTCGTTACAAGCTTAATACCTTGTAGTATATTGTCTTTGTGGTCAAAGACTCAACAGCACATGGAGAATTCTCTTGTAGAAATGCTGTTCCACTGCCCGCTTTTAGATTGCCGCAAAATATTTCAAGCTTGAAATTTTCGAACCTCAAAAATGATAAAGAAAAGGCGGGCTCCCTGTCTGTAATTGTTACCCGTTTTAATAGATAAAGGTGCTGAAAGTTTTAGCTGGTCTCCATTTATTGATGTCCCAAAATAAGGAGTGCGAGAAATTTCCCCAGGGATAAGCATCAAGTGAGGATTTCTCTTGGATAACAGGCAGTTAAAAGTCCACTATGACGAAACTGAGACAGGAAATTGTTTATGCTATTTTTTTGGGCAAAAAGAGGTCCTCTTGCTTTCTTAAGTTTTTGTAGAGGTGTATTTTGAGTTATTGACTGATCCTGGCCGCCTTCAGAAGTCCATTTATTAGAAAATGAGACTCGTTTTCTCTTGAATATGTTGTCTTGTCAGGCTCTTTACTCCATTACTTTCTTTTCCTTTAAGCTGGAATAGCGGATCCATATTTTTTTCTCCTATAGGCTTAATAAGTGAAATTGCATGGAAGGGAAAAAAAAGCAATTTGAAGTATGAACATTATGATGATTGGAGGGAGTTGAGTCCATTTCTGTCTATTTCCTTCTTGTGATTTGCGCAGTTGCTTACTTGTATTTGAAAGTTTTCAACCTCTGGAATTTTTTCTGGAGGCTTAATAAGTGAAATTGCATGGAAGGGAAAAAAAGCAATTTGAAGTATGAACATTATGATGATTGGAGGGAGTTGAGTCCATTTCTGTCTATTTCCTTCTTGTGATTTGCGCAGTTGCTTACTTGTATTTGAAAGTTTTCAACCTCTGAAATTTTTTCTGGGAAGTTAAGTTGATAGTTGCCCTACCGAGAATTTTTTCTGGGAAAGTAGCATTGTTTTGAGGAAATTTAAGGAATAAACTGAATACTTGTTTACATCTGTCATACTTTTTTGTTCTGCCTGCTGGCTTCTCTTTGATCTTACGGTTTATGTATTGACGTATATGATTGGATTTTGTTGACCAGATTTTGTAATTTTTTTTGAAAGTTTAATGCTGTTACTACAACAGCAGCATGACTTACTTTATTATCTGATTGCATCTCAATTCAGTGTCTCGGCATCGGACTCTCATGAACGTATTTGACAAGAAGCCTTTCGTCGATAAGGAAGCATTCGTTGCACCAAGCGCATCTATCATTGGAGATGTTCAGGTTGGACATCGTTCCTCAATTTGGTATGGATGTGTTTTAAGAGGTAATGCATTGCGCTCGTGATTGACTTGTTCATATCAGTTTTGATTTTATTAGTTCAGTTTTGCTTGTTCACCGCAGTGTATGTTGTGTACGAATTGAATGCAGTCTGTGGAAATGATGTCTGTTAAGCTATCCTGTTGCTAGATTTAGTAGATTGGAAAAGAAACTTCGTTCCGTAAAAAATATTTACTGAGCTTTCTAACAAGGGTAGGCCTGTGTAGATATCATCCAGATTGCACAGCTGTTTGAGAGCTTTTTCCCTGTCAGTTGCTCCTTATCAATGGTTAAAATTTCAAGAATTTGTTTGACTTACAAGGTGAAATCTTTTTAATGCATCTTGTCTTGGAATGTCTGGAAGTGGGCCCTGTTTATTGTAATGAACTAGCTTGTTATTGGTCTATTACTTTGTTACAAGAAAAGCTCACATTGCTGAGTGGATGATATGAAGGTTGTGATAAGACCATAAACTTCTATGCTGGAAAGGAGTACTCAAATAGTGATCCCCTTCTCTTCCTCTGTCAATTTATTTGGGAAATTTTCTCTTTTAGTTTATATGATATCATTTGATTTGTTTTTTTTTTCTAATTCGTTAATACCAAAAAATTATCTACAAGATTAATGAGAGGCATCGCTCCCCTTTTCCAGACTTGTCACCAAAAATAAACAACATGCAACAAAACAGCCAAAGACAAGCAACGTATATCATTTGATTTTGACTGTTACAGATATCTGCCACTGTCGATCGTGTAGGTCAGTAGGGCTGTATATTATAATCTAGATTGAGGGTGTCGAGAGGAAGTAACTTATTTCAAATAAGAGGTTGCTAGAGAAATTTGGACTTGCCAGCACTGGGATTTGACATGCTGTAATTTGGTATGTCAATTATTCTTTCAATGGGTTATGGGTACATTTGAAGATACAAATTACCTTGCCCTTCCTAGCTCTTGCGAGTTGCGAGTTCTAGATACTTTTATGACCATGCTCCCCCCCAAAAGAAAGAAAAAAGGATGCTGGTAGCCTGGTACAATGGTTAAACCGTTAAAGTACGAGATGTTACCCGCACGTCTCTATGTAATTTAAACGTCAGTACGTCACCTTTTGGTATAAATATTAAGAAAGAGAGGAGAGATAGAAATATTATGGGGATCTTTGTTTTTTGCCTTTTTGGATGAGGAGAGAGATAGAGAGGATCCATGTGCAGTTGAAGGTTGTTTCAATTAATTTGATACAACCCAAAAAGGAAAGCGTTTCAATTATTCAAAGATGAAGGGAGTATATCTAATGGTTACATACTCAAACACCCGCTCCTTAATTTTTCCCCTTTCAAGTCCAACCATTAGGAGACTCTTTGGTGGTGGCGTGGATGATTAAGATTCTAGACTCAAGAGGAACTTCAAGATCTTTAAGGCAATGGAATTTAATTAGGATGAGCACCCATCTCGATTGGGGATATGTCCAGGTTCAAGTCCCCATCTCAACTAGGAACTTGATTTTCCATTTCCTTCTCCCTGAGTCCTATCCCTTATGGTCCTCATTGCCTCATTATAACAAATGTAAAAAAGGATTCCCATTGTTCCTTCTAAATTTAGTGCATCATGTCATCTCTTTCATCTCTAACCAAAAGTTTCCATCTAGATTTAGTGCTTCATGTCATCTCTTTCATCTCTAACCAAAAGTGTCTCATCATGTATACAAAGAAAAAATAAATTATATAGTATGTTCTTTCATATCAGTAAGTGTTGAATCTTTTGTCCGAGACTTTTACATGACATCTTTTTTGTGCAGGTGATGTGAACTTCATTAGCATTGGGTCTGGGACAAATATTCAAGATAATTCTCTCGTTCATGTGGCAAAATCCAACCTTTCTGGGAAAGTATTGCCAACTATTATTGGAGACAATGTTACTGTGGGTTAGTGATATATACTACGAAGTATATTAATATCTATATTTGCGGATGTATATTTGTATACAGTTTCTGCTGATGTAACCTAAGTATGAATTTAACAGGTCATAGTGCTGTATTACACGGATGCACTGTTGAGGATGAGGCTTTTATCGGTACGGGTGCTACTTTGCTCGATGGAGTATTAGTTGAGAAGCATGCCATGGTTGCAGCTGGATCTCTTGTACGACAGAACACAAGGATCCCTTGTGGGGAGGTTTGTCCATAACTTGTGTCTTTTCTTCTTCTCTGTGCAAATTAGAACTGATAGAACAATTGTTTGAGTTCTTGCACATTGTACCCATAAAGTAAATGGATTTACATAAGGGTTTAAAGAAAAAAAATGGGTCTTTGAGTAGATTATTAAGGATCAAGGGGTGGCTTATTTTAAGTTTTTTACTCGTGGCCTTGGGTAATTAGTAGAATACAGTGCCCCTGAAAAAATCCCCATTATGGTATGAGAAGTATTTTATCAATGCTGTCTCGTCAAACCTGTGTCCAAATTCAGGATAGAGTCAGTGTCCAAAAGTTTATGGCCGTCACAATTACATGTACTGATGTTACTCCATTATGCCACTCTATAATTGAATGCAGCCTATGCAGGTAAACTAGTAACTAGTACCCATCCGTTCCTAAATAAGTGTCCATACTTCTAAATCGGGCGTTTCATAATAAGTGTCCACTTTCTATTTTTGGACATACACTTTTCCCACTTTTCTATAAATCATGATTGTTTTTTCTTAATCATTCTACACTTTTCCACTTTTCCATCCTCACATCCACTTTTATTTGTACTTTATCAATAAACAATTATCTACCTTATCCTTTCCCCAAAACACTCTCAATCATTGTTTTTCTTATACACTTTTCATGTTCCTTGATTACCTTGAATTCCCTCAATATAGACACTTATTTAAGAACGGAGAGAGTAACACAGGAGTTTGTGACAAAATTCGTTTTCTTTGAAGACTCGAAATGTTGATAGAAATATCTCTCCATCCGTAATTTGTAGATTAAATCTGATTGGGGCCGTTTTTTTTAGAAATTGAGTTAAATACCCGAACCATCCTTCAGTATTCAAACTTTTGCATCTCCACACCGTTCATTTCTTATTTACGTATTTAATGAGAATACGGGAAAGTACAAAGTTTACTCAACATGTAAGGACTAAGTAGTTGCATGCCTTTTCTCAATTGTAACCTCTAATGAATTTAACAATGATTTGTGTTGCTATAAATAATCAAATAGACTGTTGATTTTTATTTAAAAACTTGTGAAACAGGTATGGGCTGGAAACCCTGCAAAATTTGTGAGGAAGATCACAGAAGATGAGATGACATTTATTTCTCAGTCAGCCAATAACTATCATAACCTAGCACAGGTTCATGCAACCGAAAATGACAAGAAAATCGATGAGATTGAATTTGGAAAGGTGCTTCACAAGAAATACACTCTCAAGAACGAGGAATATAACTCAATGATCGATGCTGTTCGTGAAACTATGCCAGAACTCGTCTCTAGCAACGTTACCAAATAAAGCAGCAGTAATAGCTTCCTAATTGGGGCGCGCTCTTCCTAGGTTGGTTGCCATTTCGGATTATGTTGTTTTCAGGTGATTTTTTGTTGGTTTATCTCCAATTTTAGGTACTGGTTGATTTACCTCTTTGAATAGTGTAAACATGTTGACTGATGCCTCAGAATCTTGGTTTCTACCTTTGATGATGCCACCAGTTCACAATGAATATAAGTGTCAAATAATCATCGTCAACCTTTCTCAGCTGCCTGTATTTTTTATACCTGTTATGAGGTCGAGCAAAGCTATTGTTTTATTTTGATTTTCAGCCGTAGCACTATGGCCGTGTGATTTGCATTATTATTGTGTGCGGTCATCTTTGCGCGATGGTACTGGACTACTGAGTGGTGGATAGACCTATCAAACGGGTCAGTCGGGTCGGGTTGTTAAAAAAAAACTTCCGGGTTCGATTAGTGTGGGTCATTTATTTATGGGTTCGGGTTTATAAATGCTTGTTCAAGATCCAGAATTTTTGCATTCGGGTCGACCCGATGGGTTGAGAGATTATAAAACGTGTGTTATATTTTCATTAATTTGGGAAATAAATATACAAAATATGTGTATAAGTTAAGAATTTTCATACACAAGTTTATATGTAGTCAAATTCAACTATAAAATGACGTATAATTCAAATTAAAATCATATTACACTTAACAATAATAACGTGTTTAATGTGCTCAAATGTCTTGGTTATCGCCCATTCTTTAATGGACTCGGTCTACACTAAAGTTATTGTGGACCATGTCTTAAAATAAAGTCAATAATTTGTTCCTAATTTATTTTGGCATTTCATTAGGATTATTATGAAAAAAATATCAAATTAGTGTCGTTGAACATGTTGTGCTTGAATAATGTGATTTTTAGTCATAATTCGCTTTTAAAAACATAGGGTTACTATGCTTCAAAAAATGGTTACTATTAGAGGTGGCAAAATCTGACACGACACGAACCGGACACGAAATAAGCGGGTTAGTGTCAAGGTTTACGACCCGTTTAATTAAACGGGTAAACACGACACGACACGTTTAATTAAATGGGTCAGCTTAGTGTTGAGATTCTAAACACGAAACTGACACGACTTAAACCGATTAAGAAAAATCAACCAATAATTTAATGTATTAGGATAACAAGCCAACTTTATCGAACAAACACGACAACACGACACAAACCGGACACGAAAAAAACGGGTTAGTGTCAGAGATTATGACACGATTAGTTAAACGGGTCAACACGACACGACACGTTTATTAAATGGGTCGGGTTAGTGTTGAGACTTTTCCAACCCGTTTATATTCGACATGAACACGACCCGACACGACACGTTTGCCAGCTCTAGTTACTATGTCTAAGAGTTTTGATGTTTAATTTATAACGGTTGCTATATGAACAATAAAGGTCACTTATGAGAATGGGTAATTATTAATTAAATATGTAATTTAATCTTATTAGCTTTAGCTTTAGCTTTATACAGTTTGCCCACAAATACGTGGATTACCGCATCTCTAGGGAAGTGGGTTTTACTTCCTTATTAATTGTGATTATAATGAGGTATAAATACCTTTTACTGTAATACTTCTAATTAATGCAATAGAATATACTTTCCTATTTCCTTCCTCTGTAATCAGTTTACCAGTTCACATGGTATCAGAGCAAATAATGGGATAATTTTTTTTCTGCGATTTCTTTGTTTCCGCTCAATTCTTCTCTGAATTCGTTGCATCCAAACAATTGAAGATTTATTTTGTTCTCTTGAATTGTAGAAATAATCTACAAATTGTTTGATTTTTTGCTCAACACTTCTTGAAATTTGGGCGTTTTTCTTGCGATTACCTTATCTCAGTTCGTGAGTAATTGGAGTTCGCAAGTTATTTTCGGAAGAGTTTGATTGATTTTTTTTGAAGTTTTTAATCCATTTCTTGGAGTAATTGTTGGAGGTTGAAGATCATGGCGATAAATGACGAGGAGGATTCTTCCAACTTGGAACAAGAAAATCACAGGAGCCACAATCAAGGTAATTGCTTCAATAATCCGTTGTTTTTGGCACCTTCTGATAACTCGAACACATCGTTAGTTTCTGTTCCATTCAATTGTGATAATTACCTTAATTGGTCCAAAAATGTCAAACGTGCTTTAGGCGCAAAGAACAAATTAGGATTTATTGAAGGATTTCTTAAGAAACCTGATTGTGGTGATACTACCTATCATCAATGGGTTCGTTGTGACTACATGGTGATTGGCTGGATTTTGAGCTCTATGAAGCCAGACATTTCAGAAAATTTTAGTTTGGTGAATTCTGCTGAGGATTTGTGGAATGAAAGGTTTGGTCAAACTAATGGACCTCAGGTTTATCAGCTTAAGAAGGAGTTAGAAGGTCTTAGGCAGCAAAACTTGAACATTTTGCATTATTACAACAAGATGAAGAATCTATGGGATAAACTGAAGGAGTTGAGGAGTTATCCAAGTTGTACCTGTGGTATTTTAAGTGGATGTACCTGCAATTTCTTGAAGAGGTTAGCTGAGTTTGAATCTGAAGAAAAGGTAATGCAGTTGTTGTTAGGATTGAATAGCGGTTTTGATAACACAATTACACACATCCTTTCCACATATCCAATACCTACTGTTAACCGAACATTCTCAATTTTACAACAAGTTGAGAAACAAAAGGAGATAAGTGGCTTTGCTGAAGGTAGTTCAGAAGTGAGTGCCTTAGCTGCACAAAAATTTCAGAAGAACATGAATCAAGGTGTTGCAAAGTTCTCTGGTTCAAATGTTGCTGGAAAGAAGGACTGGAAAAAGGATAAAGAAGACAGATTCTGTGATCACTGCAAGACTAAAGGTCATTCAAGGGATCAGTGTTTTAAACTGATTGGATATCCTGACTGGTGGAAGAGTCCAAATAAGAAGAATGGAGTAAGTGGAAAATTTGCTGCTCATGTTGCTGTTGATACAAGCAATGGTGTTGGCTTGCGTGACACTCCCCTTGATGATGACATTGATTATGCTTCTGGATCTCAGATGCAGCAGCTTGATCCTTCAATACTAAACGCAATATGCAAGCAAGTCATGAAAGCAATGTCGGGAAAGCAGAACAATTCTGAGAGTGGTGGAAACTCGTTGGCTTTTGCCAATAGTGCAGGTACCAATTCTAACTTACCTATATTTTACAATATAGTACACGGTAGTAGTTGGATTGTTGACTCTGGAGCCACTGATCATATGACATACAATGAGAACATGTTTAAAACTAGGAGGAAATTAAATAATCCTATTCCGATATGTCTGCCTGATGGTTCTATTAAGTACGTGAATGAACTAGGAGACATTATACTTGATTCTGGTTTGATTCTTAAGGATGTCATGTTGATAAAGGAATTCAAGTATAACCTGCTGTCAGTTGGAAGGTTTATAACAAATAATAGTCTCACCGTGACATTCAATTCAACTGAATGTTTATTCCAGGACCTTACTACTAGAAAATGCCTGGGAATTGGAAGAAAGATTGGAGAATTGTACTACTTGAAGATGACAGGTACAATTGATTCTGTACATAGTGAGATAAATAGCAAAATAAGATCAACTAATACTGTGATAGTTGATAATGCAGTAGTGAATAATGTTGTTAATGTTGATGTGGATTTAGTTCATGCTAGAATTGGTCATGCTTCCTTGTCTAGAATGAAACATATTAGTGTGTGTGATTGCAATAATATGAACGAGTTTGGTTGTGATATCTGTTATCAAGCAAAGTTTCACAAACTTCCTTTTTCTAGAAGTAACAATAGAGCCTCTGCTATATTTGATTTGGTTCACTTCGATCTTTGGGGTCCTTTTAGAATATGTACCATGAATGGAGCTTCGTATTTCTTGACTGTTTTGGATGACCATAGTAGAACTACTTGGACTTTCATGCTACATAATAAGAGTCAAGTTTCCAAAACTATTGTCGATTTCTTAAGCATGATAGAAAACCAGTTTGGAAAGACTGTGAAACACATAAGATCTGATAATGGTACTGAAATCATTAAGGAGGAATGTAGGGAATTATTTGATAGGAAAGGGATAATTCATCAAAGGAGTATAGTTGGGGTTCCTCAACAAAACGGTAGGGTGGAAAGAAAACACAGACATTTAGCTGAAGTAGCTAGGGCTTTAAGAATTCATGCAAACATGCCTAAGAAATTTTGGGGTGAATGCATTCTTACTGCCACATACTTGATAAACAAGATTCCCACCCCCGTTCTTGGTTGGAAGACACCCTATGAAGTGTTAACTGGTGAAAAACCAGAATATGAACACTTGAGAGTTTTTGGGAGTCAATGTTTTGCCTACAGTTACGACAAAGGAAAGGACAAATTTGATCCTAAAGCTAACAAGTGTGTTTTCATCGGATATCCTTATGGATAGAAAGGGTATAAAGTCTATGATTTAACTACTAAAAAGACTTTCGTTTCCAGAGATGTCATTTTTCAAGAAAACATCTTTCCCTTTCATACATACAAAAAGAAAAATCCAGTTCCTAATGTTCCCATTATATCTGGAACCGATGAGAGTTGCATTGATATCAATGATCCTTTTTCTCCAAACTCATTTGAGATTCTCGTTCATGATTCTCTCCCTGTTAATGAATTACATGTTCCTGAATCAGAACCTATTTCTTCTAATCATGACATTGTTAATTCTTCTTCCTCTCTAGACAATGTTCATTCTTCTACTGTCCCTATCATTCCTATTCAGGGAAGACAATCTACTAGACACATCAAAGCTCCCACAAAGTTTAAAGACTACAAATGTAAACTCCCTGGTCAGTCCTTTAAGCATTTCTCAAACGCTGTCATGTCCATCATAGATCCCACTTTCCTGTCTTTCATTGCAAATGTTATGAAGGTAATAGAACCAGCTTCATACAAGGTTGCGAAAGATCATTTAGGATGGATTGAGGCCATGAATAAAGAAATTGAGGCTTTGGGGGCAAATGATACTTGGGAGATTATGGATTTGCCTAAGGGCAAGAAGGCCATAGGGTCTAAGTGGGTTTATAGGGCTAAACTGGATGCTGATGGAAATGTTGAAAGATTAAAAGGAAGAGTGGTAGCTATAGGTTATCAACAAGTGCCTGGGAAAGATTTCAAAGATACCTTCTCACCTGTTGCTAAGTTGGCAACAGTGAGAATAATAGTCGCTTTGGCTACTGTTAAGCAATGGCCTTTATATCAAATAGACATAAATAATGCATTTTTACATGGGTACATTGACGAGGAATTGTACATGAAACCTCCTCCTGGATACACAAAGTGCAAACCTGGTGAAGTATGTAAACTGAAAAGATCTTTATATGGCTTGAAACAAGCATCACGACAATGGAATAAGGAGTTGTGTAAGTTCTTGAAGTCAGTTGGTTTTTGTCAGTCAACACAAGACTATTCTCTATTTACCAGAAGCTTAGATGGTGATTTCACTGTTATTCTGGTTTACGTTGATGATATGCTATTAACGGGAACTAGTCAGCAACAAATAGATGAAGTGAAGAAAGGGTTAGATACAGCCTTCACCATCAAGGATCTAGGTACTTTGAAGTATTTCTTGGGTATTGAAGTTATGAGAACTTCATCTGGTACTTTTCTATCTCAGAAGAAGTACATAAAAGACATCATTACTTCAGTTGGATTGGAAGATAGCAGAGCAGTATCTACACCTTTGCCAACAAATTTAAAATTATCAACTGATGTGGGTGTTCCTTTGTCAGAACCTACAGTTTATAGAAAGTTGGTTGGTCGGCTACTATATTTGGGCATTACCAGGCCTGATTTGTCATATTCCATACAACATTTATCTCAATTCCTTAGTTGTCCAAGAGAACCTCATTTAGAGGCTGCACTTCATGTCGTGAAGTACTTGAAACTGACTTCAGATATTGGTCTTTTTTATGCATCAAATTCTTCTTTATGCTTGACTGCATACTCAGATGCAGATTGGAATGGATGTCAATTTTCTAGCAGGTCATTAAGTGCATATTGTGTGTATTTGGGTGACAATTTGGTCTCTTGGAAGACTAAAAAGCAGAAGACGGTCAGCAAATCTTCTGCAGAATCAGAATACATAAGTATGTCGGCAACAGCAAGTGAGCTTGTTTGGGTTGCTGGAATATTGGAAGACCTAAATATACATGTTCCTAGACCAGTTACTATGTTCTGTGATAATAGATCGGCTGAGTTTATTGCTCATAATCCAGCATTTCATGAGAAAACAAAGCACATAAAAAGAGACTATCACTATGTAAGGGAACAGGTGGAAGACGGCTTTCTGACAACGGTTCATGTTCCAAGTCATTTACAACATGCAGATTTACTCACCAAAGCACTCCCTACAAAGCAACATCAAGACTTAAGCTTCAAGCTTGGCCTTGTTTCTCAAGTCCAGCTTGAGGGGGGTGTATGAGAATGGGTAATTATTAATTAAATATGTAATTTAATCTTATTAGCTTTAGCTTTAGCTTTATACAGTTTGCCCACAAATACGTGGATTACCGCATCTCTAGGGAAGTGGGTTTTACTTCCTTATTAATTGTGATTATAATGAGGTATAAATACCTTTTACTGTAATACTTCTAATTAATGCAATAGAATATACTTTCCTATTTCCTTCCTCTGTAATCAGTTTACCAGTTCACATCACTATAAATGTAAAAATGGTGCTAGAGAAAATTATTGATTTTGGGTCCACACTAATATTAGTGTGCAGGTCCACGCAAGAATAATCTCTTCGTTATCTTATTTATTACTATAAATACAACGATTTTTAATTAGTCGGTTAAAAACGGGGTCGATCGAGATTTTGACCCATTACGTTTTGGATTGTTCGGGTTTAGATAAAATCGGAATACGGGTCACAAAAACTAAATACAACGATTTTTAATCAATTGGTTAAAAACGGGTTCGATTGAGATTTTGACCATTACTTTTTGAATTGTTTGGATTTTGATAACATCAGAATACGGGTCACAAAATCTTATTGGGTCGGTTTTTGTCAGGTCTAGTGGTGGATAATGATATAGGTTTTGTACTTTTGTTGTATATGGATAATATATGAAGTGTTTTTTTATTCAACTGTTAGCTTTCGCCTTTCGGCTTCAATTGCATTTTTCATTACACTGCGGGAAAGCAGTAGTGGGAAGGTTGTAGGCTTGTAGGCCACACGCACCCTTATCTCAATTCATAACCAGCACTTGCAGTCGCACAAACAAGTTGAATATTTGAGTGTATATTTATTTTCACAAACTAATTCCTCGTTCTTTTTATGACACAATTTAATTTTTAACACTATTTATATATTTATTTTGACTATTGTGAGTTATACTTAAGATAAAAATAAAGTCAGGTGGAGTTGTTATAATCATCTTATTGTATAAATTTTTAATATTAACTTTTTATAATTTTTATTCATCACTAATTAAATATATTAATGATTGAAATATTGCATTGGCATAATGACAAAAAAAATCGTATCATCTAAAAAAGAACGGAGGAAGTATTATTTAAGGTCAGTGTGCAATAAATATTATAAGCCACAAAGTTTCTCTTTAACAAAAATTTTCCATTCAAAATAACTCATAATATTTTTATTTATTTTTTGGTGTGAATGAGCCACAAAGGCGGGAATGAGAATTGATACCATGATCACCTGGAACCGTGATGGAAGCTCTAACCAACTGAGCTATCCATCATTCTCAAAATAACTCATAATATGAAACGCTTTAAAAAGTTCATCTAACAAAAAATATTTTCATAATATAAAAAGTTAATCAAAATAGGTTACTAAAAATTGGGTAAAATGACAAGTGATCATGATGTACGTATAATAAATTTATTATGTGAAGTACATCGGATACATGCAAGCACTAGTAGAGAAATCGTCATTTGCAACCCATCAATTACAACTCACGCAAGTCATACGAGCTGCAACAAGGGTTTGGTCAACGCGGATCAACGTTTTAATGAGCTATTCGCAGCAACTTTATTCGCAGCAACAAGGATTTTTTGCATTTAATTTGTTTGAATGCTTTACCGTGCTTCTTCTGTGACTTTCACAAAATAAGAAATACGGAATTAAAAAACCATGGATTTCAACTTATGTCTTTAAAGGTTAAGATTAGGGGACCGACCCCTACATTTGTAGCCCTAATGGCTACATTTCTGCCCTATTGTGGACTTTAGGGTGCACCAAACTCCATCACTTTCACATGCACCTTATATATTGTGTAACCAAGTTGCACGGTGAAAGATCTGTATTAAGCTATCTATTCATCTTGTCCTTGTTGCTTATTAATAACTCCTTATTTTATAAATTAAATCATGATCATACAAGATAAGAAAACTAGAACAGAAGCAAAGATCATTAGACTCTTCTAACATGCACAATAAACAACCTTATTCAATTTTCAGAGATTCTCCACAAAAGTGATGGTTAAGAAAGAAGACATAAGGCATCTTAGTATAAAACAATGGCTATTTATTTGTTATAGATTTGTCTTGATATGGTAGCACTTAGACTCTTAGAGGCATGTTCCACTCACTTAAACTCTTAGAGGCATGTTCCACTCAATAATTTAAGTCGTGCTGACGTGGTATATAACTCATCAGCCTCAAGATCAGACACATAGAATTGTAGCATTGAAGTAGATGGGTACAAATTCTTAACTGAGTCTTGAAAAACTAAGAATCGACTTAAGACTTGGTGTGTGAGTTGAATTAAACAATAAAATAATATTGTACATAAATTTACAAGTCTCAAATGAATTTGATGAAAGAAGAGCTAAATTTGATTGAATTTTAAGGAGTCTTAACAATAATTCAACTATCAAATATTAATGAAATGCTGACATGACAATTGAAGAAAGTCTTAAGACCAGACCCTCTTGATCTTGCTCTTAGACCAAAGAAAACAAGCATTTAGATACAAAGGGAAGGTTTGGAGATTTTGCTCCTTATGAATAATGAATTTCAAGTAATCCTCACTCATATTATTATTGATAAGCATAGTACTCAAACACATATGCATTTTTAAAGGTTTGCGATCAATAATGACAAATGTAAGTATTGAATGAACCAACCTCCCATGTATCCCACATGCAATAATGTAAAAGTTACTTGTACTATACAAGAAAGTGTTGCAATAATGCAAAAGTTACATGTACTATAGAAAAAAGTGTTGCAATTTTGTAGAAACATCCTTTTTTTTAACACAAACAAAGAGATTATATCCCAAATACACAACTATGACAAGTTTGAAAGAAGTACCACATTGATAGTATCTTATATTTCACATGTTTGATAAACAAAATACCGTGAATCCGTGATAGATTAGGCATGCCTCGATTGTACATTTGTATGTACATGACCAAAATAAAGTACAAGACCAAAAATAAAAGAAACGCACTTAGGTAATCACTCAATCATAGACTAAATATCGACAGACAATCAATGGATTGTCATAAGTGGTTATGTGTCTCTTGCTCCTTAATCAAAGTTTCAGGTTCGAGATTTGAGTATGGAAAAAACCTAAACTCCACTCATTGAAGGCGGTGGGAACGCCTCGCAATAAAACCAAAAACAAATAGACTAAATATCGACTAATCTATCCAATTTTATTACGAAATTGCCACTCGATCCAGGTAAATCAAAGACATCAAGAAGAACTACCTGGCAAAACTGACACGGACTCGAAAAATCGACCCGATTGATCCGATTTGTAACCCGAAATTAACCCGAAAACCAAATGGAACCGACCCGAAATCGAAACCGACCCGGAAGTGATTTGACCTGAAATGACCCGATACCCGAACCGAAGTTCACCGGAAACCGAAATGACCCGAACCGAAAATAACTGTAAAATTTAAATCAACGCGAACCGATCCGAACGAAGAGCAACTCGAATTTACCAATCAGTTTTAAATACAAGGTTTTTTAGCTTTTCATATTATTATTTTTTTATTTTGACATTATTGTTACTCCCTCCGTCCCAGATTAGTTGTTACACTTTCTTTTTTCATCCGTCCCAGATTAGTTGTTACACTTCTAAATTAGGAATGATCCCACAATTATTATATTGTCCTCTCTCTTCCCATTAAATTTATTTTTGTCCCCACATCCTCTCTCATTCAATTAAAAAAAATACCCACTAACTTCTATCACATCTACTTTTTCAATAAAATAACAATTGATAACCAAACAACCACTTATCACCTAAAACTTTGTACAAAGGTAATTGTAACAACTAATCTGGGACGGAGGGAGTATTATTTTATTTTTATTAATTTATACTCTTTTGTGTTATAGGAAAAGCGTTGACAATATTATGATAGTGACCACCAAATCTAAAGAGAAATAACGTAATCAAAACTCGAAGCACGAAAATTCTGATCCAACCCGAAAAACTCGATCTAACCCGAAAAATCCGATCCGATATGAACCGATATAAAAGATTCCCCATGGACCGCAATTTACTCACCCATCACATTCACATCAAAGATCATCAAGAGTGAGTATCTGTATAAAAGATCGTCAGTGGACCGCAATTTACTCGCCCATCACTTCTCTCACTCATTGGTCACTGCTAGTGGTGTGTGGTGTTGTTGTTGTGGGACTCCAATTTCCGCATTCTTCAGCGCCGCCCCCTCATCCGCTTCTTGCTCCGAGTTACTGAGTGAGTTAGCGAGTTGATTGAGTGAGTGAGTGAGTGAGTGAGTGAGTGATTGGGTCAAACAATATCTCTCTTATTTTCGAATTGAGGGGTATAAATGGGGGCTGACCCAAATTCAAATCAAAATGGAAACGATGTTGTAGTTGCTGCTAATTTCAAGGAGGAAGAGAAAGCTCCATTGGTGTTGGGTCTTCAACCCTCTGCCCTTGTTGATCATGTGGCAAGGGTTAATTGGTCTTTGCTTGATCAAATTCCTGGTGAAAGGGGTGGCTCTATTCCGGTAATTCTTCCCTATTTTCCAATTTTTTTGTTTTTGTTGTTGTCCATTTCTAGGTTTTTAGTTTTAATTGTTTTGAGGATTTCCAATTTTATGGGAGTTTGTTTGCTTGTTTGTTATCCCCACAAAATTGAGCTTTCTTGGAAACAACATAATTAGAAATGGGTTCAAAGAATACATTTTTAGTTTGCTTTCTATTTTGGAACATATTGCTGTCCTTGTATATTCATGCTTTGTAAATTGTAATGTGTTTATGTCTTTGCTTAATCAAATTCCTGGATCATACTACATGTACACGACATCTTATACACCATGTTTTTCTATTGGTTTAAATGCCATATTTATTGTCTTTTATTTTCATTTTTTAGTGGGTTTGATGATATGTCAACAAATATATAGTGGTGTACATGATAATCTTGTACACTAAGTGTATATGTAGCCTTTTCCCAAATTCCTGGTGAAAGGGGTGGCTCGATTCCGGTAATTCTTCCCTAATTTCCATTCTTTTTGTATTTGTTGTTGTCCATTTCTAGGTTTTTTTGAGTTTTGGGGAAATGGGTTTCCAATTTTGTGGGAGTTTGTTTGTTATCCCCCCCCAAAAAAAAATTGAGCTTTCTTGGAAACAACATAATTAGAAATGGGTTTTTTCTACTTTGGAACATATTTCTGTCCTTTTTTGATCATATAATGTAATGTGCTTATGTCTTTTATGTACCTTAAATTCAATTGATTAGTTGACTGTGTGTAATCGGCTTTGTGTTGCAAAAATGCAAACAAAAGTGGCAAAAATAGTGACATGAGACTGTGAGAGTGATTATGACCCGGAGTTTCAGTGGCGGATCTTGGCCAAAAAGTTACGAGGGGCCAACGTTTGAAAATTCAACATCTTGTTGAATACAAATGCATTCAATCAATACGCGACAACATTTTATATGTATATTTTAGCTTGCATAATTAATAATTTCATAAAACTTATCGGGCCAAATGGCCCCGGTGAAAGATACTCCCCTAGGGAGTTTGGAGCAACTTTGTGCATATATTGTTTATGGAAGAATTGGGAGGGATGATTCCTTGCATTTTATCACTTTAGAATTGTTTTGAAGCTACCAAATTATTGATGGGAAATGGGGTCCTTGTGTTTTATCCAAGAAGCTGAGATGTGTCTGAAAATGACAATGATTTGTTTTCATCTTGACATTTCCTTTGTCTAAAATGTCTTTTTAATGATATAAGGTTGCATTGGAGGATGTAGAACACATACTTGCCGAGGTAAAAACCCATATAACCCCAACCCAAGATGACTTGCCTCCTATAAAGACGCTCGGTGGAGGTAGTGTAGCAAACACAATTCGAGGTTTGTCTGCGTGCTTTGATGTGACTTCTGGTCTCGTTGGTGCTTGTGGTGATGATGAGCAAGGGCAGTTGTTTATGCATAACATGAGCTCGAAAGATGTCGATCTGTCTAGAATGAGAACAAAGAAGGGAGCCACTGCCCAAGTGAGCTTTATGAATACTCTAACACGTGATGAAATCTTGTACATATATTTTGTAGTTTGTATCTGAATTGTATCTCATGTGCAATACAGTGCGTCTGCTTGGTTGATGCAGTTGGAAATCGCACGATGCGACCTTCCCTTGCGCAGGCCGTTAGACTTAAGGTGCGTGATTCCTTGTTTACAATAGTGTTTGTGATATTTGGATTCCTTGTTTGTGCTAGAATAGTACAACATTTTGCGGTAAATTACCCATGCCGACCTATATGAATGAGCTAACGCGCTGTCTTTAATCTTCTCCCATCTCTTTCAGGCAGAAGAGTTGATTGAAGATAACTTCAGGGGCTCCAAGGTAGTGAATTTGTTACCAAGTTTTCACACTGCTGTATTGTAATTGTTCTTTTGCCGACTCGATAGTGTGGTTTTCAGCCAAATATTGAATGCCATTATTTGTAGTTTTCTACTGTATATTGTCAAGAAAAACCCAAAGAAAGGCTTTACGGGGTGTTTGGTATGTGGGAATGAGAATTTGTGGAATAAAAGGTAGGATATGGATTAGGAATTGATTGCACTTTCCCTTGTTTGTTTAGTGGTGGGAATAGAGTGGAAATAATACATAAAATCACTAAAACACCCTTCACTATATTCTTTTCTTTTGGTTTCATTAATGGAAAATTGGTCATTTTATTTTTAATCTTTGTTCCCGTCTCAATTCCCTACGCTCCCCATGAAACATGAGAATTTAATTTCCCATCTTCTCATTTCCAATTCCCATACTTCAATTCCCACAAAACAAACACCCTCTTAGGTGTAGGGACTGAGATTGTAAGATGTTAATCTGACTCCCCTTCCCTTAAGACAGGGACTAAAAGGTTTAGTTGGGCAAGTAAATTGAGCAGTTCGCCTGTTCTTTTTCTTCTCTTCAGTGGTTGGTAATGAGGTTTGCAGCGATCAATTTGGAACTTATACATGCTGCTGTTAGGATTGCCAAACGGGATGGACTTCTTGTCTCCTTGGACTTGGCCAGTTTTGAGGTATATACTATTATCCTTCCCCTTCCCTATTTTGTTTAACTTATTTCCCCCCGTCATCTTTGCTGGCTTCCCCTAGCTTTCTCTGGTTTAACGATTTATTAAAAGATTTAGAAACTTTCAATTTGGCAGATGGTGCGAAGCCATAAGTCAGCTTTGGTAGAACTTCTCGAGTCTGGAGATATTGATCTTTGCTTTGCCAATGAAGATGAAGCTATGGAGGTTGTGAGGTAATCAATACCGTCCCTACACAGGGTACACTACTTATGGCATGGTGCTATTGTATGAACTAGTAGTAGACTGGGTTGAGTTAGTTCGTCAAATCTTGTCTTAAAACATAGCTGTACTGTTGGAAACGTTGACCTCATTCTCTATGTTCTTGAAAAGTTTCATTTCATCCCTTAACCCCGAAGTTTTGGCATATCGTACAATTGATTTCATCTGAAATCCAGCTTCATACACGAGACTATATTCAGTAAGCACAGCCTCCATTTTGAAAGTGGGTAACTACTACTTGTTAGGTTTTCCTGGATTTAGCTATTGTTAGTGTGTGGAACATTCTATTCATTAGAGTGTGTAACCTAGATTGGTTAGTAGATACTCCCCCCTCCTTTAGTTTTCCCCATTGAGGTTAACCGGTTAGGTTACGTTTTTAATTTTTGTCCAAGTGGAGTTGATAAGAGAGAAATATGGAAAAATCTCTTAGGGACATCCCCAAAAGACAAACGGGTAAACAAGAGGAGAGGGAGTAGTATGTTGGTAGTTTTTTGTGCTTCATGACTATGTTGCATATTCTCAAAGGACATTTTCAAGGAGGGTTTTTCTGGGAAGCTTTTCCCATTAATTTTGTTTAATCTTCTTCCACGAATCTTACTTACTAATGATGAATTTGGAATGATTGATGAATATCATTCAGTAGGTTAAAGCTTGGCTGGTTTGGTTACATTAGCTAATTTCCATCATCAATTCTGATCATGCATAAGAATTTGCAAGTTCATGCACATTAAGAATATTTTTTTTCTTTTTTTTTTAGGGGAAAACACGACACAAGTCCTGAAGCTGCTCTTGATTATCTAGCCACACATTGCCGATGGGCTGTTGTGACGCTTGGCTCCAAGGGTTGCATTGCGAAGCATGAGAAGGAGGTCTGTTGGGTCTACTCAGATGGAATGGTGCATCAGTCTTCTTTTATGCCTTGTCTTAAAACATTTCTCTATTTTTTATTTTATTTTCTCATATTAACCAATTGCTCCCTCCGTCCTTAAATAATAGGCCGCCACAAAATCTGATTTGAGTTACAAGACCTTAAACCATCCATCACCGTTTAACCACATCTCCGTCCATTTCATTCCAATATTTTTCTTTGGAACTTACATTCAAGGCCTAAGAGTATTGTTAAGAGTAATATGGGAAAGTTTTAACTGAAAATCTGAAATTTACTGATTCTTGAAAGCGATATTGTCCTGAGACAACTTGAAAATAGAATTGTGGCAGATTGTCTGGGGACAGAGGGAGGATTTGGATTAAATAAAGATGGCTTCGGGTCGAGCTGAACGGGCCCATCCCATGCACAAACCTGCTCTGCATTTTGATGGGCCGGGTCGGCCGGGCCAAAAGTTACAAAACAGGACCCATGTCCACTGGCCATTGTACCGGGCCAGGCTAATTTTACTGAACTTGGCGTGTGTTGTCGTGTCATGCTTTTCCAAAAGAAATTGTGGCTCAGGCCCCGCCCGGCCCATAGCCCACAACTGCATGCCCATACCGGGCCGTGCTTTTTTCATGTCGGGTTGGGTCAGGGCACCCCACAGCCATCTTTATTTGGGTATACTGACTGTAAGCATCTTTTTTAAAACTCGGACATTAACGGTTCTGGACTTCTGGCCCATGCCAGGCTGTTCTGCGTCGGGCTGGGCTGGGCCCAAAGTTATAAAACAGGGCCCAGACCCACGGGCCGTCTTGTCTATGCCTAATTTTACTAAATTTAGTGTGCTTTATCGTGTCGGGGTCGAGTCGTGCCGTAACTTGTTGTGCTTTTCCAAAAAAATGCGGCCCATGGCCCATGACTTCGTGTCGGGTCGGGCCGGCCCACAGCCATCTTTATTTGGGTATACTGACCGACTGTAAGCATCATATATATAAACTCAGACATTGACCTTTGGTGGTATTATTCCCATTTGCAGACAGTGAAGCTTCCGGCGATATGGGAAGCACGGCCATGCGATGCCACGGGAGCAGGCGATCTCTTTGCCAGCGGATTCCTATACGGTTTGATAAAGGGTTTGTCCATTGAAGATTGCTGTAGAGTTGGATCTTGTAGTGGCGGTTCTGTAATTCGTTCACTTGGGGGTGATGTAACTCCAGACAACCGTAATTGGATGTATAAGCAGATGCAGATCAAGGATCTTCCTCTTCCCAAACTCGATGTTGCTTGTTGTTAGTTAGGAAGAGTTGACTGGTTAAAGCGCAGCTTTTGTTTACACGCGGAGAGGTATTGGACTGCGAGTTCTTGTAGATCGCCATCTTAAGCAAGTTATACATCTTCTTATGTTTGCTTTTAGATTTGCTATTATTTAGGGTAACTTAATTTGTGATGTGCTATGGAGTTCAAGAGTCATTGTAAACATTATTCCTTTAGAAGCTGAAAAAATGGTTCACCCATTAATAAAAATAAGCAAAATTTCTCATTATTATCATCCTTTTTGAGACTGCTGTAGCAATGCTAACTTCAAAAACAGATGCCAAGGTTATAAGATATGGATTGTGTTTTAGACTGGGTTGTTGGACAAGGTCAAAGGGCATAGGAATATAGAATTAGGATCAAGTTAATAGTGTTTTATTCAGTTTGGTTTTTATTGGACAAAGTCAAAATAGGGTCAAACTTATAATTTCTATTATCTGGAGTCTTCATTTTACCTCAAATACTCGTGTCAGACTTCGATACCAGAGATGGATATGGACCCTTGGACACTCATTTGAACCAAAACTATGCAATTTTTTCATAAAATAGGTGTGTCGGACACTTGGATAGGTACTTGTGTCTGATATGGGTATCCGAGTCCGCGTAACATAGCTTATAATACTATAATTTTGAAAACTAAAATAGTCATGAAAAGTGTATAGTTCGTATTCACTTGTATTCGCATACGGTTCATATATTTCATTTTTCCTGCTCATTTATTGACCTGCCTGCCCGCTATCGTCCTGCTACTGACCCACCCGCTCATTATTAACCCGCTTAAAATGACCCTTTCATTACCGATCTGCACCGGCCCTGACCGGAACCGCCCAATAACCATGTTTAGTAATAAGGTCCCAATTAGTAATTTTTGTAAAATTTAGACCTTAATCATAAAGTTAACTCAGTTGTTTAGTTATCAACGAGGGGACTTATATGAATTTCTTATTACTTGGGGAGCTACGTAAGCAAATTCCTAATGTATCCACTAGTTTGAGCATAATAAATAATTACATGAGAATTTTGTATTTTTGTTTTTTTATTTATTTCAGACATGATGTAGGTACAAAATTATTAATAAGAATGATTCACTGCTGGTCTGATCCTAATCAGACTAATCATAACTTTGCCCTGCATGTACCATCCCATTCTTCCCATGTTAACTGAACATAGTTAAGGCTTTGGATTACACCTTACGTTAACTACCTTTTAATTAAATAATTGATTATACTACATGCTAATAATCATTGATATGCCCCTCCTCAATAAATAAATAAATACAAGTATTTCAAAAGACCAAAAAGGTTCGACTATGTTTCCTAAGAATATATTTTTTTGGTTTGTTTTACATCGACCTTCCTAACAAATTCAAAATAAATAAATATTTACTACATTTTATGATATGTTTTGTTCAATATTTCTACTATAAAAATCAATCGAGTTTAACAAACGAGATATTCCCTCATCAAAACTTCAATCGTTTAGAAGATCTTGGAATATGAGGTATCTCTCGCATATATTGTTGTATACAACCTATTGGGAGAGACGGTCTAATAAATTTGTTGTATCTAACAGCGACGATGATTTCCTTTTGATTCATCTAAGTCAATTTGCAAAATTGATGACTGTTGGTCTGTTGTAATCTCGCATAATTTTTTTTACCAACGAATCAATTTCGCGACGATACTCCACAAAAACTATTCTAAACTAGTCACACCACAGTTAAACTTACTACACTCAGAATAATGTAGTTTTATTTAATCTAACGACGAAAGCATAAAAAATTAAAAAAATAATTAAAAAATGGCATTATTTTCAACCTTAGGAAAACTTGAGATTTGTAAACCTCAGGGAGAGAAAGGATGATAGTAGCTAAGCTTAGTTTAGTTAACGAATCAATTTACATTATATACATGCTTTACCCGTTGGCAAAACATTGGTTTCTTTGAAAATTTGCATAAAATTTTAAGTAAGAAATGATAAAAAAAAAAAAAAAAAAAACAATCCGACTAAATTCGAAAGTGTAACATAGGACATTAAACTTTAAATCTTGTTGTCCTTTTTATTTCGTTTAGATCATGCAAGTTGTCCTTAATTTTTGTTTTTCCGTTGATGGGAACAAAAGGAATAAATTCTAAAGTGGATCAATTAATTAATTAATTAAACCAATTATTCCGTATTTTATTTGGGCTAATACCGTGTAAAAGTAGTTAATTTTAAGTGCCATAGTCCTAGGTTTCGAGCTTATGATAAATTGATAATCTCTATGTACATCGAATTAGAGAATGCTTGAGGTGACGTAAAAAAGAGTGGTCGTCTATTATACCCTTACTTTATAAGAAAAATAAAAACAAATTAAACACAAAAATATTTTATATACGAAGTACATCATAGAAAATTAGAAATCAATTTAAAAGATATTTACTAAAATCACCAAATATTAAAACTAGGAAAAATACGAATAAAAGGCAAGCAAGTGTTATTGTGAGTGCATTTTTAAATTACAAGCACTTATCACGTGCAAAAGAAAGTTAGTCTTGTCTTGAGGAAAGATTTTCCCTTAGTCGCGTTAACAAGTGACTGAATGGTAAAGGGCGAGTGTTATCTGTTGGAAATTAATACGTTGTAACCATGAAATTTAACAATAAAATAATAGGGAAGAAATACAATACTCAATAATTGATCTCAAAAGCTGTGACGGGTTTTACGCCTGCCCTAGAAGCGTATTTCGCCACCACCGGTACAAGGTTCTCAGTGACGATTGCTCCCCAAGGGTAACACAGCTACCTTCCAACTTTGTACCCCGATTGGAAGGCTGGAATTACTTCAAGAACTGCTCAGATCTCTATGGGACAACAATGACAGAGATAATATTTGTTTAGGGTTTTATTGTTTCTCTGTGTATATCTGAGTATTTTTATTGGAATAAATAAAGGAGTATTTATAAGGAATCTGGTATAAACCGCAACTCCCAAACAATACTCCAAAATCAATACCCACGACAACAACGAAACGGGCCCACAAGCATTATCACAATTAAACGGATCCGTATTGCATTATAATTACCAACAATCCCCCACTAATGCATACGGACTAGAGACTGAGCAGTAAATGAAAGGTTTAGCGCATAAATGTTAGTGTCTGAAGACTTGAACTAACACATTAGTGGAGCGAGGTATTCAACAACCAATAAAGTATACGAAGATTGAACTCTACGACTATTGAAGAAACCCAACACCACACGCTTCACCTTTAGAAGCTTGAAAAATTCCGCGACCGCATGAAACGTCATACGAGGCCAACATTCCCTTGGATTCTAGTGAGTATTATTAAAAAAAACAACAAACATGTTTTTCATAGAAGGATGCCATCCCCTCTTACTCACATAGGTGTCTCATCAAGTCTATTTTACCACATAAACCACCCAAAAGGGATATGAAGACATTAAGAACTTTAAACGTCCAACCTTACCCATCGGTATATCCATCAAGTCCGTTTTATTAGGACCACTCAAAGGAGCTATGGATATATTAAGAACATATTGTTCAACCTCACAAATTGCACAATGTATCTATCACGTCTTCTCATGAAATCACTTAGTAAGTGAAGTCAATGAGGCTAGATACTTTAATCTTAAATCCATCAAGTTCAATAATAAGAACCATCCACACAATAGGACTATGGACTCATAAGAGCAACAAGGATTAACCTTCCCAATCATAAAGCGGTGTATCTATCAAGGCTTCTTATAGTACCACTCATTCTAGGGGACCATAAGGCTAGATACATTAAGAGTAAAATACTCAACCTCGCACAAAACGGTGAATCCATCAAGTTCTCTCATAGAACCACCCAAATTTAGGATATAGATTCATTAAGAGCATAAGCTCATCCTAACAAGTGTTTTCCGTAGAAATTGAACACAACATAGATTTATAAACTCTTCCTCTTAACTAGTTTGACACCAACTCGTGCCAAGACCTTACTTAAATAATATTTTCTCTTTAATCTCACATACTCAAGGAACATATCACATTCACAAATAATTGTATCTTTTCGTGTCTAAATTGCACGAATGTGTCTCGCTTTGCCAATTAACTCATTGTACATGGAAACTCACACATACAATAACTAGTGAATGTCAGTATAAAGAGATGGGATAAATTACTTACCCCCACAATGAGCCATCATCCAATAGCCTTTTTCTAATTGTATGAATATTGACTTGTAGAATCCAATGATATTGTCCATAAACTTCATATCAGGCTCATCATTGTTACTCAATGGGCATCTCAAATCTATTCGTTTGATCCTCTTCCCATTGTACCTTTTGGTGAATTATGGAGATTACTTTCACGCTCTCTACATGTGCAATACAGGATTACCTACAAAGTATGCTTACATCACAAGCATCATCAAGTCATAAATCAATCATACAATATTAGAGCTTCAAGCATGTTAGCATATTCAATTTATGAGAAACTCTTTCTACATAGATTTTAATGACAACATACTACGATCATATTTGCAATAATATAATGACCACTCAATAAGAAATTGGTAGTTACCAAGAAACTCCTCTACAAACTCATATGCAGTTAGGACATACCTTTACCGACTCATTTGTTTAAGTTTAGCTCTTATATTGGATTGAGAAAATAGGAACTTTATTCTCATCTTAATATGTGTACGTACCATGCAACAACATATGATTCATACAAGGCACATGAACACTATCAAAGCCAATCATATATACGAATACACATATGCATCAGGCGTGATCATAATAGAGCCAAGAACATAAATTAGTTTAATTAAAACTATTCATCCAACTGTTTAGGTGCACGCAAATGACCTTATAAAGATTGCTCAAGTCTACTCACCAAATGCACCACACTAGGTAGGTAACATGAATTCTAAATAGTGTTTCATTGACAGTTAAATAAACTCACTGGTTAGTCCCAATTACTAACTCAAGTCTGTTAGGTTATGATACATATGATATTACATAAATCATGCGGAAACAACCATTAACCCAGGAATACATATTATTTACACATAATCATATAGCATAATTTAGATGCATACTCTTTGTTGCGTGCCCTCCCTAGCTGCGCCCGAACCGAACAAGAACAAGTCTTTAGGACTCAAAGTGTCGTCCCTCCGTAGATAGTCCACAGCACGTCCGGATCCGCCTTAAGATTGACCAACTAGAATCGCCCTTAAGGTACTAGAATTTTCGGCACTTTTGAGCAAGATGTGTGACTGAATTTTTCTCTCAAAAACTCACTTTGAATACTTTAAAAACTCAATATAAATTGTGAACCCAGGCCACATATTTATAGGGGTATGGAAAGAGAATTGGAATCCTATTAGGATACGAATTAATTAAACTTAGAATCCTACAAGAACTCTAATTAATTAATTTATCAAATAGAATTAGGAATTTAATCATTAACCGAACTCTGCACGTTTTAGGAATCATGCATGAACACAAACACTTACGCACACACACACGGCAGCCACGATGGGCCGCCATGCGCGTGCGTGCGAGCAGCAGCCCACGAAGCGAGGCCTACGCGAGCTACAAGCCCACGCAAGCACCTGCGCGCGCTGTGCGCGCTGCCACGACCTGATGGGCCTGGCCTTGCGCTGGGCCTGGCGTGGCCTTGGCTGTTCGTGTGGCGCGCTTGGCTTGCTGGGCGATGGCCTGGCTTCGTGCTGGGCCCTCGTCCGGTAGGCCTCGTCCGATGCTTATTCGTACGATACGCTTCCGATTAAATTTCCGATTCCGGAATTCATTTCCGATACGAACAATATTTAACATTTCCGATTCCGGAATTAATTTCCGTTTCGAACAAATATTTAATATTTCCGTTTCCGGAATTATTTTCCGATTCCGATAATATTTCCGATTCTGACAATATTTCCGTTTCCGGCAATATTTCCGATTCTGGCAATATTTCCATTTCCGATAATATTTTCCGATACGTACCATGTTTCCGTTTCCGGCAACATCTACGACTTGGATAATATTTATATTTCCGATACGATCCATATTTCCGTTTCCGGTAATATCATCGTTTCCGGAGTATTCATTTCTTGCCTGTGACGATCTCAGCTCCCACTGAAACCAAGATCCGTCGATTCCGAATATTCATAGATGGAGTATTTAATGCCATTAAATACTTGATCCGTTTACGTACTATTTGTGTGACCCTACGGGTTCAGTCAAGAGTAAGCTGTGGATTAATATCATTAATTCCACTTGAACTGAAGCGGCCTCTAGCTAGGCATTCAGCTCACTTGATCTCACTGAATTATTAACTTGTTAATTAATACTGAACCGCATTTATTAGACTTATCATAGAATGCATACTTGGACCAAGGGCATTATTTCCTTCAGTCTCCCACTTGTCCTTAGGGACAAGTGTGCATTTCCTAATTCCTTTGTCGCTCGATGACTGCTCTTGAACATAAGGTAAGAGTTGTCATCCTTATTATGTCCAGAGGTGTTCCTCGGTTTCAGAGTTCAACTGATCAAATAAACAGATAATCATAGCCTATGATTCATCCGAGCACGGCCATGCATTTCACAGTTTCTAGCTCTCCGAGTGGCCTTGTACAACTTTTAAGCATCTCATCCCGATTTATGGGAGGACAATCCCAATCTTGCGATCTTGAGATTAGACTTCGTTTGATTGGTGATTACCTGAGCGTTGCCTTTATAGCCTCCTTTTACGGTGCGACGGTTGGTCAACGTCAAAGCAACCAGTTCTCAAACAAGTAATCTCAAATCACTCAGGTATTGAGGATTTAGTGTCTAATAATTTAATGAAATTTACTTATGACAGACTTTCATCTCTTACAGTAAAGTTTCATAGGTCTTGTCCGATACTAGTCTTCCCAAAGTAAGTATCTATGCAAATGATTATGACATTGCCATATCCACATAGTTCAAGAAACAGAACTACTAGTCATCTTGCATTCTAATCGTCTAACGTTTTCTATGCGTCCAATTTTATAGAAAACTCCGATTAGGGACCATTTTCAACCTTTGACATTCAAGTTCACTTGATAGACATTTCTTAGTCACAGGACTGGTCCTGACAGTCTATCTTGAATATATCGTCAAATTGAAGGGACTCATCATTTAATAAACCACAAATTAAATGGAAAAATGAATTCTTTTCATTTATTGTGAATGATTAACCAATAATGTTTTACAAAGATTTAAACTCTAAAACTTTAAAACATTAAATAGAGACATCAAAGCCATTCTCCAATATGCTTGATTCCCATAGCTGCAGTGTGCGAGTTGTGCTTCGCTTGCGGCAGAGGTTTAGTTAATGGATCTGATATGTTGTCATCAGTACCAATTTTGCTTATCTCGACTTCTTTTCTTTCAACGAACTCTCGTAGAAGGTGAAATCTACGAAGTACATGCTTGACTCTCTGGTGGTGTCTAGGCTCTTTTGCCTGTGCAATAGCTCCGTTATTGTCACAATACAGGGCTATTGGTCTTTTAATGGAGGGGACTACACCAAGTTCACCTATGAACTTCCTTAGCCATATAGCTTCCTTTGCTGCTTCATGTGCAGCAATGTACTCCGCTTCAGTTGTAGAATCCCCAATGGTGCTTTGCTTAGCACTTTTCCAGCTTACTGCTCCTCCGTTGAGGCAGAAGACAAACCCAGACTGTGATCTGAAATCATCTTTGTCGGTTTGGAAACTTGCGTCCGTATAGCCTTTAACAATTAATTCATCATCTCCACCATAGACCAGGAAGTCATCTTTGTGCCTTTTTAGGTACTTCAGAATGTTCTTGGCAGCAGTCCAATGCGCCTCTCCTGGGTCTGACTGGTATCTGCTCGTAGCACTGAGTGCGTACGCAACATCCGGGCGTGTACATATCATAGCATACATTATTGAACCAATCAATGATGCATATGGAATCCCATTCATTCGTCTACGCTCATCAAGTGTTTTTGGGCACTGAGTCTTGCTTAGAGTCATTCCATGAGACATGGGTAGGTAGCCTCGCTTGGAGTCCGCCATCTTGAACCTATCAAGCACCTTATTGATATAAGTGCTTTGACTAAGTCCAATCATCCTTTTAGATCTATCTCTGTAAATCTTGATGCCCAATATGTACTGTGCTTCTCCTAGATCCTTCATCGAAAAACATTTCCCAAGCCAAATCTTGACAGAGTTCAACATAGGAATGTCATTTCCGATAAGTAATATGTCGTCGACATATAATACTAGGAAAGCAATTTTGCTCCCACTGACCTTCTTGTATACACAAGATTCGTCTGCGTTCTTGATGAAACCAAAGTCACTGACTGCTTCATCAAAACGTATATTCCAGCTCCTGGATGCCTGCTTCAATCCGTAGATTGACTTCTTTAGCTTGCATACCTTTTTAGCATTCTTTGGATCCTCAAAACCTTCAGGCTGTGTCATAAACACAGTTTCTGTTAAAACGCCGTTTAAGAAAGCAGTTTTGACATCCATCTGCCATATTTCGTAATCGTAATATGCAGCGATTGCTAACATTATCCGAATAGAATTTAGCATTGCAACTGGTGAAAAAGTTTCATCGTAATCCACACCGTGGACTTGCCTGTAACCTTTTGCAACCAATCTAGCTTTGAAAACTTCAAGTTTCCCATCCTTGTCCTTTTTCAGTTTGAAAACCCATTTGCTTCCAATGGCTTGATAGCCATCTGGCAAATCGACCAAATCCCATACTTGGTTTTCAGACATGGAGTCCAATTCAGATTGCATGGCTTCTTGCCATTGCTTGGAGCTAGGGCTCGTCATAGCTTGTTTGTAAGTCGCAGGTTCATCACTTTCAAGTAATAGAACGTCATAGCTCTCGTTCGTCAAAATACCTAAGTACCTTTCCGGTTGTGATCTATATCTTTGCGATCTACGCGGGGTAACATTTCTAGATTGACCATGATTCTCACCAGATTCTTCTAAAGATCTCTGAGTTTCATCCTGAATGTCATCTTGAGCATTCTCTAGAGTTTGTTGTTCGACTCGAATTTCTTCGAGGTCTACTTTTCTCCCACTTGTCATTTTGGAAATGTGATCTTTCTCCAAAAAGACACCATCTCGAGCAACAAACACCTTGTTCTCAGATGTATTGTAGAAGTAATACCCCTTTGTTTCCTTTGGATAGCCCACAAGGATACATTTGTCAGATTTTGGATGAAGTTTGTCTGAAATTAATCGTTTGACGTATACTTCACATCCCCAAATCTTAAGAAAAGACACATTTGGAGGCTTTCCAAACCATAATTCGTACGGAGTCTTTTCGACAGCTTTAGACGGAGCTCTATTTATAGTGAGTGCAGATGTATTTAGTGCATGTCCCCAAAATTCTAATGGAAGTTCGGCCTGACCCATCATTGACCTGACCATGTCTAGCAAGGTTCTGTTCCTCCGTTCCGACACACCATTCCATTGTGGTGTTCCAGGAGGAGTCAATTCTGATAGAATTCCACATTCTTTCAGATGGTCATCAAATTCATAGCTCAGATATTCACCGCCTCTATCAGACCGCAGTGCCTTAATCTTCTTGCCTAATTGATTCTCTACTTCACTCTGAAATTCCTTGAATTTGTCAAAGGATTCAGACTTATGCTTCATTAGGTAGACATAACCATACCTACTGAAGTCATCAGTGAAAGTGATAAAGTAGCTGAAACCACCTCTAGCATTTGTACTCATTGGTCCACATACATCTGTATGGATTAAACCCAATAGTTCATTTTCTCTTTCTCCAACTTTAGAGAAAGGTTGCTTTGTCATTTTGCCAAGTAAACATGATTTGCATTTACCATAATCCTCTAAGTCAAATGGTTCTAGAATTCCTTCCTTTTGAAGTCTTTCTAAGCGTTTCAAGTTTATATGGCCTAATCGACAATGCCACAGATAGGTGAGATCTGAATCATCCTTTTTGGCCTTTTTGGTATTTATGTTATATACTTGTTTGTCGTGATCTAATAAATAAAGTCCATTGACTAATCTAGCAGATCCATAAAACATCTCTTTAAAATAAAACGAACAACTATTGTCTTTTATTAAAAAGGGAAATCCCTTAGCATCTAAGCAAGAAACTGAAATGATGTTTTTAGTAAGACTTGGAACATGGAAACATTCTTCCAGTTCCAAAACTAGCCCGGAGGGCAACGACAAATAGTAAGTTCCTACAGCTAATGCAGCAATCCGTGCTCCATTTCCCACTCGTAGGTCGACTTCACCCTTGCTTAACTTTCTACTTCTTCTTAGTCCCTGTGGATTGGAACATAAGTGTGAGCCACAACCTGTATCTAATACCCAAGAAGTTGAATTAGCAAGTATACAGTCTATAACGAAAATACCTGAAGATGGAACGACTGTTCCGTTCTTCTGATCTTCCTTTAGCTTCAAGCAATCTCTCTTCCAATGCCCCTTCTTCTTGCAGTAGAAGCATTCGGATTCAGAAGTGGGTTGACTGACCTTCCTCTTTACAGATTTGGCGCCAGTTTGCTTAGTTGGGCTGGCCTTGTTGCCACCTTTCTTAGCATTCCTCTTCTTTCCAGATTTCTTGAACTTGCCCCCACGCACCATAAGCACATCCTGCTTATCACTTTTGAGCGTCTTTTCAGCGGTCTTCAGCATACCGTGAAGCTCAGTGAGCGTTTTTTCTAGACTATTCATACTGTAGTTCAGTTTGAACTGATCATACCCGCTATGAAGAGAATGGAGGATGGTGTCTATAGCCATTTCCTGAGAAAATTGCTGATCCAGCCGACTCATATTCTCAATGAGTCCAATCATTTTGAGAACATGTGGACTTACGGGCTCGCCTTTCTTTAGCTTGGTCTCAAGAATTTGCCTATGAGTCTCGAATCTTTCGACTCGAGCCAGATCTTGGAACATGTTCTTCAACTCACTGATGATTGTGAAAGCATCTGAGTTGATGAACGTTTTCTGCAGATCCGCACTCATGGTGGCGAGCATTAGACATTTCACATCCTTGTTGGCATCAATCCAACGATTGAGGGCTGCCTGAGTGACCCCGTCGCCTGCAGCTTCGGGCATCGCCTCATCTAGGACATACTCCTTTTCTTCCTGCATAAGAACTATTTGCAAGTTCCTTTGCCAGTCAAGGAAGTTTTTCCCGTTCAACTTCTCCTTTTCGAGAATTGATCGAATGTTGAATGAATTGTTGTTTGCCATATTAAAAACTACAATTGAAAAGAATAAACAAATAAATAACCATTCACAGTTTCTCTTAATAAACTTAAATTCTAGCATACATGCATAATTCAATGTTTATTAAGCATTTTATTCAAGTTATGTGTTCCGGCAGGTGTGAATAAAATGATTCCAAGATCCTAAAATCATTGAAGAACTAAGCACAGTTTGTCGACTTAATCCTAGAACATCTTAGGTAAGCAAAAGCCTTTTGCTAATAGTCTAGAAACTATTCTTGGTTGATAGGTACGTCTAAGAACTTATTAGGTAAACCTATCGATTTTGCCACGACATAAAAGGACTCCTTACTTATATCGTTGAGTTTCAACAAAACTAACATGTACTCACAATTATTTGTGTACCTTGCCCCTTTAGGACCAATAAGTAACACATCGCTGAGCGAAAACTATTACTAGATTGATGTAAAGGATATCCAAGCAAGTGTATATTTTGGCATGGCACCTTTTAACTCAATTTTTAAGTTTGGAACTTAAGGCTCTTACTATGTTGGTTAGATTTTAAGTGAACTAAAATCCTTAATCATGCAACATAATCAAGCTTTTGATCTCATGCATTTTAAGACATATTTAAAAGCAATAAATAACTTAAAACATGCATAAGATAAATGTGATCTAGTATGGCCCGACTTCATCTTGAAGCTTTGACTTCAAAGTCCGTCTTGAAAATCTCCGTGGGAGGCACCATTTTCTTCAAATAGGATAAGCTATAACTAATTACAACTATTTGATGGTTCGCAGACCATATTAGAATTGAAAAATAACTTTGGTACTTTAGACCAATTACATTCAAATTAATGGTACGCAGACCATATTTTCTATCCTATTTGGGCCATACTAGTCAATTCATAACCTGCAAAACAGTACATATACAATATATACCATTCACCCATTCATTATCATGAATGGCCCACATAGCTGGTTAGTAAAACACATTATGCATCACGTAAACATTTGCAGCAATTAATCAAGGGCACCAATAATCTACCAATTATTCAGTCCTTATTAATTCTAATCAAGTTGTTTTAACCTTAAGGATTTGTAGACCTAATCAAGAGTTTATGACTAAAAAGCGCTCCCACTTAAACCAACAAATTTATATGCTTTACTAATTTTAAACATAAAAATGTATTTCTAGTCTAACCGGAAACATACAAATTTAATTAAAATTTAAAGCTCATATGAATTTATAATTGAATCCAAAGAGTTTAATTTAATTTCAGTCGTATTTAAATTAATTCATGATTTTAATTTTAGTAAAATAATTAGAATAAATAAAATTTATTATAATTACAATATTCAAAATTAAAATCCTAGAAAATAATTTAAATTATTAATTTTAAAATTAATTAAAATTACGTAAACTGAAAATTTCAAATTAAACATTCAAAACGATCTAATCGTAACGCAAACACCCTACGCATTGCACGCCCATGGGCCGCACGCACACAGCCATTGCTGGCCATGTGCGCGCAGCCCATGCGCTCGTCGCATAGCTGCTGCATCTTCCATCGCAAGCCATCGCACGCTGTGGTGATCGCTGCGCGCGCGCCAGCGCTGGACGCACGTGAGCCATCGCTCGCTGTGCGCGCTTGCCAGCGCTCGCTGCGCGCGCTCCACCGCTCGCTGTGCGCGCGAGCCATTGCTCGCTGTGCGCGCGACATCGCTCGCTGTGCGCGCGAGCAACGCTGGGCGCAGCGCTCGTGGCACGCGAGCTTGCGCTCGCTGCGCGCGAGGCTGCGCGCTCTTGCGCGTGGCAGTGCGCGTTGTGGCGCAGCTCGCTTGCTGCCCACACGCGACTGCCTTGGCTTGTCTTTCGCCCATGCCCATTTGTTCATAGCTCGTGGCCCACGACACAAGGCAGGGCTGCTGCCTTGTGCTCGTGCACTACGCCCTTGCTCATTGCATTCGTGCCGCACGGGCGACGAGCTCCCTTGCTCGTCGTCGCATGCCCACACTATACAACACCCCTTAAGGGTAACACGAAGCGTCCATTGCTTTGTGCGTGCAAGTTATATGAACGAATCGCATAAAAAATTTAAAATTTATATTTAAAATTAATGACAAATTAATAAATAATATTAATTTCATAATTTTAGGGCGAAAAATCGAAAATTTATTATTCAATTGATTTCCGATTATTATGGATTCAAGCCTAGGTCATAAAAATTTAAAATTTATCATAAATTTACAATTTTTATGGTGGTTTTTAATCATAGGTTTCTAATTAAATTATAATTAATTATGAAAATCAAATTAATTCTAAATTATTCTAATTTTCAACAAATTAATCATAATTACAAATTAGATTGCATAATTAACAAGGCTAGGCATTCAAACTTGTTAAACATATACATTAGGTCAATCAAAAATTCAAGATTTATCAACAAGAATCGCAAATATTTAATTTAACATCTTAAATTTACGAAATTTTGCATTCGAAAAACTAAAACCTTCGAAAAGTCATAGTTAGGCTTCGAATTTGAGAATTCTGGGTTCGGCAGAAAAATACTCTTTTTGTCAAAATTTTAGAATGCATTTTACATGCGGAATTGACACAAAAATCACTCGATTTGGATGAGTAACGAAGAAACTGCCGAAAAACTGCGTACGTATAATTAAATAAACGCAATTTGCAATTAATTAACAATTACGATAATTAATCACCCCTTTTAATTCTTGCAAATTTGTAATATTTAACCATGTTCATGCAAATTAGATTATGAAAATAATAAGGGGCTCGTGATACCACTGTTAGGTTATGATACATATGATATTACATAAATCATGCGGAAACAACCATTAACCCAGGAATACATATTATTTACACATAATCATATAGCATAATTTAGATGCATACTCTTTGTTGCGTGCCCTCCCTAGCTGCGCCCGAACCGAACAAGAACAAGTCTTTAGGACTCCAAGTGTCGTCCCTCCGTAGATAGTCCACAGCACGTCCGGATCCGCCTTAAGATTGACCAACTAGAATCGCCCTTAAGGTACTAGAATTTTCGGCACTTTTGAGCAAGATGTGTGACTGAATTTTTCTCTCAAAAACTCACTTTGAATACTTTAAAAACTCGTTATAAATTGTGAACCCAGGCCACATATTTATAGGGGTATGGAAAGAGAATTGGAATCCTATTAGGATACGAATTAATTAAACTTAGAATTCTACAAGAACTCTAATTAATTAATTTATCAAATAGAATTAGGAATTTAATCATTAACCGAACTCTGCACGTTTTAGGAATCATGCATGAACACAAACACTTACGCACACACACACGGCAGCCACGATGGGCCGCCATGCGCGTGCGTGCGAGCAGCAGCCCACGCAGCGAGGCCTACGCGAGCTACAAGCCCACGCAAGCACCTGCGCGCGCTGCGCGCGCTGTGCGCGCTGCCACGGCCTGCTGGGCCTGGCCTTGCGCTGGGCCTGGCGTGGCCTTGGCTGTTCGTGTGGCGCGCTTGGCTTGCTGGGCGATGGCCTGGCTTCGTGCTGGGCCCTCGGCCGGTAGGCCTCGTCCGATGCTTATTCGTACGATACGCTTCCGATTAAATTTCCGATTCCGGAATTCATTTCCGATACGAACAATATTTAACATTTCCGATTCCGGAATTAATTTCCGTTTCGAACAAATATTTAATATTTCCGTTTCCGGAATTATTTTCCGATTCCGATAATATTTCCGATTCTGACAATATTTCCGTTTCCGGCAATATTTCCGATTCTGACAATATTTCCATTTCCGATAATATTTTCCGATACGTACCATGTTTCCGTTTCCGGCAACATCTACGATTTGGATAATATTTATATTTCCGATACGATCCATATTTCCGTTTCCGGTAATATCATCGTTTCCGGAGTATTCATTTCTTGCCTGTGACGATCTCAGCTCCCACTGAAACCAAGATCCGTCGATTCCGAATATTCATAGATGGAGTATTTAATGCCATTAAATACTTGATCCGTTTACGTACTATTTGTGTGACCCTACGGGTTCAGTCAAGAGTAAGCTGTGGATTAATATCATTAATTCCACTTGAACTGAAGCGGCCTCTAGCTAGGCATTCAGCTCACTTGATCTCACTGAATTATTAACTTGTTAATTAATACTGAACCGCATTTATTAGACTTATCATAGAATGCATACTTGGACCAAGGGCATTATTTCCTTCAAAGTCCCCCACATTTCTCAACAAAGTATCATATAATAGCGTACCACACATCAAGGGAGGGGACATAACTACATATTATGTAGATACGTTAGAGATTGGCAAAATTAAATTTAGAGAACAAACTTCCCTAACATCTGTAGAACATGTTGGACCTTCTCGTATGGATTTAATACTCCTCTTTGATGAGCATTATGTTTGCCATTTATGATCAAAACTTGTTTTAATGATATAATGCATCTTTATCTTTAGTTACAAAGAGCCCCTGCAAAACTTACCACCAAGGTTAGCATTTACCTCATGATAGCTCATACCTCACTTTCTTACTCTTCAACAAACAGTGGTTTTAGAGCACGGCCATGCTCCTCTTTTCCGTGTCAGTTCTTTGTGCCTCTACTAGCACCACAAACATAGGCACCTCGCACCTCGTCATCTGCTACCAAATAGAGAGACCATGAAGTATGATATCAATTCAAAAGCAGAAACCGTCCAAATCACAAGCACCCCATGGCATGAAAGATAAGGCCGCACTGAAGTCGCGTAGTCTACTGATTGTTGACTCTCACATGAAGCCCACAACCATTGCATTAGCTCAATACACTTTGCATAAGAGGAGGAGAAAGTAGAGTTCACGGGTAGGGTGTGGCTCACGAGATGATGCCACGGTCTCCCAATGGAGTATACTGACTGTCATGGAGAAAATTAGAGTTTTATGTATGTTGAACTTTAGGTGATTAACCTTCTCTTTGACCAATTATCATCAATTTATACAAGTATCCTTCATATCTTGAATCAGTCAAATAAACCACCAACAAGACTATATGAATAGGCGATCGACAAATAATACAGCATGTACTATCTTGAATCAGTGATTGAACAAATAATACGGAATATAGTATATAATTGTTGTCACAATTTGTATGTTAATAACACACAAGTAAAACTACCGTATCAACAAATTCGGGGTATCCTCACCAATTGATCATGCCTATGATTCATGGTAACAACAGTAATACGCTTCTAGATTGTTGGAAATTAATACGTTGTAACCATGAAGTTTAACAATAAAATAATAGGGAAGAAATACAATACTCAATAATTGATCTCAAAAGGTGTGACGGATTTTACGCCTGCCCTAGAAGCGTATTTCGCCACCACCGGTACAAGGTTCTCAGTGACGATTGCTCCCCAAGGGTAACACAGCTACCTTCCAACTTTGTACCCCGATTGGAAGGCTGGAATTACTTCAAGAACTGCTCAGATCTCTATGGGACAACAATGACAGAGATAATATTTGTTTAGGGTTTTATTGTTTCTCTGTGTATATCTGAGTATTTTTATTGGAATAAATAAAGGAGTATTTATAAGGAATCTGGTATAAACCGCAACTCCCAAACAATACTCCAAAATCAATACCCACGACAACACCGAAACGGGCCCACAAGCATTATCACAATTAAACGGATCCGTATTGCATTATAATTACCAACATTATCTATAGGCTTTAGAAGTCTCATACTCTGATCATGGTAGGTAGATAAAGATTGTAATAAATGGTGACAATGAGAAAGAGGGAAAACGTGCGATTAATGGCAAAATTAACAACACTGATTATGGCTTGGCCGGTACACCCAGCATCACAACCTTTAACTAACTAGTTGTTGGAACGCGCGCTAACGCGCGTGGTCCCCCAAGATATTAAAATCAATTGCCAAAACTAAATTAGCAAACAAGCAAAACGATTAGGAGAGAAACCCCGAAAAAAGGAACTTAGGGAAAAAAATATCAATTGGAAAGATTACATGATTCATTAATACGTATGTTAATATGTTAGGGTTGGATATATCTACGTAAATAACAATTTCCATCAATTTTGTTGCATTCCCGTGATACATAAATCTAAAACATAGTACTTCCCGTTGGAAACTAAATAATATTAATCATAAGATATACTGCTCCTTCAAAGTTTATGGAGAACTAAGATTTGGCTACCTCTCCTCCAATTCTTTAAAATGGCTGGACTTCATCTCTAATTCTTTCAGTTTAGTGTTTACTTTCTAGCACTGCTTCTCTGTTTCTTCAATCGTAGCTTCAAGCTTCCTTTCTTCTTCTTCAACCTTTAACCATCACGCGGGTAGTATTTAGTTGCAAACCAACACTCAATATTAAAAATAGAGTAAATTTATGTGGTATCCCGGTAGAATGGTTTTCAGCTGTAGAAATTAAGCCACTACATACCAGGAAACACCCAGCAAATCCATCAGCCTTCTCAATCAACTCATCCACAAGAAGACCAGAGACATTGTTATCTTGTCCAAGCAATGAAGACGAGGGCTACATATTGGTCCCTATTCCAAGTCGCCATCCAGTTCCCTTGGCAATGGCAAGGTGATCACTTGTAGGTTGGCAATGGAAATAAGAAAAGAAAAGCAAGATTAAAGAAATATGGGATTGCATTACCTATTATCATATTTACATTGATACCAAGATTAAGGGCTTTACTAATTGTATCAGCACTGTCATGTCTGGGAGGGTCAAATAAGGGCAATAAACCAACAAACTTCCATGGACCTCCTGGACTCTCAGCTCTTTTGTTCTCTCCGGTACTTCTTACAGAAAGACAATAACAAAAGATGTACTTAGTCATCTCTAACTCACAGAAGAAATATGTGAGAGAGCTTCATGCACTTGAAGCATTGACATAGGGCCGGTCCGCCTGATGCACAAACCTGTGTCGCAACAGCTAGAGATCTGAGCCCACGATCAGCATAACTGTCAATAACAGCACGAACCTTCTTTTTGACAAAGATCGATGATCTGTAAATATATAGTAAAATGATACAAACTATGCAGTCTCATGCCTACAATGATTAGCACAATGGCGAGTTGGCTCTTCCATTTACATGGCTAGTTTTAATTAGTATGTAAACAAATAACATACCTGTTCAGGGGCACCTTTAATCAAAGTAAGCAAACTGCATGTACTTGATCTCCTTGGAAAGTTTCAATAAAAGAGGTTTTTCTAGCAAGTCTTACTTCATTTGATTTGGAGTAACTTCATCAGTAGAATTGCACTTGAACGTTACTCCCTTCTTTTCGTTTCCAGAGCGATTGAAATTCATGATTAGGATTTATGTAAGTATTTAATATTGTTTATACGTAATTTGGAACGAAAGGAACCTAAGTATTTTGGTACGTTTTAAATTGAAATATATTAACTGTAATTATAAAAGAGTTTTAAGTTGGAAAATCTTTGTTAATAAATAAAATGAATTTAATTAATAAATGTAAACATAGGATTCTGTTTTCATTCTCCTTGTTTCTCAAGCAAAAGATTTTCCATGATCCTTAAAACTCTCCCACGTATTTCTGTTTAAACGTGCATTTAGTGTTTTGATTTGGTCTCCCTGTTTCTCTCCAACTATGCCCATGTTACTGAGCAGTAACTGTTAGTGGGTAGTTGAGGAGAACATGGGTACCCAACCCTAAGTAAAACTCTCCTATAAAAGGAGAAGAGTTTTAGCTTTTCAAAACACAACTAATTTCTACAAAATCTATCTTAAAGAGCTTAAACGTTTTAAAAGAATCAGTTGGCAAAATAGAGTGTTCCTTGAGTTCCTTATTATTATAAGCTTTATTACGTACTAGAATCTATCTATCATATTGTATTTTGGGTTTAAGGATTGAGTGATCCTTGAGTGACTTAGAGTTAAGTCAAAGAGAGAAAGAGCGACTAAGAGTTTAGTCAAAGAGAGAAACAGTGACTTAGAGTTAAGTCAAAGAGAAAATGAGCGACTTAGAGTTAAGTCAGAGAGAGAAAGAGTAGCACAGTAATCGAAGGGGATTGCTGTGGGGAACTCGTGTTCGAGAGGAACTCGAGTTAAAGAGTGTATTTGTAATAGAGTTATTGCATTAATACAAAAGAGTAGTGAGGTTCTTCTTGATTAGGGTCAAGAAGGTTCCTCCGTTTTATATCTTTCTTCGCTCATTGTTCTCAGTCTCTTTATTGTTTAAATTCCGCAAGAAACTTACTCAAGTTCCCAAGAAACAATTCACCCCCCCTCTTGTCAAGTGTTCCTACTGAACTATCAACTCCAAAATCAATACCCACGACAACACCGAAACGGGCCCACAAGCATTATCACAATTAAACGGATCCGTATTGCATTATAATTACCAACATTATCTATAGGCTTTAGAAGTCTCATACTCTGATCATGGTAGGTAGATAAAGATTGTAATAAATGGTGACAATGAGAAAGAGGGAAAACGTGCGATTAATGGCAAAATTAACAACACTGATTATGGCTTGGCCGGTACACCCAGCATCACAACCTTTGACTAATAGCCAAAACAACACCAACTAAAGTTATGGGTGCCGCATGTCATTAAGGGCGCTGGAGTCTCAGAAACTGCTTGAGCTACAGTATTTTATATGTTTTATTGGAAGGAGAAAGATAGATTTTATTTGGCTTTTTCGTTATAAAATAGCATACTATGTACAATCAACCGATCTTTACTCTCTTTTCAATTGTATACTTCGTATTATTTCTTCAATTCACCGATGGTTATTTTATGTGTTGTTTGATTGTTGAATTTTGCACCGATTTGATTGCGATACTTATTTGTTATTTGTTCTCTTCAATATGTATAACTGATGAGTACTAAGTTAATGACATATGTTGCACTTTTAGCTTTTAATTAATTGGTGTTATTTTACCTATTAGTCAAATGTTGTGTTGCTTTAACAGTCGTTAATTTCACGACTGTTTAAACGGTCGGTGATTTACGACTGCTGTTGCAGTCGATATTTTAACGACGGTTAATGCAGTCGCTGATTTAACGATAGTTTTACAGTCGATAAAGCAGACGCTACACTTTTGCGACCGCTTGCCAGTCGGAGATCTGCGAAATAGCTACCAAGTGAACGCTGACCGAACTTTCGCGACCGTCGGCGGTTGCCAAACTTTTTAGCGACCGTTTTTCGTGTTTTACCGACCACTTTTGGCGGTCGAAAATTAAGTTATTTCTTGTAGTGTGTTAAGGTCAATTTTCGCCAAGATTAATTTGACACCACCAGGAAAAGAAAAAAAAAAAAAATTATTCGGTTTCATGACGCAAAATTGATCTTGATAGTACTCTATATATTGGGTATCAAATTACCAATCCACCTACTACTTCCAGCAAATTCCTACTACTACTATAATTAGGCGGGAATTCTATATTTATGTTAATCTGAATTAATAGATAAACAACTAAATTCCTCAAATTCCTATATAAAAAAAAAAAAAAAAAACTAAATTCCTCAAATATCCTTTTCCTTATTAATCATTGAAAACGACTTCCAAACCGACTATTTTTGTTCGAGATATTGACAAATTAATATGATCGATCTTTATTACCTAACTAACAACTATCCAGTTTCTTTTTGTTCTTCTTATTTCCTATCTTATGATTAAGGGGAGAATTTTCTAAATTCTTTTTAATTAGTACTCTCTCCGTCTCTTTTTGTTCTTTACGTTTTCCTTTTTGGATGTCTTAAAATGTTCTTTACATTTCTTTTTATATCATCATATAAGTGCTTTAATATTCTATCAAAATTTGTGTCAAATGATTATTTTAACCAATTAAATTCGTTGGGTTATTTAATTTCTCACACCTTTCTATTAGGACATTTAATTTTTCTCATATTTCCAATATCAGAATTTAAATAAAAGTGAAAACGTTATAAATAAACGTAATTTTCTTTGTTTAAATTAAAAAAAAAAGCAATCTCAATGCACATTAATTAGTCGTTAATAAATGTGTAAAATGCCAAACGTAAAGAACAAAAAGAGACGGAGGGAGTAAGAAAAAAATACTTTAGTTTGGTCTCGTCATCAATCAGACACTTTCACTATTAAATCAGTTTACGCATATATACCTCCAACTTTTAAATAAGAGTGAGAATAAAAATGAGTTTACAGGGGTATTCGTATACGCGTTTAAAAAATGTTGGTCTCTTAATATTCTCCTAAAGTGGAAACTTTTTCTCTGGAAAATAAATGATGGGCAGGTTCCTGATCAAGGTAAATCCGGTTGCCAGAGGAATTTAAATAGATTTTGTGTGTGAAAGATGTGATTTGCAAGTTGAGGATGCGTACCATGTGGTTCGTTTGTGTCCTTTGGCACAATAGGGTTTTTATGTGTGGATCGTTGGGTATTCAATCAAATTAAAATGAGAATCAATCCATTCAAAAAGCCATGGAATATTACCAAAATTTCATTAAAGTAAAGGCTAAAGATCATAAAGGGAACATCATATCCTCCTTAACTTGATTTTGTACTAATATTAGACATTTTATTGTATAGGAGTACTTCATAATAGGTTGTTGGATTAGTTTTAATAGATACTTTCGTATATTCAAAAATTTATAAAACCTTAAGAATTAATGATCAAATTGTACAGTAATATATGAGCTATTTAAACAATTAGGCTCCATTCTATTCGTCTTATTTTGTCTGAACTTATTTTATCTGAAAAAACTGAAATAAACTTATTGAGTACGGAGTATGAAAATGTTTAAATTTTTTATTTATTCTCAATTTATCATATCTGAACTTATTTTATCTAAAATAAGTCAAAATAAGTTGAACAAAACAAACGTGTACGTTCAGATAAAGACAAAGAGGATTTGAGAATGAAAATAGTGAGAGTGGGGAAATGATAAATCCAAGGAAGAATTTCACTTCTTCCAAGGAAATCACCTTTAAAAAAATGTGGATTTCCTTGGAAGAAGCAAAATTTTCCTTGGATTTATCACTTCCCGTGAGAGTGAAATCAATAGTAAAATAAAAGTAAAGAACACTACTTAAAATTCCCATTATACCCCTACCCACCTTTCTCAAGTCTCCACCTCAGCAGTTTCCTCTTCCTCTTCCTCTTCCTCTTCCTCCTCTGTCCCTCCTTTCTCAAAGTCCCCACCACCTGCGTGCTCCCTGTACACACACCCCCATTACCAAAAAGTTCTATATTCAGAGAGAATAAAAACGAAAAAGGAAAAGAAAAAAGAAAAAGAAAAGAAGGATATTTCAAAAGAGAAACACAAACAAACAGAGATAATCAAAACCCTAGCTCAAGCTCAAGCTCAAACTCATCCATGGAAAGAGCTTACTCTCACACCAGACCACCTACATTCTCCTCCAAGAAGAAACCACCTCCACTTTCTTCCTCCTCTTCTTCTTCAAATTTCCTCAACAATGGCGGATTCTTCACCACCACTTCTTACGACGACGTTTTCGGCGGTCCTCCTAAATTTACTTCTACTTCTTCTTCTTCAACTTCGACTTTAGCTCCTCGTGCTGAAGACTACACTGAGATTTTCGGAGCTTTTAGGTCATCTTCTTCTTCCTCCTCGCGTTCGTCTTCCTCAATTCCTGTCCTCGATCTTCCTGCTGTTCCCGACGACATTCACTCCGCCGCCGCCGCGCTCTTTGATTATTCCGAGGTTTTCGGCGGTTTTAATGCTGTCGATTTTGCTGTTCCCTTTGATCAACTGTTTCGCCCTTGCGATAGCTCCTTTTGCGACGGTGATGGCGACGGAGACGCTTCCTCCGATGAAGCCTGGTAATTTGTCTCCTTTTTTTGCTTTTTGTTTTATTATTTTTAGCCTTAATATTCCTATTTTCACATTTTAATTGATTTTTTAACGTTTCCTGTAATTATTTAAATTTCCAGTTTTTTTTCTTCTTCATTTATTTTTCCCCCCTTCTAAGCCGGTGATGCTTTTTAAACATTTTTTTAAATTGAATTTAAAGTTGTTTCAGATATATCATGCCTAATTTGCATATTTCGTAGATGAATTTATTTTCCTTTGAATTTCAATTTCTGTTGCTATAGTTAGGTGATTGGTGATTTACTTTGGTGCTTTTATGCTTAATTGTGAATCTGATGAACAAGGAGACACGAAATCAGTTGCTTGAGAAATTATCAAAAGAAAAATTGAGAAACTATGCTTTGGAATTCCGTTTTCGTTTCCACTTTGTCGATTTACTTGTGGACCGTTGTTCTAAATTGTCTCTGTTACAGAGGATGTAATTACTAATTAGTGTAATTTATAGATAGTGATGTGAGTCAACATGTTTGATGATGCGGAATAAGTCACCGAGGTATATACAGGTCTTAGGCTGGTTTTGTGGCTTGATTGTGATAACAGAACCTGAGTTGAGAAGAGGATTGTTTTGTAAACAAAAAGGAGTTAAAGAAGAAGAGAAGTCAAGGATAGACGTGTAGTGTTTAGCCTTCTCATGCTTTGAACGATGAGTTAAAGCTGAAATGGAGCTAAATTTCAGCTTTGCTTGTGTTCTGATCATCTCAGTGGCTTAGAAATTGATTTTATTTACGGTGCTTCTGGATAAGAGTGGTGGAGGAAAGCAAAATGAATGGATAAGTGTACTTCTGTTCTAAAAATCTTCCCAATTTGATAGGATTTGGTTTCTGAAAAGGGTAAAGAAATTGGTTCCTTCCATTTTCCTCCCCCTCTTTTTGCCAAATCTGATGTCCAAACTCCAAATAAAAGAAACTGTATCCATCACTCTCCCTCCCCTTCTTTGTCTTCTAATTCCCCTTGTTCAAACCTATGTTACTTGGACTCTTCATTTCACCTCAAGTACCCGTGTCATATCCTTGACACTCGGACATGGGTACGGACATTGGGCACTTCATTTTGGACCAAAATCATGAATGTTTTTCACAAAATAGCCGAGTCAGACACTTGGACACGTACCCGCGTCCGACATGGGTACCCGACTCCGAGTAACATAGGTTCAAAGTTCAAACACATTCTACGCTTGTTTTCCACCTTTGAGCAATTTAGAAAACAAAGTATTTTTTCATGACTTAAGAGCACACTTCAATCCACTAATTTTCTGCTTAGAAACAAGCACATTTTTATCTAGTTCTGAGATGTTTGGTGGTTCTTTTAGTAGACGTCCATATTGGTAGTTTGCAAGTATCTCTCTGCTTGTTTTTTCATTTGTTTTCATTCTCCCTTACCACCCTTGATTCCTTCTGTGCACACACTAATATAAATTACTTATTGAGTCATTTACTTTTCCTTTCCATGGACAGGACCCCAGTTGGTACAGAGTCACTCTCTGATGATTCAGATCCATTTGCTTTATCAGAAAACAGCCAATCCTGCTCAAGTGAAAATTATCATCAACCATCCGAAACCAAACAGTTTAACGTTTCTTACCATAAAGTCAATCCAGGAGCCAGCACAGATATGCCAAACATGACACATATAGCTCAACTGAATGGCGTGTCTGGTTATACTTGTGTATTTGACGAAGCCACATCGTTGAAAGAGACAGGAACTGAAATGTGTTCACCAGTTGTTGATGACACTGTTCTTAGCACGGTTTCCTCGTCTGAGCTCCCGCAGAAAAATACAAGGAAAGCTACGTCTCATGCCTCATATGATAGTACTGGATTGAAGTCATCCAATAGTGATCAAAGATCTGGAAAAGCATGTGTTGGTAGCATATCTCATGTAAATTCTGTATTTGCATCTGTATCTGATACCAACCTCAGAACAGAACCATCCCATTTACCGCAACCATCAAGACCGCCACCTGTACTAGCAAGTAACGGAGATTTTAGCGAGTCAAGTTCAAGTCCTATGGGTTCCGAAAGGTGTGGTTTGGAGGCAAATGTTGATGGTAGTTTACCACCATTCTTTGACATGGAGGTGAATGCAATGGAGGTGGATGCGAGTTCTTCCGCCGCAGCTTCTGCTGCTGCGATGAAAGATGCAATGGAGAAAGCTCAAGTAAAACTTAAAGCTGCAAAAGAGTCGAGGGACAGAAAGGACGGAGTTCAGTACAGTGGAAAGCTACAGTCAGAAACTGATATTAATGGTGCGAGTAATGTTCATGGGGCACATGATGAATGTTTAGCTGGAGAGACCAGAGTGCACGCAACGAGTGATAGAGGTCCCAGTAAGATGAAAAATTCTGCTAAAACTAGGCATGCTAAAAATGCCTCACAGAATTCACCAGATAATATGGGTGTTGAACAGCCTACTGGTTCCTCAGGGAAACCAGCTGAGACAAAACAAGGGAAGAAAATTAGCTTGACCAAAGATACAGATGTGACCGGTGAATGGAAGGAGGCTAGGCAATATTATGAATTTGTAAGCAGTGACACCACTAGATTAGCACCACAGCTACCCAGTCGTAATGGTGATACAAAGACAGGAACCAAACAGCAGGCTGATGATGATCGCGATTCAGATTCGGCTGGAGAGGCTTGTATAACAGGAGAAAGTAGGCGAAGGCTGAAAGCGACAAAAGCAGTATCCAGACAAGAATACTATGAGAAAATGGTCAAGGTGGCCCAAGAAGTTCATGACAGTGTGATCTGCGGGCATGTGGAGCCTGACAAAAAACTGAAGCGTAGGTCTCAGGGAAATCCAAGACCACCAAAATCTGAGTTGATCTATGAACCAGGATCTAATGAAATTTCACAAGCTCAAAAAGTGGAGGAAAATCCGGGTGAGGCTATCCAGAAAGAAACTGAGAAGAGATCAACGGATATGCTTGAGAAAGAAGAGTGTAAGAAAGAAAGTGAGGCTTGTCATAGTGAACAGGTTGACAAAAATGCAAAAGGCACCCATGAGAGCAGGCTTGAAGAGTCATCTGAAATCAAGGAAGAAGATATGAGAGAAGCGTATGAAATGGACGAGAGTGACTTTAGAGTGCAAGATCCTGTATCGAGAGTAGGACACGAGCGGAAAGCAGAAGAGTCTGTCGAAAGACTAAGGACTGAAAGTATACCGGAAGAGGCTTCTAAGACTAAAAGGAACAAGGAGTCTAGGGAAGTGTCGGGCAAGAGATCAAAGGAATCTTTTAAGGATGTTTTAATTGGAGATAGAATCAAAACATCACATGGTAGTGAAGAAAAGGACAACACAAAAGACTTGCAGCAAATGAAAGCTGCAGATAAGAGATTGAACAAAGCTTATGATGATGTTTCTGTCAGGGAGAGATTGCAAAGAACATGCGAAAGCCAAGAAAACATCACAGCAAGAAACTTGCAAAGAAAAGCAGAAGATGAAACTCATCTTGAGCAAGCAGTTGATGGCCAAGGACCTGAGAAATCACTAGAAAAGTGTGTTGGTCTGGAGAAGTGGCAAAAAGATAAAGAAGCTCCTGAGAAAACAAGAAGTCAAGGGCTTTATGAAGGTCGTAATCTGATAAGTGACCACAAAAACATTGAAGAGGGTCAGAAACAAGATGAAAATATAGAGAAGAAGCTTGAGAAGACTACTGAGCTGGAGCACATGGGGTATAAGTCTTTGCAGGCATGTGATTCAGAAAATACTTGGAAAATCAATGAGAACTCTGGTGATAGAAAGGTTCAGAAGGGTCAATACATAAGTCACATAAAGATCGAGTTGGTGGATGAGGACCAGGGTCCTCGTAGCATCCCAGATAGGGAGCCTCCTACAGTGGACAAACATCTGAAGTCATCTAACGTGACTAATCTCTATAAGACTGGTGTGCAACTGGATATGTCCTGTAAACCCAATATGTTACAAAAGAAAAATGACGGTTCCCAGGAGGCGACTGCTCTGAAAGGAAATGGTGAGATTGGCACTACATCATCAGATGAAAAAAGCAAGTTGGAAGCAGAGAAAACTGTAGATGTGCTGACTGATGACAGACGAGTAGAACCTACTGCTTCTGAGTTGGGTGCTAATGACCATGTGTTTGAGGGAAGAACAATGCAGGCCTCAGATTCTCTTGATTTGACTGACAATAACACCGAGACAGATAATGTTTGTACTAGAAACGAACAAACACCGAAGGAGGAGAAAAAGAAAGTTACACAGTTAGCTTCTAATCCTAATTTGGTGAAGGGTCTCAATGTTGGAGTAGGAAGAAAAAGAAATTTGTTGAGGGAGGATCAGGTTCTCTTTGACCATGAGGAGAAAGTTAGATCTACACCTGCTGAAGATATTAATGGGTTTGATGAGCATTCTAGTAAGGAAGAACAAGAAGTAGAAGTAGTTCATACTGTACCGTCCGAGGGGAAGGATAGTTTCCAGAACGTAGGCCAAAGCATTGAAAAAAAGGGGAATAGAGTTGAGCATAGTTTCTCTTTAGAAGAGAAAGACGAAAAAAAAGAAATAGACCTGGAAGAAGAACGTCTTCGTACGCTCGAGGAAGAGAGAGACAGGTTAAGAGAACGGGAAAAGGATAGAATGGCAGTTGAAATAGCAGTTCGTGAAGCCCGTGATAGGGCATATGCAGATGCTCGAGACAGAGCTGAAAGGGCTGCTCTGGAAAGAGCGACAGATGAAGCACGACAGAGAGCAATGTCAGAGGCCAGGGAGAGATTAGAGAAGGCATGTGCAGAGGCTAGGGAGAGGTCATTAGGTGACAAGTCATCATCAGAGGCCAGATTGAGGGTAGAGCGTGCTGCAGTAGAACGAGCAAACGCAGAAGCTCGTCAACGTGCCATTGAGAAAGCAATGGCCGAGAGAGCTACTTTTGGGGCACGAGAACGGATGCAGAGATCAGTTTCTGAAAAGTATACATCAGAGAGAGATGTGATCATGAGGCAGAGTTCTTTCCCCACAGTGAGTATATTGTTGTGTTATTCCTCTTGATTGCCAGTTCATATTTTTTTACCAGATCTCTTTTTTACTCACTGTGTGTAATTGGGTTAGCAGAATAGTGAGAGGTTTGAAGCAGCAAATAGTGAACCAGCTGAGAGGTGTAAGGCCAGATTAGAGAGACATCGCCGAACAGTAGAACGGGTGGTATGTTTTTTATTTTTTCTTTTTATTTATAATCAGTTATACTCTCGCAGTTTGCTGCAAATATGTTCCGATGCTGCAGGCTAAAGCACTTGCGGAAAAAAATATGCGCGATCTTCTCTCTCAAAGGGAGCAAGCAGAGAGAACTGTGAGCATTTCATACCCCCTCTGAAAAGTAAAATAGTTTGTTTTTGGAGAATTGTATGTCGATTGTTTACATGATCTTGGTTTTATTTTCTACCAGAGGTTTGCTGAAACTCTTGATGCTGATATCAAAAGATGGTCTGGTGGCAAAGAAGGCAACTTGCGAGCTTTGTTATCAACATTACAATATGTATGTATATTAATTTATAGTCTATACATGTCTTTCTGTCAATGCTTTTAGTGGTCTAATAAATTCTGAACTGTTGTCAATAAATGACCATTCTTCGATTGACAAGAGGCTTCAGAAAATTCAGCCAGTTAACTTTCTTATATGCATTGCCTATTTGGATACACAAAAAGCCAACCATTGTATATTTTGTTATAAGTTCTTCAATATTTGTTTTGGCTCCTCATCTGACCATCTGGGAAGCATACCGCTTTGCTTCTCTTTGGAATGAATGCTCCTAGATTAGCTGATTGCCATGTTATAAAGAAGGCTAAAAAGATAAAGTTACTAAAAGATTATTGAACTTTCAGAAGCTTTTTGCTCATATATGGTTCTATAATCAAATGCGGAGTAGGGTTAGATCTGTTGAAATTTGGCAATTTGCTCATATATGGTTCTATAATAAAAGATTATTATGAACTTTCAGAAGTCATAATAATGATAATTCCTTGTATGATGCCTTCTTACACGTACATAAATAATAAATTTCAGGTCAGATCCGCATTAATGCTTGATATTTCTTGAGAAAATATTGTGAAGATAGTTCTTGTTTAGATCAGAATTAGAAATCATTGATGATGGGTATTTCACAGGAAAGTTTTGCGCAGATAGGTTCATGTTTTGTGAATCTGTTAACCTCAATTTGCTAACTAGCTTACAGTTACCGTTATGCTGTGATTACTTGTTTTATGTTTTAGTAAACTAAACAATATTTAGTCAATAAAATGATCTCTTCCTAAATCATGACCTAGCATGTATCTTCAATAATTTGTTACTTCCAGGTAACTTGTTCGATCCTTTGATTCTCCTCTTAAATGTTGTAGCATAATGAAAGATTTGGGATGTAGCTCCAAGTAAGTTACTAACATCTATTCTGCACTGGCAGATCCTCGGGCCTGATAGTGGGTGGCATCCACTTCCGCTAACAGAAGTTATAACTGCCGCTGCGGTGAAAAAAGCCTATAGGAAAGCCACTCTTTGTGTGCATCCTGACAAACTACAACAGCGCGGTGCAACTGTCCAACAGAAGTATATATGTGAAAAGGTTTTTGATCTCCTAAAGGTGTGTTTATGTTATGCTTCTTATCTCTTTGAATTATATGCTACTTTGGTACTTTGGTTACTGTTAAAATATGCTTTAGAACAGGTTATCAAACACCAAGAGTTTGGACTTTCAACCCAATAAAATATAATGAAGTATTTTATCTTTTCTCTCTCCCAATCACCAAACCCAACACCAACAATACTTGACAACATTTATCAAACACCATCTCTAAAATATCACTTTGCAATTAAAACACCATCTCTAATATGTCACTTTGCATTTACAAAAAAAATAGACAATATTGTTTGGTCCCCCATATGCCACAGGTTAAGTCTTCCATACATGAAGTTGGTTTGGTGTTCATGAACACCAATTCTTAAATGGTTTCACTCTCTCTCTTCCTTTCTCTCTCATCTCTCTACCTACTTTATTGTTTTTTATTCAATTATCTCTCTTGAACACCAAAAGTTGGTGTTTGATAAACATGCTCTTACTGAGCTTTGAGCTTGGAGCTGCAATCTAATTGTATAAAGTGCATCACACTAGGTTACCTACCCTTAACGGTTGAAAATTGTGTATGCGTTAACTTAAGTACGTGGTGTTCACTCTCCAAATTGAAATGTCTGCATCGACTCTTCAATGTCTGTGTTGTCATTTGATGAAATGTTTTCTCAGTTTTTTTGTTTGCTCGTGTTCTTTAATTGAGTTACCAGTTACCACTTTATTTATTTTTCTCACTCATTCAAATGAAAATTTTAAGTTGTCATTTAGGCTCCGTTTGGTAGGGTGTAAAACGTTTCATGGAAAACGATTTTCCCCTTTTCAATCATTTTACGTTGTTTGGTTTGACAAGGGATGAAAAACAATTTTCCATAACTTCCTTAAAGGTGGAAAAAACCTTTTCCATTTGAAAGGGAGGGAAATCACTTTTCCACCTTTCCTCCTCACCTCCCTCTCCTTTCTTCCCTTCAATCTTCACCGTCTTCCATTTTATTTTAAGGAACCAAACAAAGGAAACTAGTTTGTAATTGTGTTTTCTCTTGGTAAATGTTTTCCATGGAAAATCATTTTGCACTGAAAACGTTTTACACCAAACCAAACGGAGCATTAGTTACTTTTTAACACTACAATTCCCTTACTCTTTCCCCCCTTCTATTGTACAGGAAGCTTGGAACAGATTCAACTCAGAGGAGAAATAGTGTATAGGCTATTGAGAGCCGAGGCTATGTATTTTGGTATATTTATATTTTTAGAAGCGTATATATATATGTATGTATAGCCACGAGTCTTGTGAAGATGTACCTGGAATGTTGAAGCTGATGTTCCTGTTTTACAGAAGGAAGGAAGGAAGGAAGTCCAGGTTTAAGGTGCTTACGGCGTTTAACTTTTTATCAGGTTTGGGATCACACAAAAGTTCCAGGTGATTATGTTTTTGATTTCTTCATATATGATCATATTCAAGGCAATAGAATTCACTTGTGCTTCCCTATAGCTCTGTTGCAATGTACTATGTTAGAGGTAAGGCGGGAAATTAGGAGCAGGAAAAATGTTCCAAAACTGAAACCATTGAAATTGGATATGGGACAGCTTCGCGTCCAAAGTGACTTTGGACACACTTTGGACACGAAGCTGTCGCTGTGGCATGATGGCCAGTGAAGATGGCAGTGGGCCCGAGGCTCGATCCGACCCGGAACACGAAAAAAGCACGGCCCTGCATGAAGTCGTGGGCTGGGACTGGGCCGCAGTTTTTTGAAAAAAGCAGGAAAAGGCACGACACGACAAATCACACTAAATTTAGTTAAATTAGGTTTATGCACGACACCTGACCCGACCCGACCCAATAGCCCGTGGGCACATGCCTTGTTTTGAACTTTTTAGCCTGGCCTGACACGATATAAAGTGGGCTTAGCATGGGCCTGGCCCAAACCTGACCTGACCTGGCCCGGCCAGCCGGCCCAAAGCCATCTTTAATATTGATGGGGTTCGGGGAAACCCATGATATTTCCTTAGTCAATATGAAATCACAAACCATGTGATCTTTTGCTGGAAGATATGAAATCAAATTTCAGGTAGCTTGAAAGGAAAATCAGATCTCCCCTTCACAATTATTAGACCCAGTATTATGTATAGCACAAGGATAAAGTAGTACTGTATTAGTTTTCCATATTCCACTACCTGATTAATTATTCTTCGTTGTAATTTACACCAATCCATTTCCATTTCCTGTAGAAGTACTAGAATAATATAGGAATGTCTGGACAGTAGGTTTTCCATCGTAGGCAAAGAAAGAATCACTGCTTTTAATCATTTTTCTTACTGTATTTGGTAACTTACTTGTTAGGGACTCTAGGAGGAATAATTGAACATTACCTTGACGAAAAAACGGTAATACTCAGTAGTTCTACATCCAATATAAACGGTAAAAAACTGACCTTATTCAACTGACATTTGTTATCTAAGTGACTGGGGAAAAAAATCACGTTCAATTCATATGGGCATAATAACACTGGACGAAACATTATCGGGTTAGAATCGAACATGATTGACCTGATCCGTAACCGACCGATGATTCGATTCGACAATATTTTAGAAATTAAAATTCCAACTATTTGGGAGGTGGTGGGAGGTTAAGCTCCCACTTGATTTTCATTAGGCCACTATTATGCATTTTCACATGGACAATATGAGTTTCCATACTTCTTCCACGTACCTTAATTTAAGATTAAAATATGGAAATGTGTATGTGTAGCATTGAGATTTGATTCAGCAAGGATTTTTACTTGAATAAAGAACTCTTTAAGACCAGGTATTTAGCAGAGTTTGCTCAGTTACGTGTATGGCCTGTATGAACTACTTTTCCTCATATCTCTAAAGTCAACCTGCTACTTGTATTATCAATCATCAATTTAATCATACGTATGAAAGCTTTTGCTAGAAACATACTTAAAGACCAGGTTTTTAATTAACAACATGTTGCGTCTTATAACCTGGTTATCTGAACTTATTTTTCCTTAAATAAGTGGATAAAAGTTGAATAAAATAGGGCATAAGTGTGAATTGCATCCGTACATTTATCATTTCTATTACTCGATAAAACTGAATGAAAATATAAGATGAACTATTTCCAATCTACAACCAGAAATCCAGAATGATTCATTTTGTGAACGAATTGAATTTATAGTTATCCGATTTGAACTTGCTATAATTATATATTACGTAAATGTCAGACGGTCTGATAAGAGACTTATTAATACGGAGTACTTTATAAAATAAAGCATAGTTAAGCATTGAATAAATCAGCTGATTCCTCTTCAGTAAAGCGTCAATGTTTGTCAATTATGAATAAGTCTGCAGTCTAAATAAACTAATACTACTCTCTACCCACTGCTAATCCTCCCCCAACAACTCCACTCCAACCTCCTGCCCCTTTTTCTTTTCTCTTTGAAAAATAATTTTGACAAATTGCAAAAACAATTAATTGCACACACAAATACAAATGTGGCCATGAAGCTACCATTCATACTAGAGTACTTTGTAGTGGTCTTGTTCTCTTCATCTGATCTGGGCTGATTTTTTTAGTTTCTATTTGATTTTACTTTTTTTTTGGGTCTTGTTATGACAAATGGGGGAATCAAGGAGGAAACATAAGTCATAGTTCAAGTGAGGTTCCATCTTAAAAGCGGTTGGCAATAGGAGTAGCCCACTTAGGTTATACGAAGTAAATTAGAAACTATTTGCTTTATCTTCTGATGTGGTACACAATTACTCACACTTACTTTCTTACAGGTCTAGTTTGGTTTGGTCTGATCAAATGGTTTCTGTGAGTATTTTTTTTGCTTTTCCTAATCTGGTATAGTCTAGTTGGTCTGATTTTTCTAGTCTAATCTAATAAGCAATAAAAATAAGGTAAAGAGAACAAAGCCAAATTGAATGAAAAACTTCATATTAACATTTCAGATTTTTTGTTATCTAGTGTTAATTATCGTTGTAGATTATTAATGATAATTTTTCTATTTCCTTAAACAAAAGTGGGCCATGATAAGAATGCATAATTTTCCGCCTACTATCTCACTATCTCAGTCACATAAGTGAATTAATTTCTTCACATTAGTTGTCCAATGTCCATGATATTACAATAAAAAAAAGTCAAAGATGGACAATCTAAGGGACCAAACCAAACTACATCCCCTTGTTTTAAACTCTAATTAGCCAGCATACCAAATACGACCAAAAGTTTTTCTGCATTTTCAACTCCTATATATTTCATCCACTTATCCCCTTTCTTTAACCTTATATCCTCTTATCATTTCTCTACCAAAAACTTACCTAATAATTCACACAAATTACATATTTACGTACACAAGTCTAAATTAATGGCTTTGTTTAGAGCTCTGAGCACAAGAAGAAGTCGACGGGGCGGCCCGGGCGGGTATGATAAGTTGTTAGATGAGACTAATAACACTGATTATGGTGTTAATGATGCAGATCATGTGGTGTTGAAGAGGGTTACAAGTGTTCCTGCTAGTATGTTATTCGGGTCATCTTCAAAGAAAGTCGGGTACGAAACGGGTTTTCCATGGATGAACTCTAAACCAAAACAACAGCAACAACAGCAACAGAAACAGACAGTAAAAAGTGGTAATAAAAAAGGTGGTAAGAGTCACCCAGTATTTAGTTTGTTTGATGGGAAATGGAGGAAGAAGAAGATGACTGCTAACCCGGATTTTTCGAGGTATATGGAGTATTTGAAAGAAGGTGGGGTGTGGAACAAGGATACTAATTCACCTGCGATTTACTACAAATAAATTTTAACATGTGTTTAATTGATTAGTTTAGTTATGGTTTGTTTCAAAGATTTTGTAGTGAACAAAGGTTAAATTAAGAGTAGTATGTTGTACATATATATGTATAAGTGTCCAATTCATTGAAATAACTAATAAGGTGCTTCAATTAGATCATAGTCTCAAACGCATTTTTTCTAACTCTTTACAATCTTCGTATTGGGCTTGTTTGACAATCGATTGTTGGTTGTGGTTGTTGACCGGTACCTACTATACTTAGTTTGTTTGATTGGTTGTTTGTTTGTGTTTGCTTTTTATGTTGGTTGTTTGACTCTAGATTTTCTAAAAATGTGTTGACGAAGTTGGATTTTGGGTACTAGTTGTTTCATACAAAATGTAATTAGTAAATTGAAAAGCCAATAATCAATGTGAAAAGGCAACTCTTACTAGCTTTTGGATTTTGGAGAAAATATTGACTTTTTAGCCAAGGAAAAGCTACTTACCAAACATGTACAATATATTGGTTTTTCGATCATTTGAAAAAGTCAAAAGTCAATTAAAAACCAACAAAGCCAATTACCAAACACACCATTATGTGATCTCAAATTCATAATCTTTTTGTTGGTTTGAACCCAATACTTTAATACCATTCAATGATATGGTAGTATCATTACACTCCTTATGGTATAAAATGGAAATATGTTGGTTATAGACCTGATCAACTATAGCCCGACCAGCTGACCCGATTCGTCCCGATCCGACAAAGTATGGGTTTGGGCATCCTCAAATATGCTTTTTGGACCAAAGCCAAAAAACCCCTTTATCCCGAAAAAATCCGTACCAAATTTATGGATTGGGGCATGAACTTTTGTGATAAAGTCCGATACAACCCGACACGACTTGTGATCACCTCTAGTTGGTTGGATCACAACACAGCAATACCATTGTAAATTTTGAATACCATAGTAAGCATAAATGGTACTCGTCGCGCCCTTAATGGTTTGTCACAACTCACATGCATTTCAAGTCTACAAGTGTCCTATCTATCTATACTAATATATTAAAAGGCGTTGTGAATAATGTCTACGTGTCACATAGTACTATCCTCTTTGCGCCACGTCATTCACTCATCAAGTGTTATGTCATGTCATGGACCACAAAAAATCAACACAACAAGGTTCGAACACCAAACCTCAAATATATATGGAAGATAACTAGCATTACCATCTTAACCAACTACCAATTTTGGTTTATCTCTTCACATTAATTTATAAATTAATGTTAACATGAAGTCTTAAACAACTAAATTTTTAATGTGACTTTATTTTCTATAACTATGTTGGAATAAAAATAATAATTAAAGCATTAGAACATCCATGAAGAAAAATGATGTCATGCGTCTCATAAGTAACAATTATAAAAATATCTTGCATATATCTAATTTGGTGTTTATTAATTTGATACATTTAGTTTCACTAGAAGAAAAATGATGTCATGCGTCTCATAAGTAACAATTATAAAAATGTCTTGCATATATCAAATTTGGTGTTTATTAATTTGAGACATTTAGTTTCACTAGAAGAAAAAAAATTATACGAATTGTAAGTAAGATGATCTTATTGAAAGATTACTTGACATGACAAATGCTGTAGTGTGTTTGTGTAGTTGACGTATTTAATGAATATTTTTCACTTTATGGAATACATGTATTTTAGTCAAATATTAAGATCAAGAAGAATCTAGAATTTAGCTATTCAATGTAGCAACCGGAACATCGCCCGGGCCACGCACTAGTTATTCTATTAAGAGTTGGTTGAGTGAAATTGAGAAACAACAAAAATGGTAAGACTAAATGTATTTTGTACGAGAATAAAGTTATGGTCACATAAACATTTATAGAAATGGGACAATCTTTTGGGCATAGACTAAAATGGCGAATTGAGCAAACAGTAAGTGATGGAAGTACTCCTTCTGTCCCTTAATACTCGCACCGTTTTGACTTTTTGCACTATTCACATAATTTACTTTAACCCTATTTTATTTATAGTATATGAAAACAAATGTTAGTATATAATATATTGTTGGCTTCATCTTAATATATATTTTCAACCCTATTTTATTTATAGTATATGAAAACAAATGTTAGTATATAATATATTGTTGGCTTCATCTTAATATATATTTTCAAATATTAATATTTTTATAAGTTTTTATAATATGTAGTTAGAGATATTGGTGGTTAAAGTTGTGCATTGGCAAGCGTGTCCAGTCAAATCGGTGCGAGTATTAAGGGACGGATGGAGTAGTAAATTTTGATTATCATTGGAAGCGTAAAAGATACCATTAGCCCTCCATTTTACTTTTAATTTTGTACGTATCCACTTTTCAAAAAGTTTTTTTTAAAAAAATTATTTTCTTCTTTATTCTATTTTTAATTTACTGTCTTACTCATTTTCCCTATAATAATTACACGTTTTCAGTATATGTCTCCTACTTTACCCACTATTACTCATTAATTTATTACATCTCTATTATTTTTTATACCTTTTTCTTACACCACCTTCGAAACAAGAGTCTAAATGATTAAATTGGAACATACATAAGTGGAGGGAGTATAAAAGCACCATTACACTATTCAAATGTATCATTTTACTAGAGCATATTACATGCACTCGGGTGCACGGTGCACCCTCTCATATTTTTCCTTACATATAAGGAGAAAATATAATAGGGACCATCAATAAGCATAAAAATAACCTTAGGTACACGGTGCACCTAATAATTTTCATCATTTAACTGCTTAATAAAATTGATTTTAATTTACAAATATTAGTACCATAATTCCAACATGTCTTTATACAGAATGAAGCATGACTTCTACTTTACCACACCTAGAAAGTGTTCGTTGAAAAAAAAATGTAACAAAGCAAACGTAACTCTTAACCTTGAAACTTACCCAACTGGATTTCATTATGACAATGAAGCTATGAAGTCTTGTTTTCTTAAACCCTCGATCGATTAAGATTAGAAAAAACTAAACAAATTTCCTAAAATTTTCCGCACACTAAACATCTTAGGCTATGTTCTGTTTACCTTATTTCCACGTATTTCATGAAAAATAAGTTCAGATAAGTTCAGAAAAAATAAGTGCAAATCAGGTGAATAGAACACACCCTTATTACATGTAGAATATCTTCAGTGGCGGAACCAGAAATTGAAGTTTGGGGGGCCAAAGGTTAACGTACGATCGAATATATTATCTTTGTCTAAAAAATAATACGAATGAAAAAATTTATTGCACATAATATTTCAAAGGTTGAGTAATATTCCTTCGATTTTCTTGAATTTTATTCAAAGCAGTAGAAAATAAATTAAGGATATGAATATTTTTACTGATAAGAGAATAGAGATAGAAATTAACAGATTTATAAAATATCATAGAGTTCCACAATATAGAGAAACACAAAAATTGTTCTAAATACATTAAACACATTGTACATTTAAGTATAACATATTTGTGAATTTTAGATAAGAGGTATTGAATATATGAACTTCTACCCAATAAATTTAACTAAGATGTACGTATATTTTCCAAAAGGAAAATTTGGTAATATTAATCCAACCTTTGACCGATTTTCTTTTATTAAGCCCACCTACGACATATTTTTTAATAATCCCACATTTATTACCCAACAACTTTTATTGGGTCCAACATGTCATAAAACTGTTGTAAGCGACATTATTTCTCTACATGGCAGTACTCTCTCTCGATATATTCATTCATCATCATCAATTCATCACCATCTCGTTGACTTTTTCACCGATTACCGGCCACTTAAGCCCAATAAAAGTCGTCGGGTAGTAAAGGTGGGATTATTAAAAAATATGTCGTAGGTGGGATTAATAAAAGAAAATCGGCCAAAGGTTGGATTAATATTACCAAATTTTCCTTTCCAAAAAAGCTGTAATACGGTTGTATAAGTAAGGTAATAGCACTATTATAACCCCTCAAATATAAAAAGTACAAGTGAAAAAGAAAATAAAATGAAAAAAGGCTACTAGCAGGCTTTGAACCCAGGAGCATTGGATAATTCCCATCACATTCAAACCAGCTACGCTACTTATAACATGTGGTCTATAATTGCAAATTTTATATTTATCCTAAATCATAGGGGGGGCCATGGCCCCCGCCAGCCCTCCCTTAGTTCCGCCCCTGAATATCTTACGAAGTATTTAATTTTTCTTTAATTAATTTCTTTAATATAGATTCATAGTGAACTACGTACATTCGGGTACACGGTACTTAAATCGTATATATTGATAGATCGAAAGAGTAGAAAATGAACTAAATCTAAGAAATACTTCTTACATACTAAACAAAAGGGAAACTATAAACACTTGAACAATCCACGACAATATTTGGAATACGAGCAACCTAATGTAGAAACACAACTACACAATTAACCATGACTTCTTTATATATTTGGTTCTTCTATCTTCAAACAATGTAACAACTACATGTATTAAATTATGCTCGTAAGTCATAAGACTCATAACCCAATATTTTTACTTATTTACAAAGGTCGAATGATATATGTTACTAAGCTAATTGAATCCATTCCTAACAGTGAAAACGAAAATGCCTTTACCAACCAAAGTAAAATTAAAAGAATTAGGTAGCTAGATAAATAATAATAATAATAATAATAATAATAATAATAATAATAATAATAATAATAATAATAATCAGAGACCTGTATTATGGGGAGCATACCTTGTGGTCTTGTCAAGGTGTGCAGCAAGGGGATCCTCTCGGCCCTTTGCTTTTTTCTCTGGTTCTACATCCATTGGTGTGTCGAATCAGAGACTCTTTTGATCTATCTCTTCAGGCTTGGTACTTGGACGATGGCACTATCGTTGGTGACACTTTGGTGGTTGGAAAGGTCTTGGAGTTGATTTTGGAGGAGGGTCCTCATTTAGGTCTCCATGTTAATGTTGAGAAGACAGAGGTTTTCTGGCATTCGGAGGACCCACGCAGTCGTCTAAAGGGTGTCTTTCCTACGGATATTGCTCGTCCTGCGCTTGGTGTTAAGTTGCTTGGTGGTCCAGTCAGTACGGATTCCTCTTTTTGTAAGGAGTTGGTTTCACAACATGTGTCGAAGATTGTTGTGTTGATGGATGATGTAGCTAAGCTTAATGATCCCTAGTGTGAGTTGTTGCTTCTTCGTGCGTGTACTGGAGTTTCTAAACTCTACTTTGCTATGCGCACTTGTCCGCCTCATCTTTTTGAAGCGGCCCAATTATCTTTTGATGTGGCTCTTCGGGCTTCTTTAGAGCGTATCGTGACTGCTTCGGGACCTGGGTTCGGTGACTGGCAATGGCATCTTGCCACCTTGCCTTATTCTTATGGAGGATTGGGCGTTTATTCAGCTGGTGATGTTCGGCATTATGCTTTTCTTGCATCCCGTTTGCAGTCTTCTGCTTTGCAGGATTCGCTTCTTCGGCTTTCAGGTGTTGATGGTCCGGGGCCGGCCTTTGATGATGCTCTTGGTCTTTTCAATAGGACCGTGGAGACCGACCTTATGAGTAGCCCTAGTGAGATCGCTGCCCCCACACTCATGAAGAAATTGGCGAACATATATTTCACGAAGGTTACTGCTGATGCGGAATCCGCCTACTCCTTCGTCATGTTGCCCTATGGAAATCACAGCAGGGGGATCACTCCTCAGCTTGGTTGCGGGCAGTCCCTATCTCGGGTTTAGGCCAGACTATGAACGATAAGACTTATCGTTCGGTTCTTTGCTATCGATTGGGTATTCCGTTGTTCTCTGATTCGACGTCGTGTTCTGCTTGCTCTCGGGTTTTCGATGGGGACATTTATGGGGATCATGCCGTGTCTTGTGCTGGGATTGTGGGTATTAAACATCGACATAATGTTGTTCGTGATACCCTTTTGGATATTTGCTATCGGTCGGGGATTTCTGCTCGCAAGGAGGTTGATGTTGGGCTGACTAGTGAGAGTGATGGAGCTCTTCGTCCTGCAGATATATTGCTTTATTCATGGGATGACGGTCTAGATGTGTGTGTTGACTTGACTGGGTCTTCCCCTATGACGCAATCTGGGTTGTCACACTTCGTTCCGGGTCGGGTTGTGGCGGTTGCAGCGCAGCGGAAGCAGGATAAGTATGCGGCACATTGTAGGGATTTGGGTTACGGTTTCTTTCCTTTTTCCTTCTCTTCTTTTGGGGAATTAGAGAAAGGGTTTTTTTCGTTGCTGAGGCGGGTCCAGACGTACTCCAGGGCTCAAGACATTGGGGCACGGGCAGCTGCCCCACATTTTCAGCAGGATCGGGTTCGCCATAGCTAGAGGAGTGGGGGCCCAGATTGTATCTCGGCTCCCCTCCAACTTCTTGTAGTTCACTTGATTTTTGTAGCTTGTTAAGCTTGTAACGTTTTGGTGTTTTCCCATAATAATAATAATAATAATAATAATAATAATAATAATAATAATAATAATAATAATAATAATAATAATAATAATAATAATAATAATAATAATAATAATAATAAACTATTCGGAAGCGGGTCAAGTATGAAGCACGTTGCTCGACAATTGGTTATGGCTTTCTTACGTTCTCTTTTTTGGGGGAGCTGGATAAGGATGTTGTTGCGTTGCGTTGCTGAAACGGGTTCAGAAGTTCTCTAGAGCTTAGGACATTGAGGCTCGTGTAGGCTTTGCTATAGCCAGAGGAATGGGGGGGCCAGATTGTATATCGGCTTCCCACTAATTATTTGTAAAATGTTTGACTTTGTTAGCATTTGATTAATAATAATAATAATAATAATAATAATAATAATAACATAACAAATTCTCTCTAGTAGGGCGATTAGGGCACGATGGTGTTCCTCGCCATCTTCTCCGGCGACGTTTAGTGCTACCCCGCGACGTTTAGTGTTATCCGGCGGTGGTTCCACGGCGGTTCAGCGTTCCCGCAAAGGTATTCGGCGGTTATAGGTGCAGTTCTCAGGAGAATTTTCAGCGGTTTTGGTCGACATTTTCAGTGCAATTCTCAGGCGTATCACAGGGGGTTCAGGCGCAGGTTTAGGTTGTCCATTTCCGGCAACATCGATACCAGATTACGGCGAGTTTATCGGTGGTTCAGCGATCCCACGAAGGTTTTTGGAGCAAGTGTTTGGTGCAAGTGTTCGGCGAATAATTCATTGCAATACTGGGCGGTTATTGCGGGTTTCAGGTGACGATTACGTGCGGTGAAGGTTCACCGGCAGTTTCCAGGCGGGTCTCAGGCGTGGTGGTCTTGGTTTCGGTCCACTTTCTCAGGCGGTTTTCGAGTATTTGCTGCAGTTTTGGTGCGGTTTTCGAGTATTTGGTGCTGTTTTCAGGCGACGGTTTTCGAGTGGTTGTTGGCGGCATTCAGGTGGGTGGTGCTGTTAGGGCAGCGTGGTGGATTTTGAGTCCGGCGATTACGTGGGTTGTTCGGCAGTTTACCGTTTTGCGGTGCATTGTGGGTTGTTCGGCAGTTTACCGTTTCGTGGGTTGTTCGGCAGCGTGTTCTGTTTTGCAGCAATTCAGTTTAACGGCAATTTTGGTTCTTTGTCCTGCAGTTCAGTTTTGCTTTGGCTCTTTGTCCTGCAGTTCAGTTTTGCTTTGGCTCTTTGTCCAGCAGTTCCGGCAATTTTGTTGTTTCATCTTGGTGCAGGAGTTGTTACAATTGTAGGGGTTGTTACATTTTGGTGCTGGGGGTTGGTACATTTGCAGGGGTTCATCTGGGTTCATTTTGGACATAAAGGGTGCTTTGTGTGGGGTTCATTTTGTTTTCTTCCTGTTTTGTCCAGTTGTTGACGTGCTTTGATATGGCGGCTACCGTGGAGAAGTTTCATTGCCCTTTTGTGGGTCTTAGCGGGTGCCAGGATGGCGGTGGGCGTGGTTTGGTAAGGAGTTCTCTGATCACTCACTTACGGGATCGCCATTGTTGCTCTGATGTGCGGGATGTAACCCGTCAGTCCCTTACTACCAATTTGCAGGTTTTTACTTCGGCTGAGGTTACCTTTCGTCGTATGGGAATTTGGTTATGTGGAGATTGTTTCAAGACGCATACTCATCGTATTAGGTGTCGGCATGGCAGTGGTTCTAGTACGGTTTTTGTGGACCCACCTGATTCTGGGGATGGTACTATTCGTTTTACTCTCTACGGTATTCAAAAACCTCAAGCTCCTGCTTCCGAGCTCTCTACTTCTGATGCGTCTCGAGAACAATATTTTTCTTTTGATGTTGCTCTTCTGGACACTTTATGGTCTAAGCGGTTGCGTTCTGTGAAATCCATCCCTCCCAAATGTCGTTTGGGTTTTTCGCGAGTTCTGAAAGGGGCGCTTGATAAGGTGATTTGCAGACCAGATGACATCGCTTGTTGGGTTCAGTTGCTCGTGTTACCTCTTTGTGTCCTCAAGACTTTTTCACCACGGAGTAATCGTGAGTGTTCCTCCGGTGTTAGGCGGCGGCAACAGGAGGAGTGTATCACCTCTGCTATTCGTTCTTGGGGTGTGCCTGGCGGTTCTGAGCAACTTGTCATAGACACATTGGCTAGCGTGTCTCCCTCTCTATTGGATGTTGACGATGACCATGATTTGACGGAGCGTAATATTAAGCAATGCAAGAGAAAGATTTCTGACGGTCACTACACTGCTGCCGTTCGGGTCCTTTCTTCCTCAGGTCTTGCCCCTTACGATGATGCTACTCTTGCAGATTTACAAGCAAAGCACCCTTCTGTTCCGGTCCCTACCTTACCGGATATCCCTGTTGATCATCACCTTTCTGCTTTTTCCGCTGTTGTTTTGGAGCAGATTATGGGCTTTCCGCGTGGTACTTCGTGCGGTAGAGATGGCTTGCGTGCTCAGCACCTTTTGGATTGCTTGGGTGGTGCTGCTGTAGCTGTTTCTGATGAGTTGGTGGATGCTATCACTCAGGTAGTTAATCTCTTTCTTGCTGGAAAGTGTCCCGCTGAGCTTGGAGGATACATTGCTAGTGCTCCTCTTACGCCATTGGTTAAGCCTGGTGGGGGTGTTCGGCCTATTGCTGTGGGTACTATTTGGAGGCGCCTTGTTTCTAAGGTCGGGGCTGCTTTGATTGGTCCGCGTTTAGGAAACTACTTTGGAGGTATGCAGTTTGGAGTTGGGGTTCCAGCAGGTGGTGAGGCCATTCTCCATGCTGTCAATCGGTTGGTTGAGGCTCGTGGGGCCGATGTTGGCCTATCTATGTTATTGGTGGATTTTCAGAATGCTTTCAATTTAGTTGATCGATCGGCTTTGTTGCGTGAGGTTCGGCTCCATTGTCCTGCTCTTTCGCGTTGGGTTGAATTCTGCTACTCTTCTCCAGCGCGGCTGTATTATGGGGAGCATACCTTGTGGTCTTGTCAGGGTGTGCAGCAAGGGGATCCTCTCGGCCCTTTGCTTTTTTCTCTGGTTCTACATCCATTGGTGTGTCGAATTCGAGACTCATTTGATCTATCTTTTCAGGCATGGTACTTGGACGATGGCACTATTGTTGGTGACACTTTGGTGGTTGGGCAGGTCTTGGAGTTGATTTTGGAAGAGGGTCCTCGTTTAGGTCTCCATGTTAATGTTGAGAAGACGGAGGTTTTCTGGCCTTCGGAGGACCCACGTTGTCGTCTAGAGGGTGTCTTTCCTACGGATATTGCTCGTCCTGAGCTTGGTGTTAAGTTGCTTGGTGGCCCAGTCAGTACGGATTCCTCTTTTTGTAAGGCGGTTGTTTCGCAGCGTGTGTCGAAGACTGTTGTGTTGATGGATGCTGTAGCCAAGCTTAATGATCCCCAGTGTGAGTTGTTGCTTCTTCGTGCGTGTACTGGAGTTTCTAAACTATACTTTGCTATGCGCACTTGTTCGCCTCATCTTTTCGAAGCGGCCCAATTATCTTTTGATGTGGCTCTGCGGGCTTCTTTAGAGCGCATCGTGGTTGCTTCGGGACCTGGGTTCGGTGACTGGCAATGGCGCCTTGCCACCTTGCCTTATTCTTATGGAGGATTGGGTGTTTATTCAGCTGGTGATGTTCGGCATTATGCTTTTCTTGCATCCCGTTTGCAGTCTTCTGGTTTGCAGGATTTGCTTCTTCGGCTTTCAGGTGTTGAAGGTCCGGGACCGGCCTTTGATGATGCTCTTGGTCTTTTCAACAGGACCGTGGAGACCGACCTTATGCGTAGCCCTAGTGAGATCGCTGCCCCCAGACTCATGAAGAAATTGGCAGACATATATTTCACGAAGGTTATTGCTGATGCGGAATCCGCCTACTCCTTATCTTCACGTCTTGTTGCCCTATGGAAATCTCAGCAGGGGGATCACTCCTCAGCTTGGTTGCGGGCAGTCCCCATCTCGGGGTTAGGCCAGACTATGAACGGTAAGACTTATCGTTCGGTTCTTTGCTATCGGTTGGGTATTCCGTTGTTCTCTGATGCGACGCCGTGTTCTGCTTGCTCTCGGGTTTTCGACGGGGACATTTATGGGGATCATGCCGTGTCTTGTGCTGGGATTGTGGGTATCAAACATCGACATAATGTTGTTCGTGATACCCTTTTGGATATTTGCTATCGGTCGGGGATTTCTGCTCGTAAAGAGGTTGATGTTGGGCTGACTAGTGAGAGTGATGGAGCTCTTCGTCCTGCAGATATATTGCTTTATTCTTGGGATGGCGGTGTAGATGTGTGTGTTGACTTGACTGGGTCTTCACCTATGACGCAATCTGGGTTGTCAGACTTCGTTCCGGGTCGGGTTGTGGCGGTTGCTGCGCAGCGGAAGCAGGTTAAGTATGCGGCACGTTGTAGGGCTTTGGGTTACGGTTTCTTTCCTTTTTCCTTCTCTTCTTTTGGGGAGTTAGAGAAAGGGGCTGTTTCGTTGCTGAAACGGGTCCAGACGTACTCCAGGGCTCAAGACATAGGGGCGCGGGCAGCTGCCCACATTTTCAGCAGGATCGGGTTCGCCATAGCTAGAGGAGTGGGGGCCCAGATTGTATCTCGGCTCCCCACCAACTTCTTGTAGTTTACTTGATCTTTGTAGCTTGTTAAGCTTGTAACGTTTTGGTGGTTTCCCATAATAATAATAATAATAATAATAATAATAATAATAATAATCTTCACCAAGATAGGCTTTGCTATAGCTAAAGGAGTGGAACCTATATTGTTTCTCGTTTCCCACTAACTTTGTCATTTGATTAACTTTGTTAGATTTGAAATAATAATAATAATAACAATAATTAAAAAAAAAATTGTTAATCTCTTTTTGGCTGGAAAATGTCCTATGGATTTGGGTGAGTATTTTGCTAGTGCTCCCCTCACACCTCTCGTCAAGCCTGGTGGTGGTATTCGTCCTATTGCCGTGGGTACTGTTTGGCGACGTCTGGTTTCGAAGATTGGTGCTGTTATGGTTGGTCCGTCTTTGGGAAGTTATTTTGATGGTCTTCAATTTGGTGTCGGGATTTCTGCGGGTGGTGAGGCAATTCTTCATGCTGTGAACCGGTTGATTGAGGATCGTGGTTATGATGTGGGTCTTTCGATGTTGTTGGTGGATTTTCAAAATGCCTTCAATTTAGTTGATCGAGCGGCCATGTTACGTGAAGTTCGACTTCGTTGTCCGGGCATTTCGCGATGGGTTGAATTCTGGTACTCTACTCCAGCCAGATTGTATTATGGAGAGCACATGTTATGGTCGTCTCAGGGGGTGCAGCAGGGTGATCCCCTTGGTCCTCTGCTATTTGCTTTGGTTTTACAACCCCTGGTTTGTAAAATCAGGGACGCTTTTGATGTATGTCTCCAGACATGGTATTTGGATGACGACACTATTATTGGTGACACTTTGGTGGTTGGGAAGGTTCTGCAGTTGATTATGGAGGACGGGCCTTGTCTCGGGTTACATCTTAACGTGGAGAAGACCGAGGTTTTTTGACCTACAGAGGACCCTCGAAGTAGGCTTGTGGGAGTCTTTCCTCCTGTTATTGCTCGTCCTTTACATGGTGTTAAGTTGCTAGGTGGTCCCGCTAGTTCCAATCCAGTTTTTAGTGGTGAGCTTGTGATGCAGAGGGTGACCAAGACCATTGGGCTTATGAATAAGGTTGCTCAGCTTGATGATCCTTAGTGTGAGCTATTGTTACTTAGGGCATGTATCTGAGTTTCTAAACTCTACTTTGCTTTGCGTACATGTCCTCCTGGTATTTTTGAGGCGGCTCAGCGCACTTTTGATGAGGCTCTTCGATCTTCCTTGGAGCGTATTGTAACTGCTTCGGGGGCCTGGCTTTGGCGATTGGCAGTGGCGTCTTTCCACCTTACCTTTTTCTTTTGGCGGACTGGTGATGTTCGTCATTATGCTTTTCTTGCTTCTCGAATGCAGTCTTTTGGTTTGCAGACATAGCTTCTATGGCATGCTGGTATTGTTGGTCCTGGTCGAGTATTTGAGGATGAGTTGAGTCTATTTAGTAGAACGGCGGAGCATGACATTCTGATTAACCCTAGTGAGGTCGCTGCCCCTAAACTCATGAAGAAATTGGCAGATATATACTTCACAAAGGTTACTGCATCTGCAGAATTCACCTTCTCTTTATCTTCTCGACAGTCGGCGTTGTGAAAATCGCATCAGGGAGATCACACGTACCTCTGCTTGGCTTCGTGCGGTCCCCATATCAGGTTTGGGACAGACGATGAATGCTAAGGCTTATCGATGTGTGTTGTGTTATCGGTTGTGGGTTCCTTTGTTCTCTGTTACGGCGCCATGTTCTTCTTGTTCCAGGGTCTTTGCGGGAGACATCTTTGGTGATCATGCGGTGTCATGTGCTGGCATCGTGGGTATTAAACATCGACATAATGTGGTTCGGGATACCCTTGTTGATGTTTGTTATCGCTCTGGGATTTCGGCGCGGAAAGAGGTTGATATTGGTCTATCTGGAGGGAACGATGAAGCTCTCCGACCAGCAGACGTGTTGCTCTACTCTTGGGACCGAGGCTGTGATGTGTGTGTTGACTTGACGAGATCATCTCCTTTGACACAATCTGGGTTGTCTGGCTTTGCTCCGGGCCGGGTTGTGACTGATGCGGCTATTCGGAAACGGGTCAAGTACGAAGCACGTCGCAGGGCCATTGGTTATGGCTTTCTTCTGTTCTCTTTCTCTTCTTTGGGGGAGCTGGATAAGGATGTTGTTGCGTTGCTGAAGCGGATTCAAAAGTTTTCTAGGACACAGGATATTGGAACTCGTGCTGCTGTTCATATCTTCACTAGGATAGACTTTGTTATAGCCAGGAGAGTGGGGGCCCAGATTGTATCTCAGCTTTCCACTAACTATTTGTAAAATATTTGACTTTGTTAGCATTTGATTTATTATTTATTATTTATTATTATTATTATTATTATTATTATAATAATAATAATAATAATAATTGTCATAAATTAATACGAAATGATCTAATACGTACCGACGTACCAGAGTGACTTATTCGAATTCAAAACCAAAAAGTCGTCCAATTCCATATTGATTTATATATTATGATCGAATACATACAATGAAATACCCCATGAGATTCTCATAAGTCAAAAATTGGGGGTGTGTTAAAGGTGTTAATTAGACAATTGTTTTCATGCTATTCTAACTTGACATTATTACAATAACAAATAATAAAATAGGATTTGATCTTTCATAAAACATATAGTAGGATTTGAAACATAAAGTAGCTTTAGTCAAGGAAAAAACCCAAAACGTGGAAAATACAAAGTCATCTACCACTCTATCTATATTATTCCTAACACTCTAGGCAAACATGCTATATTTGTTTTTGTTTTTTTTTTAAAAAGAGCCACAAATACTAATACGGTAAATGATGTAAATGAGATTCAATTTTAGATTTTGGACACCACCCTCTCAAATTTAAATAATCAAGATTTTAAGCTTATTAACATCTGAACCAAAATAATGTAAAAAAAAAATATGGGGAAAATAATAAAAGTGGAGGTTATGGATTTTTTTAGAATGAAAAAAATAAAATAAAAAAGGATTATGTCAAGTAAAATCACGTTGTGTTTAGCACCCTTAAGAAATGTGCCATTTTTTTCGAACTTCTCTAGGGCAAACTTCATTCTATTTGGGCCAAATTAACACCTTTATGTGTTATTGACATTATTAGTTTAAATTAATCTTAGAAAAATAAAATAAAATAAAATAAGTGATTATAGATTCATATAACTCTTCAACCAAGTACCCAACTGATTGGGGGAGGGGGTTGGGGTAGGCCTGCAAAAGAGCTGAGTCGATGCGAAATTACCTTATTTGAGTTAATTAGGCTTGATAAGTATTTTCAATGTTCGAGCTTGTCTTGAACTTAACTAAGCTTTGCAATTTGTTGTTCGAGCTTTATTCGCTAAGCATTAGGATGTCTCGACCTCGCTCGTTTAGCTCGAGCTTGAGCTAAACTAGCTTTATTCGAGCTTAAAAAAGGAGTTTTGAGAAATTGTCAAATTGATTTAAATCATATTATCAAGGAGAAAATTCACAAAATATATGTATGACTGAAATATTCTATGGGACATATATTATACTACATGATAGATTCGTTTCCGTTTTATACATTTCTTGACATTTAAGAGTCAACAATGAAGTATATGTTATTCCATTCTAATTATTTTTTCGAGCTTGAGTGAGTTAAAAACGGGCTTATAAACAAGTAACTAATGAATTATAAACGAGTGTTCATGAACATTAACGAGCCCAACGTCGTGTTGTTCGAGCTTGGCTCGTTTACTTATCGAGCCTAGATTTTTTGTTCAAACTCGTTCATTAATTAATAAACGAGCTTTGATCGAGCATTGACCGAGCTTGTTCGTGAGTTCTTAGCGAATGTATTAGCTCAGTTGTAGCCCGTTGAGGGGTTTAAGGCTTGTAACGGGCCTCTGGATGGGCCCTGTGCGAGGACATCCCATAAAATTTCTTCTCACCTGTTTAAAAAAAAGTAACCAACTGATTCTGATTTTAAAATGTTACTCCGTAATAACTATCCTTACGATTCAGATTCCGAACCGGGTACCCGCTTATTTTCCTCATCCTACCCCACAACTCCATCTCATCTCCTTACATTCTTGCGCAAAAAGATTCTAGTGAATCTACATTTCACACCACTAAACCCTCAAAACGACATCGTTTCATTTTGTCACGTTTGTCTTCCCCCTCAAGACACCAGACAACCTCCTATAAAATCTAATCATAAATCTTTAATTTATTGCCTCCACACTTTTTTCATTTTTATTATTTTTATTTCCCACCTAAAACTCCTTATTTACCCTTACCATTTTCTCTCTCCTACACGCTTTCCCTCTTTACGACTGTAATGGCAATTTTGACTTTTCAGAACCCAGAAACTTCTTCCCTTTAAAGAAAACATTTCAAAAGCCACAGACGTCAAGACGAAACACCTCCTCCAAAGGTTAAGGAGGAAGCAACCAAAAACGCATCGTTTTCAACCTCTTCTTCTTCTTCTACACCGCTCTTTCCTCTTTCTCTAGGGTTCTCATTTCAAATCGAATCCCTCCATTTCTCTATCCTTCTCTAATTCTCTCTCCTCCCAAACGAGGTAACACCATTTCATTTCAAGATTCTCCAGATTCCTCCATGTTTTTCGATTCAATCTTCGTAATTTTGTTATTCATTCTGTTGATGTTTGATTTTTGATTTTGAATTTTGGTTTGTCTGAAATTGCAGAGACTGGAATTGGACGATGCCAACGTTTGCAGCTATTCAATTTGATCGGTTTCTGGAGCCAGGAGCTTCCAAAACGACGGCGTCTACCAATAACCAGAACATTCCAGATGTTACGCCAGCTTCCTGGCTGGAGAGGCGAAATTCGACGACGTTACCGATCGACGATCTGAAATCTTCTTCTAGAAGACAGGAAATACCTCCGCCGCACCCTCAGCTTCGTCGACGGAACTCCACGTCGTCTCCGGCGGCGGTGGCGAAGCCTCCGCAGATACAACCGTCGCTCTATGCCACGCCGGAACCTACACCTCTTCCTGACTCAGCTACCTCCTCATTTCCTCCTTTCTCTCCTTTTCTCATCAACCATAAACGACGGGGACCGCGCCTCATCAAGAGCCTCTCCGACCAACACGTGGCGGCAGCGGCGGCTTCTTCTTCTGCTTCGGAGGGGACACACACCAGGAGCCTATCGGATGAAAACGTGACAGTTGAGCCAAAAGTCGAGAGGTTTGATGAGGAATTGGCGTTTAATGGATCAAACGACGACGTTTTGGTGGCCGAGGTTGAAGCCGAGCCTATGAAAGACGAATTTAACGGCGATACGTCGGGGAGAGAGAATAGTGAGAGTGAAAACTTCTATGACCCGCAGGATTCCATGAGTTTTTCAGCTTCTGCTTATAGCGAGGATTACGGCGGTGACAGGTCGGCTAAGGGAAACACTCCCATGGGAGGAGAGTTTTATGATGCTTGGGAAGGTAAAATGTTTTGAGCTTTTGAGCTTTTTGATGAGATTATATTGGTTTAAGTATGTGATTATGTTTTTTTATAGCGTATTGTTGTGTAGTACTATAGATTTTGCAATTGAAATCGTTTGGGCCTACTTTGTTTAGTAATGCAAAGTTAAAGGAAGAGGAAATGGAAGAAAATTGGAGTGTAAAGATTGGTCCCACTGGTTTGTTTTTGTTGTGAAATGATAGCTTTTGCTCACAATAAGCTCTGTAGTTTGTAAAATTGTACTGAATAATTCATTGTGAAAAGAAAGGGGAGAGGTTTAGAAGCTACTGGATACATTCTTTTGAATAAATTGTGAAAGCCAGAGTAAAATTGTACTGCATAATTCACTGTGAAAATAAAGGGGAGAGGTTTTGAAGCTACTGTATACATTCTTGTGAAATCTCTGGACTTTTCAAAAGTTGGATACAATTTTCTAAGTGCTTGTTATCGTGGGGGATGAACTCCTCAACTGGCACAAAAACGTTGTTGGTTGGGTTGATTTCTCTGTTTAATCCTGGAAGAATTAAGAAAAAGGGGGAATACAAAGTGATCTTAAGTTGAGCTACTGATCAAATGGGAAGTTAGTCATCTAGAAGAATATATAAGCACCTTTAAGGGATTGCTGCTTCTTGAACAGGAAATTTCTTATATGTTATTGCTTAGACAGTGAAAGATTGAGACTTGGTATCATCTACGTTGTTAAGCTATGAGATTGCTTTCTATTCTAAGATTTGTTGGTATTGCAAAGTAGTCGTCGTATTGAATAGTTTGAGACATATACTAGTAGATGATACCGTATTTCATGCATGTCAAGTCAATTGAAGATAGATTGAGTGTGACTATCTGAGTGGCTATGGCATGTGTATCAATATATATACAAGTATATCTTTCTATTTTTATGTAGGGTGGGTAAAATTGGTGTACTGGCTCTTTTTGTTAGTTCAACTTGTTAGTACAGCTACAGATCAGCTAAATTGTTCCTGCTGCATGATTGATAATGAGAATATAATTAATCTATAGACTTTTTCCATTTTCCAACATGGTATTGACGATTATTTTTCCTTTCTTTAGAACTGTCCTCTGATAGTGGGATGCAAACACATCGTTCTCTTAATGATGTTGAGACTGAGCTACGAGAGATGAGGCTGACCTTGTTGATGGAGATTGAAAAGAGAAAGCTATCCGAAGAAGCTTTACAGAGCATGCAACAACATTGGCAACTGCTGCGAGAGAAGTTAGGCGCTGTCGGGTTGGTACTTCCTGCAGATCTTACTGCTCTAGTAGATGATAGCCAAGTAGATGCTTCTCCTATCGAAGAGATTTGTCGACAAATCCAAATGGCACGTTTTGTGTCAGAATCTATTGGTAGAGGAATCGCAAAGGCTGAAGCCGAGGCAGTGATGGAAGCTCAGCTGGAACTGAAGAACTTTGAGATTGCTCGCCTCTCCGACAGATTGCATTATTACGAAACTATGAATCGTGAAATGTCACAGAGGAATCAAGAAGCCATGGGTGAGTCTCAGTTTTACATTTTTCTTCTATTTAACCTGACATGACCGTAATTGACTGATCATTAATCATTTTGTGTGTGTTTTTTCTCATCTGTTGTTTGCATGGGGTTGCAGTTATTTTTGGCTTTACATGCTATATTACTCCATATAAGTTTTTCATCAGCCTTGTTATGCTGCATATCTCTTATGCACATTGAAAATCTGATAATAATAGCCTGATAGGTCACGTTTAAGATCAATGGCTGTTGATTGACGGTTTGGTGCTTGAGTCTTTCCTTCATTGCCTTATTTCCAAATTTTTGTCTCCTGTAAAAGCTATGTTACCTCGACTCTTCATTTTACCTCAAATACCCGTGTTGGATCATCGACACTAGGACATGGGTATGGATAATTCGACACTCATTTTAGACAAAAGTCCTGCAATTTTTTCACAACAATAGCTGCATCGGACACGATTTGTGCCCATGGGTATCCGAGTAACATTAGTCCAAAGTAGAAGTTGTTTGTCAGAGATTGTGGTACACAAATGTTATTTTTATGGAATTGTGATATCCGTTTGACTTGTAGTAGCCTAGTAGGGTATTGGCATGGTGTCAATTATTATACCTGCAGGGAAAGAGGACGAAGGGGAGGGGAAAGGAAGGTAGGGGGAAGGGTAGGGACGTAGGGTTGCATTTCCCCTCCAAATCTCTTCAGCTTTGGAGAATTGTGTTTATTAAAGAGGGAGGGAAAATGGGTCCCTCCTTCTCACTCCTTTCCTCCCCCACGGCCCCACCCTCTATCCGAAAAAGGAAAATTGTTCCCTTCCCCTCCCTCCCCAAGTCCCTATTTCCGATTATCCAAACAAAGTGTTACTGCTAAGGGGTTTACTAATAAGCAAAGCATACTCTGTAGTTTGTACAACCGAACAATCTAACATAGCTTCATGCAGTTCAAACCTCAAAAAACTGTAAATAAAATAACAATATTTGCTAACAATTGCTTCAATGCTCCATAAATCTTGGCCTTTTATAAAGATTGATAGAGAACTTTTTCTTTTTTCTTTCTTCAAAACAATATTTCATAAAGATCTCATTTATTGATAGTTATTTCTGCTTGATGCATTGTGCAATGTTTCCCCTACTGCTTAGGTTCCTTTGCCACATTAATATTCAGTTTATGGGATTCTATGTGTTGGACAGAGTGAGTTTGTCCTAGTGTTGTAGATTCAATTATATCAACTGGAAATTTTGCGCTCGAGTATTTATGCACCGCCCTTGGTTGCTTCTATGAGGTATGCTGAGTTTCTTGTGTGTTCATTTGCAGAGGTCGCACGGCATGAAAGACAAAAGAGGAGGAGAAGACAGAAATGGGTTTGGGGGTCAATTATAATCCCAGCCATCACACTCAGCGGTGCAGCTTTGGCGTGGTCTTTTCTCCCAAGCGAAACTGGAAACGGATCATCTTCGTCGAGTGAAGCCTTTCAACCTGACAGTGACAACAGGCAGTGATTAGCTGCCTTGCCAATACTAGAAGTGAGTACACTAATAGGAAAGAAAATAATTTGACAAAGTCTAATGCAATTGTGCAATGTTGTGCATAACAGCCTCCTTTCTTTTTTCACGTTCCGGATGCATATTTTTGTGCTATGCAGAATGTATAGTTCCGTGAGAATAATGTATTTTTAATAGAAGATAGTAAGGGTATACTCGTAATTGTATTATGTACGATATTGTTATGTATGTACGAGTCTCAGGTACCCTAATACGGGTGCGTGGGACTCGTATATAATAATATCGTATATAGTTTAATTACGAGTATACCCTTATTATCTGCTATTAATTTTTGATGACCGGCCCTCGTTAACGCTGGAATGCGTCGTTGGAAAATGAATTTTAAGGTTGAGTCTCTTGTGCTAGGATGTGAGGTATTCTCTCATGTTTTTGGTGCTAGGGACTTGAAGAACTCGAGAATGTAATATATTTGTTGATGGGCATTTTTGAGGAAGAAGAAGGGGAGTAAATTTTGGTAACTTCAAACTCTCGTTGGGTCTATTTAAGTGTGTTAATGTGATATAAAAGGCTTGTCAAATTTGCTGCTCTGTGAATCTGTGATTATGAAGTTTATTTTTTGATGCGTTCAAGCTTGGGTTCGTGACTTGTTGCTGATGTGAACATCCGTTACAGATAGCTTAAATACAAACTTTTATGTAAGGCGGTTTTACATAAAAGACTACTTTGGTGTCATATAAGTTAAGCAATGAAATCAATTAGTTAAACACTGAAACTAATTAGTTAGTTAAATATTGCAACTAATTAGTAAAACACTAGAACTATTTAGTTAAAGTAATGGAACTAATTAGTTAAGCAATTAAAGTGGTCTTTTTGGTAAGGCGGTTTTACACAAAAGTTACCATTTGCTCGACTTGGCTGCAGCAAAGGTGCTGCGTTCCATGTCACGCGTGCTGCGTGGTCTGGGGTGGGTGTATGATTGTATGAATGGAAAAACAGTCGAGGTTTTTTTCGCAAGTTCTTGCATTATGCGTGACTAATTGAAATTCTCTCTTACAATAATTGTCTTAAGAAGCGCGCAAACAATCCCTGTGGTAGAGCAATAGTTTAATCAGAGAAACCGACCTGAACTGACCTGTATTTTTTAGGATCCAGGCCCGACTCGAGACTCGAAATGTTGTAGAAATAGGAAACTTGTAAGCCGATTGTATCCAACCTGTTACTATAATTTATTATTATTTTTAGTAATTAATTATGGATTATTACTTATTCATTATTAATTAATAATTATGAATTATTATTAATATTCATAATTTATTTATGATTATTTAGTAATTAATTACAGATTATTTAGTTATTAATTAACATTTTATATTATTATTTATTATTTATTATTTATTATTTATTATTTATTATTCATTATTTATTATTTATTATTTTTATCAACCGATTTCGACCTGTTAATGTATGACCCGGACCTGAACCCGAACCTGGCACCCAACTAAAATAAAACCGACAATAAAACTGAGTCAAGTGATCCGACCGAAAAATGACCCAAATCCGATTCAACATCGACCCGATGTCAACCCGAAAATGATTATAACCTGATGAAATTTATTATTGACCCAACTCACGATAACCCGTTACCTGATTTTATGCAACCTGTTGACAACTTGAGTCTCTGACCTAACTAAATCTAACCAAATTAACCAAATTTATAAAAAAGTTAGAAAAATGAAACCGGTACATTTTTCTCATGGGGCTTGTAATTGTTCTCTACTTTTCTAAGTACTGATTCAATATGACGTAAGACCCATTAACCCGAAACGTAAGACCCATTAACCCGAAACGTAAGACCCATTTACCTGACCCAGTTACCCGAAAGATCAGGGTATTACAATACTCCGTATTAAAAGAGGCAAAATTATCAAAAAGTACCTTCTTTTTGCCTCACTTTGTGAACTAGTACCTTATGTTTTCAGTTTTGTCAAATAGTACCTTGAATTAAAAAGTTGTATTAAAAATGGTACCTTATAGTAATATTCCGGCCAAATTATCAAATTTCCGGCCACTGATTCAAGTTTCCCTCCAAAAACATGTGCGTGTTGAACAAACCACGCCAAAATACGCACCTCTGTTACTCGTAAATGTTTTTTGGTGCAAACTGTAATCAATAGAAATTCATTGTTGTAATTTACTCCCATTGCAGATGTCTTCTCTTTCTCATTCATCTTTTCGAAGATTTCGCTCCACATGTAACTGTGGGCTTCCTCTGGAATTGAGCAAAGGATGCCGAGGAAGTGAGCCCCTATGCTCTCATAATGGTCAAGTGAAAAATCCCAGGAACTAGTGAATGAATTGTTAGGAATGAAGTTTGGATCAATCCATTCTTTTAAGACCTGGAGGACATCAACTTCTGTGTTTAAGGTGATCGAGTGAACTGACATTGATCCGAAAAGGGCAAGAATGACCGCCATGAATTAGTAATAAGATATGTTGTGGTTCTCATTATGTGCCATCGATGTAGGTAAGGTTTATGTTGTAGTAAATATGGTTGAATTGATGAAGATTATGTATGTAGTGATGCTGTTTATATATCGACTTACTCAAAATTAAGAGAGAGAAAAAGAACGTAGCATGAGATACTTCATATCAAGAACCTGTGAAAATTATCAATTATTTGTAAGCTTATGAAGATGGTGAACCACTTGTTCTGGCAGTCTGGAATAAATAAAGGCATCATTTGAGGGAGTTAATTTGAGCAGAGAATACAGGGGAGTAAATGAAAGAAGAAAGGAAGCTGGAAACTTTGAATGTGGTTATTTGATGAGTGTGTGTTTACACGCGCTGATTTCCCTCTCAAATTGTGCCAACAAACGGAATCAATGGTCGGAAATTTTATAATTTGGCCGGAATTTTGCTATAAGGTGCCATTTTTAATATAACTTTTTAATTCAAGGTACTATTTGACAAAACTTGAAACATAAGGTATTAGTTCACAAAGTGAGGCAAAAAGAAGGTACTTTTTGACAATTGTGCCATTAAAAGATTCAAAACAAGAGGAGTTTGTGAGAAAGAGGATAACATTACACAGTTACACACAGTAGCAGTATCGAAGCTCCATCCAAAAATGGAGGTTTTAGCAGTTCGCATTCCTCCATTAGGAGAGAGGAGATTCCTCTCTCATTCCTCCTCAAACCTTGTTTATCTCTCTCCATCTCCATCTTCTTCACAATTCACTCGATTCTCCACTATTCAATTCAATTTCAGAAACTCTAGAGTGAAGTGTCGAACTAGTATTGGCTTGCAGGAGAAGCTTCCTGTAGTTGAAGATGGTGCAGTAGAAGACGAACAAGGAACGTACGAAGATCAATTTCTGTCGTCGTCGTCGTTTCTCTCTCTTAGTGAGAAGCCAGATAGGACTCTAGCGTTGCTCGATGACTATGAGATGGAGGAGAGTGATTTTGACCCTAACCATCGAAGTGGTAATCATTCTTTAACTTCCTCATTTTCTGATTTAGGGTTTCTTACTTTTGTGGTTCAAAATTGGTTGTTTATGTAGTAATTCTAGCTAAGTTGTCTATTCAATTGATTTTAATTTGTTTGTTTATTGAACTATTGCTAGTTAAAATCAGGCTCATGCTTTGATGCTAAGTTTCCTCTTAGGCTCCGGTTTTGAGAAAATCATTTTCAGAGAAAAATGATTTTATATGATTTTTTTTTCCAAAGGAGCACACAATTCCAAATTAATTTTTCTTTGTTTGGTTCCTTACAAGAGAAATTCATAGAGAAAAGATCAATGGGAGTAGATGGATGAGGATTGATGGGAAGAGGGGAGAAGGGAAGTAAGGTGGAAACATGGTTTCCCCCTCTTTTCGAATGAAAATGTGTTCCCCCCTAGACAGAGTTATTATAAGTTTTCCACCCCTTGCCAAAACAAACAACGAAAAATGACTGAAAAGAGGAAAATCATCTAAACACTCCCTTAGTGTTGTTGGCCAATTATGCTCGATATTTTTTTCCTAGAATATTTGTTGATAATTTTGCTTTAGGATAATGTTAAGGGAATTAAGTTAAGCAAGGGATCAATCCAGGTGATTCGGTGTATGTTATGGTGAATGGATATGGCTTTGGATTTGGCAAAGAAAATTGCAATTTGTCATGCTATATGCTTGTTGCCCCATTGAAGTTGTAAGTTGTGTTACTCAGACTCTTTAGTCTTAATCTTAAGTACTCTTGTTGGACTTTTGGCACTTCATTTTGGGCCACATTTCTTTTTACAAAATAGGCGAGTTGGATACGTACACGGGTTTGACAAACATAGGTAGTGAGTGATCAATTAGGATTCTATTGTTTTTTTGGTAAGGTGGTCAAGTAGCTCTTGAAATATTTGGTTGATACCAAGTCAAGGAATTTGAGTGATCCAATTTGGAATACAGAATGGAACTGGTCTAGTTGCCTTTGAAATTTTGTGGTTGATTGGTTAACATGGAAAGCAATAGGAAATTTTCCTCTTTTTGTTTTGTGTGATTAAGAATTGAAAAAGTTTTACTTACATGTGGATAACCAAGCAGCCTTTTGAACTTCTTCACTTCAAGAGGTGTATAACTTCTTGCACATAACCACATGACTACTGAGTTTGTGATGGATCTCATTGTTGCGGTTGCTATCCTTCTGTCTACCTAGTTGACATTCATAATTATTAGATGTCTGAGATTATGGTGTAGTATTATGCATTATCTTCAACCTTTTGAGATTTCTATACTAGTCTATTCTCCAAAGTTTTTGAAGGGGAGCTATAGTAAGATGTTCTGAAAATAATACTGCTATATACAGGATATGTGGCTGTTGTTGGAAAGCCTAACGTTGGAAAAAGCACCCTATTAAACCAAATGATTGGCCAGAAGCTGTCAATTGTCACAGATAAACCGCAGACTACCAGACATCGAATCCTCGGTATATGTTCTGGCCCAGATCACCAGGTTTGGATTTTCTTGTAAACAATGGCCTTGTGATCTTTATTTATAAACGCAGTAGACTGAGATATTATATCCAGTGTAGAATCTTCCATAAAATCATTCCTTTGTTCTTTCAAGCATGATTTGGCTTGGTGGCGTTTGATAACGTCAGGCCTGTTATATGTTTTGTGTGTAAAATTTGGCTGGTGTAACTTTTTTTCTTAATAACTTTTTTATGATTGCATCTTCTTCTGACTTGACTGCCATGAATTGCTTGTATTTCTTTCTGTTTTTTCTTGATGGATCTGAGCTATAGTCCTATAGAATAACCACTTCTTTAACGTAAGATATACTTGACAAGTGACATTAGTACTAGGTACTTCATTGTGTAACTTATCCCTAGGTGATAGTGAAACTTATATGGCATGCACCATTTTATAGTCTACAGCTGTATATAGTAGCTGAGTGATTCAGTTAAATGAATACATCATTTATTTTCTTGTGACATAATTTACTAAAGTTTTGCATTGATCTTAATATTTCCTATGTCACCTGAATTGTTTTGCTATATGAAGGTAGCTATTGATTGTGCGTTTTCCAGTATATATTATAGCCAACTACATTTGTTGCTATGTAAAATTGTTAAGTCCAGCTGTTAATAGCTTGCAGATTATACTTTATGATACACCTGGAGTTATTGAGAAGAAAATGCACCAATTGGACTCTATGATGATGAAGAATGTCCGAAGTGCTGCCATCAATGCAGATTGTGTAATTGTCGTGGTTGATGCGTGTAAAATGCCAGAAAAGGTTTGCTCCTTGGCTCTCATCATCTCTGTCCATCTCAACTTTTTTGTTAGTTGACATATTTTTCTACATTTTTTCAGTTAGACGAGGTGCTTGCGGGTGTAGGGGACTTGAAGGACAAGTTACCGACCTTACTTGTTTTAAATAAAAAGGATCTCATCAAACCTGGTGAAATTGCTAAAAAACTCCAGGTTTGTTTATGCCTAAATGAGCAACATGTTTATAATATTTTCTTGTTTCTTTATTGACCATCACACAATTCTCTGGCTCTTGAACAAAGTAAAAATCATTTTTGTTTTACTGAGTTAGAAACTGATTCCACATTTCTGGCGTGGCATGTAATCCGGTTACAAAAGTTGTTTATTTGCGGTGATCATTATATTGCTGGGTTAATGTTGTCGAGCATCTTTGAACAGTATGCTGATACGGTTCCTTATACTCGTCATAGTCAGAACACTAAGACGTTTTCTTTGGCGAAGCACAATTTTCATTGCATAATTGATGTTTGTGTGTACTGTCCTACACTCCTACACTAGTAACAGGCTAACAGCATACTGGTGTACGCACTTTTCATTATGCTTCTTTCATCTGGATTACTTCAATGGATGACCAGTGAGAAAGATTAGCTCTTGTGATATTGTTGAGAGAGGAGAAGGCTACTATATATAGATAACTTTGAGGCAGGAAGAGAAACTGTCATGGTGCCTAAGAAAATGGACAACATCAACTGCATATAGGAGTATTTGATTGTGATTCTTTGATATCCTGCAAACAACAACAACAACAACAACAACAAAGCCTTAGTCCCAACATGATTTGGGGTCGGCTAACATGAATCGTCGTAGGAGATCGTCAAAAAAAAACAAGGAAGAGAAAGTGGAATTAAAGAAAGTAAGATAAGAGAAAAATGTATATATATTGTAGAAGAAATATTGTAAGAGATAATAAAAATAAGTAAAGTTTAAAATAAATGAATAAGTTTAAAAATAAGTATATTCAAAATAGCATGTAAATTAAAAAAATTTAAAGAATTTTAAAAATAAAAATAAAAATAAAATAAAAAATAGAAAGAAACAAAAACATGAAATCCGTATAAATCAACTGAAGTCATCAATGTATATTCTCTCCCTCCACTCTGTCCTATCCAACGCCATATTTTCCTCAATCCCAAGAAAGCTCATATCGTGCTCAATCACCTTCCTCCAAGTTTTCTTAGGTCTTCCCCTACCCCTTGCAATTCTATCACTTTACCCCCCTTCTATCCTCCTAACCGGGGCATCCCTTGGTCTTCTGCTCACATGTCCAAACCATCTTAAACGATTTTCCATCATCTTAAACTCAATCGGTGCAACCCCTACTTTCTTCCTAATAATCTCATTCCTCAAACGATCCTTTCTTGTATGCCCACACATCCAACGTAACATGCGCATCTCCGCCACATTCATCTTGTGCACGTGACAATGTTTCACTGCCCAGCATTCTGTGCCGTATAACAAAGCCGGTCGAATTGCCGTGCGGTAAAATTTTCCCTTCAATCTTTGGGGCATGCCTGAATCACATAGGAACCCCGTGGCACCTTTCCACTTCAACCAACCTGCTTTGTTGAAGTGGAAAGGTGCCACGGGGGTTGAACCTGCGATATCCTGCAAACATGAAGAAAAAATAAACTCTTGTTAATGTATCTTGGTCTTTTGACCTTATAGATAACGATAGGGCGGTTATTACAGGATTTTGTTTAATGTGTTCCAAGAACAAATGACTTTTATGGTTGGGGCCGGGATCCTGGAGTTCTGTTAAACTTTCTAGTTGTATTATATTTATAGGCTTCTACAGTGTTAAAAGATGTCATGCTAGTGCGAAAGTCTGTTATACAGACTTACAGGGTACTCTAGTACATTTAAATGATGAAACTTTGCGTAGCTAAAGTGGAATAATTGTCATAAGTCAAGAAAAATATACGGACGTGGTCTGTGTTCTCTGGACCCATTGATATATTTAATATTTTCAACCTAAAACTGATCTATGGATAAAATTCTATAGTTAATTTTATGAAAAAATATGATGCTTGTTTGACATCCTATTGCTGCTTGTTGCAGTGGTATGAAAAGTTCACTGACGTGGATGAGGTTATACCTGTCAGTGCTAAACATGGACATGGAGTTGAGGATGTCAAAGATTGGATTTTATCAAAACTTCCCCTCGGTCCACCCTATTATCCAAAAGTATTAGCTCTTGCCTTTAGCTTCTAGTGAGATTATTTTTTGTTTTCTCCTTTATTCTGTCGTCATCTATGCTTTAGTTCAGCATAACTGGTAATTTTGGAGGATGGAAAATTGGAAATGGTGAATTGTCTTCTAGCTAGGCACCTTAAATACTTAATGTCTTTTTGTTGCTTGATTCTCAGGACATTGCTAGTGAACATCCTGAAAGATTTTTTGTAGCTGAAATAGTTAGAGAGAAAATCTTTCTGCAATACAAGAATGAAGTTCCATATGCATGCCAGGTAATTGTCCACTTCAATGCCTGTGACTAGGGGTGCAAACGAGCCGAGCCGTTCATGTTCATGTTCATGTTCATTTAACTTACACGAGCTCGAGCCAGAGCCCAAGCCCAAGCTTTCAACCGAGCTCAAAAATCTGTTCAAGCTCGGTTCATTTAAGAGATTTTGTGTTCGCGAACGACTCATTAATTAATCGAGCCGAGTTTATAAACGAAATTTTTTCATGAACGAGCTTTCTTAAACGAGTTTTCTTAAACGAGTTTTCTTAAAAGAGCTTTGCGCATTAGAGTTTAACCAGTTGAAAATCTCACAAGTTATGATTATATCTCATAATAAAGATTAAAATACATTACTTTATTTCATAAATAAACTAATAATGAATATCGCGCTTTTAGGGTTTAGAGTTTGGGGTTTTGAATGTCTTATAAATTCTGTGAAACTTTTTAAAGAAAGGAAGAGTAAGAAATATGGAGATAATCGTATAAAATTTGATTCCCTCCAAACGTGATTTAGAAAGAGCACTAATTTAGCAATTAAAATTTTATTTTAAAACATTTTTATTCTATCATGGATGTCAAAGGACAAAAACATGATTTTTTTCTATGTCTAAAAAACGTATATATGGTAAATATGATGCATAACATAACTAGATGAGCTTGTTCACGAACATGAATAAATGAGTTGTTCATGAACATAAATGAACGAGTGTTCATGAACATTAATAAATGAGTTGTTCATGAACTTAAATGAACGAGCGTACATATGTTCATGTTCAAGCTCGTTTATTAAGCGAGCTTCAAAAGTTGTTCAATCTCGGCTCGTTTAATAATTGAATGAACATGAACGAGCTTTAAACGAGCCCGAGACCGAGTAGCTTATTGAGAGTCTCGGCTCATTTGCACCCCTACCTGTGGCATTTATGTTGCATGCATTCCTAAATTTAATGTCAAATTCCGCAGGTTAATGTGGTGAGTTACAAATCAAGGCCAGCTGCAAAAGATTTTATTCAAGTGGAAGTTGTTGTTGAGAAGACTTCGCAAAAGATGATCCTTATTGGAAAGGTAAGGAATTATCATTATTTATTCTGAATTTCTGGTAGGTGTAGTTGCATTTTTCTTCTCGTATATGAAATCAACAACAGCACCATCTGCCAAAATCCTAGGTAACTGGTTGGTTATACACGCAACATCTCGAGAAATTCAACATATTCTCTGTTCTAATATATGTTTCTTCCAAGACCTATTCCCTGTTCGAGAATGTGTTCCATAATCCTAGTTTTCCTTGCTTAAATAGTTTTTCATTTGTGTTAAATGAAACTTGATCATGAGTTATGACTGATGGAAGTAGCCTCTTCATTCCCCACACTCCCTAGAGTTTCATAGGGGTAGGGGAGAGTTTTTGTAAGTAAATTGTAAGGAAAACACTTTTTCCTGGTATAACAGTTTTACTTCTGGAAGTGAAAGTACTAACTTATACTTATATGTTATATCTTAAGCTGCACTTGGCTCTTAAGCTGCTGTAACATGGTCACATAAGCATTGAATGTCACTAGTGCGCCGGATTTTGAAAGGACGTGGACTTTTGTGTGCATTCTTGTTCGAAACTCGTAGATTTCTGATTGCTTCCTCTTTCCTGGATTATATGAAATGCTGTAATATTTGGAGTTGTTGTCGCTCATTTGTCCAGCAATATGCTATAAAATTTTGCGTTGTTAGGGACTTTTTTTTTTATTCCTTGTCTGAATTTATGTTGGTTAATGGCTATGGTTATGGACCCTTGTAGGACGGACGAGCACTGAAATTACTAGCGACTGCTGCACGCCTTGACATAGAAGACTTTTTGCAGAAAAAGGTGTTTTTAGAGGTGACTGATTCAGCATACCTTATCCCTCCCCCCTGCACACACAAACACACCTGAAATTTGGATAGAATACAATTATCTTCATTTCCATATCAATGAAGTTGTTAAATTCCAGTTTTTAGGTTTAATCATCACTATATTTATTTATTTTTCTCAAATTTTGAACTGGAAGACAATCAATATCTTCTCAGTTTACTGTGTATACAAATAGAGTTTTGGTTCTTACAAAATAACAGTAATAATTCTGCGATAACAAATATTGATTCATTAATGTTGGTTTACATGTATTCTAAAATTCACGTACGCATCGCGTGCATAAAATACTAGTAATATCATATTGTTGCCCCTTCTGAAGCCACTTTTGGACTAGTGACTCAGAGCAATTGTTTTACAGGTGGAAGTCAAAGTAAAAGAAAACTGGAGACAAGATGAAGTACTTCTTAAACGCTACGGATATGGTGGTAAAATTCAAGTTTTGTAGTTTCAGTATTCATCTTCATCTTCTTCAATGGCTGTAGACCTGTAGTTCTCCATCGTTGTTCCGAGGAGTGCGCTTTTCATGTGAAAAGACCAGGTGGAGATCCCTGTACCTGTTCTCTATTTAGATTGTAGATATGCAGCATTTTTTTTTGTCATAATCATTAGTTGCTTCTACATATTCTCTGTTCTATTATCTGTTTCTTCCAACATGTTCCTTAAAATCTTACCCAGATATTCATTAAAAAACATTACAATAAGAACTGTGTCATTTTAATGTTTTTTTTTTACTTTTTTCAACGGGAGTTTCAATTTTCTACACAAATCTATTTGATGATCTAAGGGACCTTTTGAGTTCTCTGTTCTCATTTTAAGGCGTGCATCTCACGAGATCTCGATGCTTTATATTTATGATGTGGAGTTTTGTATTGTGATTATTTTTAAATATTAGAGGGAAAATCTTGATTTTAAGGTGTGCATCTCACGAGATCTCGATGCTTTATATTTATGGCGTGGAGTTTTGCAAAAATGCTACATGTACCCTCAGGGTATGAAATAGTTTCATACTCTTGGCTGTAATTGGTCTAAAATTTCAAATTCAAATACCATTTGAAATTTTAGATTTAAATTTCAATCCCATGCGGGGTTGCTTATATGACAACAACCAATGTAGCCCAGGGTATGTTACTATTTGGTACTCTGGATGTACATGTAGCAACTTCCAGAGTTTTGTATTGTGATTAAAAATGTTAGAGGGAAAATCTTGATTCCCCGGCCTCCCGGCCAACTCTAATTTGTACGATTTATAAGGTATGTTACTTTAAATGAAAATTTTAATATCATACCTCAATTAAAGTATGGCTACATTAGTATAAAGATTATAAATCTTTACCCTTACTCTAATCACTAAATGAGGCGTAAATCATTGATGTTTTCGGGATTACAATTCTCGTAACTCTCTTGATTCCTATTCTGTACGAGCCTCTTGAAACCCTAGCTAGATCTCCACAGGAAAATTAACAGTCCTACTCAATAAAAATAAATAAATTAAGAGTCCTCCAGCTAGATCTCCCTATTCCAGCTAAGTCTCCTGAAACTCTAGGGTTAGATCTCCATAAAAAAAATTAATAGTCCTCCTAACTCTAAATTCCCTAAATCTTTGAAACATTATCACGTTTATTTGTGGATATTATTCCCTAAAACCCTAAACCTTCGTTATACATATACAACTATACAAGTAGAACAAATCACACAGAAACGGCCAAACTCATCAAAATGTGGCGAACCATAGCATCAAGATGTTCCCTGTTGAACAGAAGTTCAAAACCAAAACCAAGATTTTTATTTTGTTTGGAAAAACCTCCAATTCAGGTAAACCATGGATCCATGAATTCATCATCATACTATCATTCACTTGTTTCACCATGGCAGCATCATCATCATCATCCCAAAATACAAATACCCTTTCAAAGTCACAGATTCATGTCCATGTTCGAACCTGCTTATAGATCTGATACTGATAATGATTCTGATAATCATAAATTAACAATTGAAGAAGAAGAAGTTGCTTTTAAATTTAAATATTTATTATCCTTATTTTCTTCAGATGATAACAATTCAGTTTCTGTAGATTCAATCCTTGAATCCCGTGATAATTGGGATGTGCTTCTTAACATTGATTTCTTTTGTCGGATGATCACAGACCCATCTGAAGACCTTTCTTATCTTGATCAGTTTAAGTATTTCAATTGGGCTATTTCTAGAGATGATTTCCAGATCGATGATTCATTGTTAGATGGTATTACCTATATTTTAACAAGACCTCTTTTAACAAGACCAGAACCGTGTAAGTTGTCGAAATATGAACCTGATAAACGATGGTTGCATCTCTCATGGAATCTTCTCAAAAGCGGTGGTGGTGGTGGTGGTGGTGGTGGCGGCGGTGGTGGCAGTAACGGCGGTGTTGTTACTAAGTTGCGCAACAAATTGATTAAAACCGTGGGTGAGGAGGAAGGCAACAACGACGGTAAAATTACTACTAGAATCCTCAACAAATTGATAAACGCATTTGGGTATTATGGAGATCACGAATCTGGAATTGAGATACTCAACATGTTTCCAGATTTTAGGTGCAACCCAGATTTGAATACCTATTCAGGTGTTGTATTTTGTGCATGGGGATGTAAATCTGAAGCCTGGGAATTCGAATTTTGCCAGAAAATGGTCTCGTATTTACATGACAGAATTGAAAGTGTTGATGATGAGAGTGTTGGTTATATAATAGACCTGTACTGTAAACTGGACAAGCCTGAACTGGGACATGCAATTTATGAAGCTGCTAAACAGAAAACTCGTATAAAGTCTGTACATGAATTGATACATTGTCTTTCAAAGCACGATGAAACTTTATGCTTAGCTGAGAATATGGCATATAATGTAGGGTATGATGAATTGAAACATTGTCCATATAATGAAGGGTATGATGAATTGATACTGTTGACCCTAAAGTTTTGATGATGACAAAGCAAACTCCTGACAATTGGTTAAGTTATGTTGCATAATAGGTTCCGAGATCCTTAGAGGGATAATGCTAAGTTAAGGAGATCCTGAGTTGGATAAACTAAGCAACGTGGAATATAAGCAAGTAGTTGATCCATGTCAGACACTACATTGAAGATATAATCATAAAGCAAGTTTACAAAGGCGAGATCCTTAGGCGAGTTCCTAAGGCGAGATCCTCATATATTATGTGGATCCTCGATGTTCCAGAGAAGGAACAAATTGGGAAGACTTCGAGTGAAGCTTCTAAAGGTGCAACATGAAGACTACAACATATGAGTTTATGTTTAGGATTTATGTAAGTATTTAATATTGTTTATACGTAATTTGGAACGAAAGGAACCCAAGTATTTTGGTACGTTTTAAATTGAAATATATTAACTGTAATTATAAAAGAGTTTTAAGTTGGAAAATCTATGTAAATAAATAAAATGAATTTAATTAATAAATCTAAACATAGGATTCTGTTTTCATTCTCCTTGTTTCTCAAGCAAAAGATTTTCCATGATCCTTAAAACTCTCCCATGTATTTCTGTTTAAACGTGCATTTAGTGTTTTGTTTGGTCTCCCTGTTTCTCTCCAACTATGCCCATGTTACTGAGCAGTAACAGTTAGTGGGTAGTTGAGGAGAACATGGGTACCTAACCTTAGGTAAAACTCTCCTATAAAAGGAGAAGAGTTTTGACTTTTCAAAACACAACTGATTTCTACAAAATCTATCTTAAAGAGCTTAAACGTTTTAAAAGAATCAGTTGGCAAAATAGAGTGTTCCTTGAGTTCCTTATTACTATAAGCTTTATTACGTACTAGAATCTATCAATCATATTGTATTTTGGGTTTAAGGATTGAGTGATCCTTGAGTGACTTAGAGTTTAGTCAAAGAGAGAAAGAGCGGCTAAGAGTTTAGTCAAAGAGAGAAACAGTGACTTAGAGTTAAGTCAAAGAGAAAAGGAGCGACTTAGAGTTAAGTCAGAGAGAGAAAGAGTAGCACAGTAATCGAAGGGGATTGCTGTGGGGAACTCGTGTTCGAGAGGAACTCGAGTTAAAGAGTGTATTTGTAATAGAGTTATTGCATTAATACAAAAGAGTAGTGAGGTTCTTCTTGATTAGGGTCAAGAAGGTTCCTTCATTTTATATCTTTCTTCGCTCATTGTTCTCAGTCTCTTTATTGTTTAAATTCCGCAAGAAACTTACCCAAGTTCCCAAGAAACAATTCACCCCCCCTCTTGTCAAGTGTTCCTACTAAACTAACAGATACATTGTCTTTCACAGCACAATAAAACTTCATGGTTAGCTAAGTATATGGTATATAATGCAGGGTATGATGCTCGTAAACACGAAAGTTCTTCGTTTTCATCTGTGATTATTTTTTTGTGTAGAAAAGGCGAGATAGAAAATGCATCGCAGTTGGTCAAATGGATATTAGATGAAGACGAGATAGGCCCGTATGTGCCGTATCCTGAGTTTAAAGCCGTTTACCATCTCATCAAATGTTTATGTGCAGATGGAAATATGGAGTATGTATTTGCGTTGTTAAAACTTTGGGATAAACGGGGTGGGGGATTTTTTTCCGATATCCGCGGTTATCGTCTCCTAATTAGGGGTTATGGTAGGAGGATGGAACAAGCTAGTCAAATGGCTAACACAAACATTGTCTAGGACGTGGATGTTGAGAAGATTAACTCACATGTGAGTTGAGACTAATTATCTCCTATAGAAGAAATAGAGGAAGATTGACTAAGGCCCAACATGTTCTTTTTGGCTTAATTTCAGTTTCAAGATTATCGTCTTATAATTAGGGGTTATGGTAGGATGGAACAAGCTAATCAAATGGCTAACGCAAACATTATCCAGGATAGATTGTTGGAGTTTCCTCCATTGGTTTAGTTTTGGTTTCAAAAGAATAAAAATGATTAACCCCCTCTGTATTAGTCCCTTTTAGAATCTTGTCACAATTTACAAATTGCAGAGAATCTTCGAATTTCTTTCCTGTACGTATTTCAAAATATATTTCTTTTATATTTCGTCTCAATGTGTAGTTTGTAGTTTAACAATATCAAATTTTATATTTGAAGATATTTACGTTTAAATATTGAGTTGAAACGAGTTGAAAAGTCAAGAGAGGACTAATATTTAAGAACAGAGGGAGTAGTATATTATTTGGTGTCATTTTCTGATTTCAAAGACGAGGATTGATTGTTAAACTCGAGTAGATTAGGAGAAAACGGCTTAGCCATTTTGTATATTATTATTGACGTATTTATAATACAAAGCTACACAAAAACATTAACACCGTATAAGCTCCAAATTAAACCATAAACCTAATAACAATAGGAAACTTTACATAACACTAGAAATTCTATATAATACGTAGGAAATTTTGTGAAACACTAACTTAATTTTTGGACGTTTTGTGAATTACTACCTTATAAAAACTTTTTTATATTTTCCTACCTTATAAGTTTGATATGTTTTAGTAACGCTACCTTGTAACATAAAACGTTAAATCTCTCCGTTTGTGGGCCCTATTCCAACGACTTTATTCCATTTCTCTTTCCTGTTTCTCAATCTCTGTTCTTTACTTCTCCTTCTCAATTTTTGCCCCCTCATTTTGTTAGGTTATGATACATATGAATAAACATAAATCATGCGGAAAAACCATAAAGCCAGGAAACATATTATTAACACATAATCATTTAGCATAATTCAGATGCATACACTTTGTAGCGTGCCCTCCCTAGCTGCGCCCGAACCGAACAAGAACAAGTCTTTAGGACTCCAAGTGTCGTCCCTCCGTAGATAGTCCACAGCACGTCCGGATCCGCCTTAAGATTGACCAATTAGAATCGCCCTTAAGGTACTATATATTTTCGGCTAATGAGCAAGAATATGGCTGATTTTTCTACTTAAAAATCTTAGCTTTTTATTGTTTGAATACTTGAAATCCTCTATGTAAATATGTGACCCTAGGCACCTATTTATAGAGTTATGGAAAAGGACTTTGAATCCTATTAGGATACTAATTTATTTAATTAGAATCTTATTAAAACTCTATTAAACAAATTCTATCTTTATTAGGATTAGGATTTAATCATAGAACAAATTCTAATAGCCTTAGGATTTGTATTGCACACAACCGCACACGAGCACGAGCACAAGCACAGCCCGCGCAAGCCTCACGGTCCACGCGAGCTGCTCTTGCTCGCAGCCCATGTCGCAGCCCACGACTGCTCCGCGCGCGCCACAGGCCTTGGCTGGGCCTGGCATTGCGTCGGGCTTGGCGTGGCTCGGCTGTTGCGTGTGGTGCATGTGGCTTACTGGGCGATGGCCCGACTTCGTGCTGGGCCTTCGTCTGGCAAGCCTCGTCCGATGCTAATTCGTACGATACGCTTTCGATTAAATTCCCGATTCCGGAATTTATTTCCGATACGAACAATATTTAATATTTCCGATTCCGGAATAAATTTCCGTTTCGAACAAATAGTTAATATTTTCGTTTCCGGAATTATTTTCCGATTTCGATAATATTTCCGATTCTGACAATATTCCCGTTTCCGGTAATGTTTCCGATTCCGGCAATATTTCCATTTCCAATAATATTTTCCGATACGTACCATGTTTCCGTTTCTGGCAACATTTACGACTTGGATAATATTTATATTTCCGATACGATCCATATTTCCGTTTCCGGCAATTTCATCGTTTCCGGAGCATTCATTTCTTGTCTTTGACGATCTCAGCTCCCACTGAAACCAAGATCCGTCGATTCCGAATATCCATAGATGGAGTATTTAATTCCCTTAAATACTTGATCAGTTTACGTACTATTTGTGTGACCCTACGGGTTCAGTCAAGAGTAAGCTGTGGATTAATATAATTAATTCCACTTGAACTGAAGCGGGCTCTAGCTAGGCATTCAGCTCACTTGATCTCACTGAATTATTAACTTGTTAATTAATACTGAACCGCATTTATTAGACTTAACATTATATGCATACTTGGACCAAGGGCATTATTTCCTTCACTCTCCCACTTGTCCTTAGGGACAAGTATGCATTTCCTAATTCCTTTGTCGCTCGATGCTTGCTCTTGAACATAAGGTAAGAGTTGTCATCCTTATTATGTCCAGAGGTGTTTCTCGGTTTCAGAGTTCAACTGATCAAATAAACAGATAATCATAGCCTATGATTCATCCGAGCACGGCCATGCATTTTACAGTTTCTAGCTCTCCGAATGGCCTTGTACAACTTTTAAGCATCTCATCCCGATTTATGGGAGGACAATCCCAATCTTGCGATCTTGAGATTAGACTTCGTTTGATAGGTGATTACCTGAGTGTTGCCTTTATAGCCTCCTTTTACGGTGCGACGGTTGGTCAACGTCAAAGTAACCAATTCTCAAACAAGTAATCTCAAATCACTCAGGTATTGAGGATTTAGTGTCTAATAATTTTAATGAAATTTACTTATGACAGATTTTCATCTCTTACAGTAAAGTTTCATAGGTCTGTCTGATACTAGTCTTCCCAAAGTAAGTATCTATGCAAATGATTACAACATTGCCATGTCCACATAGTTCAAGAAACAGAACTACTAGTCATCTTGCATTCTAGTCGTCTAACGTTTTCTATTCGTCCATCTTTATAGAAAACTCCGACCAGGGACCATTTTCAACTTTTGACATTCAAGTTCACTTGATAGACATTTCTTAGTCACAAGACTGGTCCTGACAGTCTATCTTGAATATTTCGTCAAATTGAAGGGACTCATCATTTAATAAACCACATTAAATGGAAAATGAATTCTATTCATTTATTGTGAATGATTAACCAATAATGTTTTACAAAGTATTAAACTCTAAAACTTTAAAACATTAATCAAGGACATCAAAGCCATTCTCCAATATGCTTGATTCCCATAGCTGCAGTGTGCGAGTTGTGCTTCGCCTGCGGCAGAGGTTTAGTCAACGGATCTGATATGTTGTCATCAGTTCCAATCTTGCTTATCTCGACTTCTTCTATTTCAACGAACTCTCGTAGAAGGTGAAATCTACGAAGTACATGCTTGACTCTTTGGTGGTGTCTAGGCTCCTTTGCATGTGCAATAGCTCCGTTATTATCACAATACAGGGCTATTGGTCCTTTAATGGAGGGGACTACACCAAGTTCACCTATGAACTTCCTTAGCCATATAGCTTCCTTTGCTGCTTCATGTGCAGCAATGTACTCCCGCTTCAATTGTAGAATCCGCAATGGTGCTTTGCTTAACACTTTTCTAGCTTACTGCACCTCCGTTGAGGCAGAAGACAAACCCAGACTGTGATCTGAAATCATCCTTGTCGGTTTGGAAACTTGCGTCCGTATAGTCTTTAACAATTAATTCATCATCTCCACCATAGACCAGGAAATCATCTTTGTGCCTTTTCAGGTACTTTAGAATATTCTTGGCAGCAATCCAATGCGCCTCTCCTCGGTCTGACTGGTATCTGCTCGTAGCACTGAGTACATACGCAACATCCGGGCGTGTACATATCATAGCATACATTATTGAACCAATCAATGATGCATATGGAATCCCATTCATTCGTCTACGCTCATCTAGTGTTTTTGGGCACTGAATCTTGCTTAGAGTCATTCCATGAGACATGGGTAGGTAGCCTCGCTTGGAGTCTGCCATATTGAACCTTTCAAGCACCTTATTGATATAAGTTCTTTGACTGAGTCCAATCATCTTCTTAAATTTATCTCTGTAAATCTTGATGCCCAGTATGTATTGTGCTTCTCCTAGATCCTTCATCGAAAAACATTTCCCAAGCCAAATCTTGACAGAGTTCAACATAGGAATGTCATTTCCGATAAGTAATATGTCGTCGACATATAATACTAGAAAATCAATTTTTCTCCCACTTACCTTCTTGTATACACAAGATTAGTCTGTGTTCTTGATGAAACCAAAGTCACTGACTGCTTCACCAAAACGTATATTCCAGCTCCTTGATGCTTGCTTCAATCCGTAGATTGATTTCTTTAGCTTGCATACCTTTTTAGCATTCTTTGGATCCTCAAAACCCTCAGGCTGTGTCATAAACACAGTTTCTGTTAAAACGCCGTTTAAGAAAGCGGTTTTGACATCCATCTGCCATATTTCGTAATCGTAATATGCAGCGATTGCTAACATTATCCGAATAGACTTTAGCATTGTAACCGGTGAAAAGGTTTCATCGTAATCCACACCGTGGACTTGCCTGTAACCTTTTGCAACCAATCTAGCTTTGAAAACTTCAAGTTTCCCATCCTTGTCCTTTTTCAGTTTGAAAACCCATTTGCTTCCAATGGCTTGGTAGCCATCTGGCTGTAACACCCCGACAATTCCCGTTTTCTAAAATAACCCTTTTATAAATATAACTATAGAGAATTATCAAAGTATTATCGCCCGTGTGAAAACGTAACGGCTTATTCAGAATTTTGCAGCGGAAAACATAAAACTAACTTTTAGGTTTATAAATAATCGATTACATATTAAGCTCAAAAACCAATTAACGAAAATAAGGAATTACGAATAGTACGACAAATTTCAAGTCCAAATTAACAAATTAAATCACTTAATTAAACAAATATAACTACAAGCTCTCTAATCCCGATCCCAATGATGCATCATCTTCAAACCTGTAGATGGGCGACGCTTATTGATCCTTAGAGACTGCTCACCAAAGATGGGTCATCACAGGATCAATAAGGCATAGCCATGATCAACACACACAAACAAAGCACGTAATCAGCAAAGCTGAGTACTACATACTAAAACAATAATGATCCTAACATGATACTATTAAACGATCAATCCTAACATGACACTAATGAACATAAATAAGGGCAGACAAAGCATGATAATCTGACGACCATACTTAACTAGACTAGGCTAGACTGGACTAGACTTTTATAACAATAATATTATTTTAATTGAAATAGGCAATGGACCGAGTTTTCTAGCTAGAAGTCTTCACTAAGGAAGACGAGGTACGGGCGCGACTCCGTAACCTCAGTGACCTGCGATATCGAGGAACGTTTGACTAAAAATAGGACGCGGTGATCAATCCGGTCCGAATGAAAGGCCATGGGCTACCACCATGAACCCCAACTCCTGTTTGTCCGTCACTTTAGACGTGCACAGTCTAAAGCTATTGCTACTCAGTTTCACTTTACATGATTTACAAATTGACACCCTGTTATGACTCAACAATCACATAAGGCATACAACTCACATTTATTTACAACTGCTTTTATCCTGGAATTAAGTAAGTGATCACAAAGGCATCAAACAAGACTCATTCCAATTAACTCCAATCTTTCCTTTAATACTGATCAACCCTGTATGTGGGTATAAGGTTTCAACTTACTAAATAAGGTCCTCCGCCCTCATAAAGTAGTGAAAAGCTAAAAGGGAACAACAATCAACTGATATGAATTATATACTGAGTAATCTAGTGTTCCCAATCAAACATGTTTGCATCAATCATCCATACTAACATGTTAAAATCCTCAAAATGCAATATAGGTTTAATATGTCCATCCAACAGTATTAAACATGCAATTTCAACCTGACTAAGTTCATCAACAATATCAACATAACCAAGTTTATCAACAATTCAACATGGTTTCAACAATTAGCACACATTCTAAGCACACAGGTATGTACGTACCTTGTGTAAACAACTAATAGGCCACTTTAACACTTTCAAAAGTCGCCTAAAGATGATTATCCGCCTAAAACAACCAACAAATATTCCCAATCAACTTCTAATCACTCACAACAATAACAAAGCATTTTAAATACATCCTAAACATATTTAGGACATTCCCTAACATTAAAACTTGAACATTTGATTTCCTAGCATCATAATTATTGAATCAACGATTGAAATTCGTTGAAAACTCTTTGCTAACATCATACTTTAATTTTCAGCAATTTAAACTCGTTTAAAAACTTTGCCAATACCAAATTAACATGCTTAGAGTATAAAAATAATAGTTTTAATCATTCCTAATCATTCTTACTATAATTTAAAACCATTAAAACTTAAAATTCCTGCTTTGATTAATTCAAAATCTCCGTTTCAATCAATTTGTGAAATCTGAAAATAGTTAAATTTGTTATACTAACATATAATATGAATTCCAAATGTAAATTATCAAAACTAATAATTTATATTATGAAAATATTAATTAAATTATTAAAACATAAAAGTACGTTAATTAAATAAAAAGATCAAGAATTAACCAAAGAGAAAGGAGTGAAGGCTGGCCGGCGGCAGGGCGCCGCGGAAGCAGGCAGGCGGTTGCGGAGGTCGGCAGGCGGCGCGGTGGTCTGCGGGCGGTGCGGCTTGCAGCGACGTGAGAGGGGAAGCAAAGTACTAGGGAGGAGAGAAAACACCGTCCAGAAAAGGGAGACGACGTCGGGGTCGCAGGTCGGTGGTTGCGCCGGCACACTGGTGGTCGGTGGTGGCTGTCGAGTAGACAGAAACAACCGAGAGTGAGAAGGAGAACGAAACAGCAAGCGAAATAGAAAAGAAGAAGAAGGAGAGGGGGTTACCAGCGAGGGACTGGCGGTGCAACGCGGCGGCGGCGGTCTGGCGGGTGTACGGTGGCTGCGGCTGGGGCAGAGAGTACCAAGGTTTGAGGGTTTGCTGGTTTGCGTGAGTTTGAAGGAGAGAGGTTGTTGTTTAATTTTTTTTGTTTTTACGTAATATTGAAAGAGAAGGGGGGTTGGTAGTTTGGGTTTTATTATTGGGCTTCACCCAATTGGGCTAGAGTTAGGATTTAGTTTTAGAATTTGAAATCCCAAAACCGATTAGGATTATTTTCTAAATTCAATCATTTTTGTAATTCGAATTCATTTCGAAATAAAATTCTAAAATTATTTTCGATTTCGTAAATTCTTAAAATATTTAAAATGCATTTAAATAAATAAATATACATTAAATATGTATATTTATTGCTAAAATTCACCAATATAATTTAAATATAATTAATTATTCGTAAAACTATATTAATAAACTTTATAAATATACGGGGGATTACAATCTACCCCTCTTAAAAGAAGTTTCGTCCCGAAACTTGACACAAGAACTCACACATTTTTCGAAAGTCTTTAATTCATTCTTACCAGAGAAATACTTGTGTCACTCATGTGCACTCTTTTGCCAACTTAAAGTTACTTGCAATACTCAAGAACACAATTTTCTTACGCGGAGAATCTATTTACTTGCATCAACATGTAAAGGTTGCTAAAATAAGCATGAAATGCATAAAAATACCATAAAAATAGGTAAAAGGCGCGAATTTCTATCGCATTCTACCCCCCTAAAAGAAAACGAGTTACGCCCTCGTAACTCATCCCAGGGAATGACTTTGGCTATTTCTACTTCAACGAATCATGCCCCCAAAGCTATATTTCCACTAAAATCGTAGCAAGTGGGATTTCTACACTTCTTTCCACACAATGCCTCAACAGGTTCCATCTTAAAGCTCGCATAGTAACTATTTGTGCAAGAAATTCAATCACTCTAGTTGGTCTTCCCAATTACCCTTAAAGTCAATAACACAGAATCTCAACATATATTTCGTAGTAATCTCAGTCTGTCTATCGGTTGCAGGGTGGAAAGAAATACTCATTTCAATGTCGTTCACAAGATTCACTAGACCTTTTTGCTAAAATTTCAGACTTTTATAGTCGGTAAGGATCTCAAATGTTGCCCCATAAAGATAATGTCTCCAAATCATTCAAAGCAAACGCACTAGCAGCTAGCTTTAGGTCATGGGTTGGGTAATTGGTTTCATAAAGTTTCAATTGACGCGACAACAGGTGCGGAGGTCAAACGCTCTTTTAAAATCTAGAAAGCTTTCTCCCATTTCTCACTCCACTCGAATTTTGATTCCTCTTTTAACAAGTTGGTCAATGGTTTTGCTCTCTTCGAAAAGTCTTTCACAACCTCCTATAATGGTCATCTAGGCTTAGAAAACTTCAAGTATCGGACACGTTCTTTGGAGTAGGTCACTCACTCACAGCTTGAATCTTAGCATGATCCACAAAAACCTCTTATGTTCAACTTTTCCTTGTTACCGAACCTCATTACACTTTTCATGGGTGTATAACTTTTGGGCTTAACTCTTAGCTCTTGCACCAATTCATGTATTTCTTTTCATCTTTTCCAGACAACAATGATTTCTAACGATCCTGGACCACTCAAATCATCTCTTAGATTTATTCCCTTACGTAACATAGTTCTCAATCAATTTAGTCCTTCATTTCCCGTCGGTGTCACTTATACACATATGACTTCAAGATTTGTATACTTCATTTAATAAAACTAGATTCTTCCTAAGAGTCTCCAAGTAATCCTCAAGTGTTTGTCATGCTCTTTCTCATTCCTTGCATAAATAGGGATATCATCAATAACATCATAACGAACTTAATTCGGAATTCGTAGAAAATCTCATTCATCAAATCCATAATTAATGCAGGTGCATTGGTTAACCCAAAAGACGTTACTCTAAACCCATATTGACAATGACGAATCCTAATGAGGTCTTAGGCCCTTATCAGCTATTCTCACTTTGTGGTACTTCAAACGCAAATCAGTCTTCGAGAACACACTCGCCCAATTCAATTGATCCAATATGTCATCTATCCTAGGCAAAGGATACTTGTTCTTGATGGTTACATTGCTTAGCTCCCTAAAATCGATACCCAATCTCACACTCTCATCTTTCTTCTTAATAAACAACACAGGAGGTCCCCACGGTGATGCACTAGGCATAATATACCCCTTAACTAAACAATTCTTGCAATTGTGTCTTAATTCGCTCATTTCAGGAGGTGTCATTCTATATGGTGCTTTAGATGTAGGTGTCGTTCCAGGAACTAAGTCTATAGTGAACTCAAAGGCTCTAACAGGTAACATACTTGCAATTCCACTCGGAACACATCAATGAATTCATTCACACTGGGAACATCCTCGATCTTCACTCCAACTTATTTACTCCCACTAGCACACTACAGAGAAATAGCTCACACTCCCTATTCATCAATTTCCTCACTTGCATTACCGAAATAACTAAGGGTTATTGGACTTCTCAAAACGTCTATATGAGGTCAACCTTCTAATAGGGTTCCTTAAACTTACTTTCTGAATTTCACAGTCTATCTTAGCCTTGTAAAAAAAAAAAAAACTTAGTCAATCCATTCCCATAATTACATCTAGATCCTTCAGATTAAACTTTTATCAAATCAGAATGAAAACGCAATATTTTATCTTCAAAGGCAAGTTCTTAAATAATCTTATACACCTTATGGTTACACCGGTAGGTATACTAACAGGCAAATCAATCATTCAAGATATACTAACTTCAGACTCTTAATAACAGATGACAAACGGAAGAATAAGTTGCTACCGAATCAAATAATGTTTTTACTAGCACGAAGTTAATAGGGAAAAGTACCATGAACTACGTCTGCAGAATGTTCAGCTTCATTTCTAGTCATCATGAACAGTTTTCCCGGAGCCTTATTCTGGTTGTTGTTTTCATTGGCAGACTTACTGTGGTTCCCCAGGTTATTCTGCGACCCTATAGGCTTCGAACTCTGATTTCCGGATTGGTTAAACCCTGGTTTCCCTTGGTTACCACTCTCACTACCATTCTGCTCCCTCCTGTGCTTAGTGAAGCACTCAAACTCTCTATGCCCCCTTTTCTGACAGTAGTGGCAATTCACCAATGTTCCTTTACAGTCCTTCCCAGGGTGGTTATTGTTGCACCTCTTGTAGTGATACACTCTCTCGGATTGACTCCTATTGTTGTGCCCCTGACTGTTTCCTCCTCGAAAATTTCCATTTCCATTTCCATTCTTATTCTCTTTCATATTCCTCTTGAAATTTCCTTGGTTTTCCCGGACATTAAACTTTTTTCTTTTCTCCCCAACGACATTTTTCTCGTCCCTTATGGACTGCAACCTATAAATATGAGTGGTTCTCGCATACACATTATCTAAAGGCGTAAAGGTTTCTCCACCTAATCCCAACTGGATCTCATCGGTCAACCCTTGCCCAAACCTCTGAGCCTTTACCTCTTCTGTGGCTACAACCTCAGGTGCAAACCTTGACAGCGCTATAAATTTGCTATAATATTCAGCGATGGTCATACTCCCCATCCCAAGATTTATGAATTCTTGCGCTTTTCGTTTTGTTATAAAATGAGGATAAAACTTTTCCCTCAATGCAACAACAAATGAGTCCCAATTAAATCCTTCAACAACACTTAGCCTAGTTCCATTCTCTTTCCACCATAGATCGGCCTCATCTTTTAGGTAAAGGGCGGCTTGACCTACTTTCATATTTTCAGGACAGTTTACCACCCAAAATAGTTTTTCAAACTCCCTAATCCAGTTTTCTAGGAAGGTCGGGTCTGCTTGCCCCTCGAAGTATGGTGGCTTAACTTTCGCAAGTCTTTCAAACATGTCTCCTGCAGAAATCGGGGCGCTCAGTTCTTTCATGGGCTAGTTTTTCCGCCAAGAGGCGAAAAACAACAGCTAGGTCATTACTGTTGGTCATCCTAGAACGCGACCTGAAATTAATATACTCTAATTCAGGTTCAAAACTTTACTTATATTATCCTCTAGCAAAGTAATATCACACCAACATCCAAAATTCACGTAAAATAAACAAACATTTACGAAGTGCAACAATTATTTACGAAGGTAATCCCCTCAATCATTTATGAATGATATTCACATACAGGGCATTCAACTGAGAAATAAGAAACACAGTCCAATCATCACGAATAACAAGGTAGCATAAAAGAAGAAACATTCCCCTTGCGTCCCAAAATAAACTTTTGATCCTTTGGATAATCAATAATCTAACTTGTATTCCTCAAAAGAATGTTTATAACAATCCCTAAATATTAACAACACACTTGTCCTCAAAATAAAATAAAAGTTCTATGATATAAACATAAACTATGGTTGGGCGAATTGTCCAACATTTTTCTCACACACAACTAAATATGTAAACAAGGCTAAAGGGAGACATCATCAGACTTGTCCTTTGATTCGCTATAGCTCATATTTAAGTTCATCATCATTATCCATATCAAAATAATAAGCTTGTTTTCTTGGCCTTGAGGATCTTCGTAGACCTTGAAGTTGATGATTATTTTCCTCTAGCTCAGGCTCAGGCTCAAACTCAAACTCAATCTCAGGCTCAGAATCAGATTCAACCCTCAGAAAGGCTTTGTAGATATCCATTTTTGTTTGACCCACAGCACGGTCATACTCACGAATTGCCTCATCATCACTACCATATGCACTTGTTTTCATTACTTCGCGACAAATGCGCTCTACACTACGAATTCTAATATTGTCAGGTTCATAATTCATCACTTTTTCATCATCACTCAAGATTAATAAGATCGGAGTTGCTCCCTATTCTATTTTTTTTTTCCACGCCAGACATGATTAGTGATCTATAACAATTAAACATAGTTTCTATGTTAGTAATTAGTACTCTCACTTACCGTATGATCCCACAATACACAATAAGTAAAAATATATAGCAATTGCAAAGCATAGGAAAGACACAACAGTTAGCAGGTAGAGAAAGTACAATCTTGTTGACATAATGCAGACACAATGCTTCTATTCTATATGCCCTTTTCTATGCTACCCATCTCTCAAAATAATCATAAAATATCAAACATTGAAGCATAAAAAGAATAAACAAGAATGATTTATAAGAATTATTTTCATTAAACGAATAATTATTAAACGACAAATTATTAATAAATAATTTTTTTTTTTTTTTAAAAAAAAATAATAATAATTCCGAAAATATTAATTTAAATTTCAAAAAAAACAAAAAAAAAACAAAATACAATTAATTCACATAAACGGATTTTTTTTTTTTTAATAAATAAGTTAATTTCAACTTAATAAGAAATATTAATGTACTTTCAAACAAAATAAAATGAATATGGTCCCCCAAAAAAAGGGTACGCATTTTTAAATGATATAATGAGTAGGAGCTCAATTCTAGGAAATTCGTTTTAGGAAACTAGCTAGTTTAGGCGCCTAAAAATCGTTGAAGCAAAACCATAAGCTTCTAGATACCACTTTGTAACACCCCGACAATTCCCGTTTTCTAAAATAACCCTTTTATAAATATAACTATAGAGAATTATCAAAGTATTATCGCCCGTGTGAAAACGTAACGGCTTATTCAGAATTTTGCAGCGGAAAACATAAAACTAACTTTTAGGTTTATAAATAATCGATTACATATTAAGCTCAAAAACCAATTAACGAAAATAAGGAATTACGAATAGTACGACAAATTTCAAGTCCAAATTAACAAATTAAATCACTTAATTAAACAAATATAACTACAAGCTCTCTAATCCCGATCCCAATGATGCATCATCTTCAAACCTGTAGATGGGCGACGCTTATTGATCCTTAGAGACTGCTCACCAAAGATGGGTCATCACAGGATCAATAAGGCATAGCCATGATCAACACACACAAACAAAGCACGTAATCAGCAAAGCTGAGTACTACATACTAAAACAATAATGATCCTAACATGATACTATTAAACGATCAATCCTAACATGACACTAATGAACATAAATAAGGGCAGACAAAGCATGATAATCTGACGACCATACTTAACTAGACTAGGCTAGACTGGACTAGACTTTTATAACAATAATATTATTTTAATTAAAATAGGCAATGGACCGAGTTTTCTAGCTAGAAGTCTTCACTAAGGAAGACGAGGTACGGGCGCGACTCCGTAACCTCAGTGACCTGCGATATCGAGGAACGTTTGACTAAAAATAGGACGCGGTGATCAATCCGGTCCGAATGAAAGGCCATGGGCTACCACCATGAACCCCAACTCCTGTTTGTCCGTCACTTTAGACGTGCACAGTCTAAAGCTATTGCTACTCAGTTTCACTTTACATGATTTACAAATTGACACCCTGTTATGACTCAACAATCACATAAGGCATACAACTCACATTTATTTACAACTGCTTTTATCCTGGAATTAAGTAAGTGATCACAAAGGCATCAAACAAGACTCATTCCAATTAACTCCAATCTTTCCTTTAATACTGATCAACCCTGTATGTGGGTATAAGGTTTCAACTTACTAAATAAGGTCCTCCGCCCTCATAAAGTAGTGAAAAGCTAAAAGGGAACAACAATCAACTGATATGAATTATATACTGAGTAATCTAGTGTTCCCAATCAAACATGTTTGCATCAATCATCCATACTAACATGTTAAAATCCTCAAAATGCAATATAGGTTTAATATGTCCATCCAACAGTATTAAACATGCAATTTCAACCTGACTAAGTTCATCAACAATATCAACATAACCAAGTTTATCAACAATTCAACATGGTTTCAACAATTAGCACACATTCTAAGCACACAGGTATGTACGTACCTTGTGTAAACAACTAATAGGCCACTTTAACACTTTCAAAAGTCGCCTAAAGATGATTATCCGCCTAAAACAACCAACAAATATTCCCAATCAACTTCTAATCACTCACAACAATAACAAAGCATTTTAAATACATCCTAAACATATTTAGGACATTCCCTAACATTAAAACTTGAACATTTGATTTCCTAGCATCATAATTATTGAATCAACGATTGAAATTCGTTGAAAACTCTTTGCTAACATCATACTTTAATTTTCAGCAATTTAAACTCGTTTAAAAACTTTGCCAATACCAAATTAACATGCTTAGAGTATAAAAATAATAGTTTTAATCATTCCTAATCATTCTTACTATAATTTAAAACCATTAAAACTTAAAATTCCTGCTTTGATTAATTCAAAATCTCCGTTTCAATCAATTTGTGAAATCTGAAAATAGTTAAATTTGTTATACTAACATATAATATGAATTCCAAATGTAAATTATCAAAACTAATAATTTATATTATGAAAATATTAATTAAATTATTAAAACATAAAAGTACGTTAATTAAATAAAAAGATCAAGAATTAACCAAAGAGAAAGGAGTGAAGGCTGGCCGGCGGCAGGGCGCCGCGGAAGCAGGCAGGCGGTTGCGGAGGTCGGCAGGCGGCGCGGTGGTCTGCGGGCGGTGCGGCTTGCAGCGACGTGAGAGGGGAAGCAAAGTACTAGGGAGGAGAGAAAACACCGTCCAGAAAAGGGAGACGACGTCGGGGTCGCAGGTCGGTGGTTGCGCCGGCACACTGGTGGTCGGTGGTGGCTGTCGAGTAGACAGAAACAACCGAGAGTGAGAAGGAGAACGAAACAGCAAGCGAAATAGAAAAGAAGAAGAAGGAGAGGGGGTTACCAGCGAGGGACTGGCGGTGCAACGCGGCGGCGGCGGTCTGGCGGGTGTACGGTGGCTGCGGCTGGGGCAGAGAGTACCAAGGTTTGAGGGTTTGCTGGTTTGCGTGAGTTTGAAGGAGAGAGGTTGTTGTTTCATTTTTTTTGTTTTTACGTAATATTGAAAGAGAAGGGGGGTTGGTAGTTTGGGTTTTATTATTGGGCTTCACCCAATTGGGCTAGAGTTAGGATTTAGTTTTAGAATTTGAAATCCCAAAACCGATTAGGATTATTTTCTAAATTCAATCATTTTTGTAATTCGAATTCATTTCGAAATAAAATTCTAAAATTATTTTCGATTTCGTAAATTCTTAAAATATTTAAAATGCATTTAAATAAATAAATATACATTAAATATGTATATTTATTGCTAAAATTCACCAATATAATTTAAATATAATTAATTATTCGTAAAACTATATTAATAAACTTTATAAATATATGGGGGATTACACTGGCAAATCGACCAAATCCAAAACTTGGTTTTCAGACATGGAGTCTAATTCAGATTGCATGGCTTCTTGCCATTGCTTGGAGCTAGGGCTCGTCATAGCTTGTTTGTAAGTCGCAGGTTCATCACTTTCAAGTAATAGAACATCATAGCTCCCGTTCGTCATAATACCTAAGTACCTTTCCGGTTGAGATCTATATCTCTGCGATCTACGCGGGGTTACATCTCTAGATTGTCCATGATTCTCACCAGAAACTTCTAAAGATCTCTGAGTTTCATCCTGAATGTCATCTTAAGCATTCTCTAGAGTTTGTTGTTCGACTCGAATTTCTTCGAGGTCTACTTTTCTCCCACTTGTCATTTCGGAAATGTGATTCTTTTCCAAAAAGATACCATCTCGAGCAACAAACACCTTGTTCTCATATGTATTGTAGAAGTAATACCCCTTTGTTTCCTTTGGATAGCCCACAAGGTTACATTTGTCATATTTTGGATGAAGTTTGTCTGAAATTAATCGTTTGACGTATACTTCACATCCCCAAATCTTAAGAAAAGACACTTTTGGAGGCTTTCCAAACCATAACTCATATGGAGTCTTTTCAACAGCTTTAGACGGAGCTCTATTTATTGTGAGTGCGGCTGTATTTAGTGCATGTCCCCAAAATTCTATTGGAAGTTCGGCCTGGCCCATCATTGATCTAACCATGTCTAGCAAGGTTCTGTTCCTCCGTTCCGACACACCGTTCCATTGTGGTGTTCCAGGAGGAGTCAATTCTGATAGAATTCCACATTCTTTCAGATGGTCATCAAATTCATAGCTCAGATATTCACCGCCTCTATCAGACCGCAGTGCCTTAATCTTCTTACCTAATTGATTCTCTACTTCACTCTGAAATTCCTTGAATTTGTCAAAGGATTCAAACTTATGCTTCATTAGGTAGACATAACCATATCTACTGAAGTCATCAGTGAAAGTGATAAAGTAGCTGAAACCACCCCTAGCATTTGTACTCATTGGTCCACATACATCTGTATGGATTAAACCCAATAGTTCAGTTGCTCTTTCTCCAACTTTAGAGAAAGGTTGCTTTGTCATTTTGCCAAGTAAACATGATTCGCACTTACCATAATCCTCTAAGTCAAATGGTTCTAGAATTCCTTCCTTTTGAACTCTTTCCATGCATTTCAAGTTAATATGGCCAAATCGACAATGCCACAGATAGGTGAGATCTGAATCATCCTTTTTTGGCCTTTTTGGTATTTATGTTATAAACTTGTTTGTCGTGATCTAATAAATAAAGTCCATTGACTAATCTAGCAGATCCATAAAACATCTCTTTAAAATAAAACGAACAACTATTGTCTTTTATTAAAAAGTAAAATCCCTTAGCATCTAAGCAAGAAACAGAAATGATGTTTTTAGTAAGACTTGGAACATGGAAACACTCTTCCAGTTTCAAAACTAGCCCAGAGGGCAACGACAAATAATAAGTTCCTACAGCTAATGCAGCAATCCGTGCTCCATTTCCCACTCGTAGGCCGACTTCACCCTTGCTTAACTTTCTACTTCTTCTTAGTCCCTGTGAATCGGAACATAAGTGTGAGCCACAACCTGTATCTAATACCCAAGAAGTTGAATTAGCAAGTATACAGTCTATAACTAAAATACCTGAAGATGGAACGACTGTTTCGTTCTTCTGATCTTCCTTTAGCTTTGGACATTCTCTTTTGTAATGGCCTATTCCATCACAATAAAGACAGCTTGATGTGGACTTGTCCTGCTTTGATTTAGCATTGCCCTTGGACTTTCCACTTTTCTTGAACGGTCTCCCTTTAGCCTTGAGTAAATCTTTGGCTTCACAGTCCAGTATTATCTCAGCCTTTCTAACAAGGTGAACAAATTCTGCAACTGTTTCTTCTCTTGGTTCACTCAGGTATAGTTGCTTGAAGCGACCAAACCCACTGTGCAGTGAATTGTTTAGATAGAGACTGCGATCCTTTCGCTTATTGGTGTTCCTAGCAGACTTAGGCGATCAAAATATGAAAGCATAAGATCCACATGGAACCTTAGTGGGACGCCTACCCTTTGTTTAGTGCGAAGGAGCTGAACATGTGTTTCTTGGACCTACATCCTATAACACCTGTTGGGAGAACTAACCTTTAGACCAGACATTGATTCAATCAACTCATGGACGTTGAGGTCCCTGTCCTCCGTGCTTCCACGACAGATATCCCCCGAATGCTTGATGAGCGTAAAAGGTTCATAAGCTACAAACCTTCTAGCCCATTCATCAGGGATATTGTTCAGCATGAGACTCCAAGATCCTAAAATCCATTGAAGAACTAAGCACATTATGTATTTAGACTCAATTCTAAAATCTTTTAGGTAAGCAAAAGCCTTTTGCTAATAGTCTAGAAACTACTCTTGGTTGATAGGTATGTCTAAGAACTTATTAGGTAAACCTATCGATTTTGCCACGACATAAAAGGACTCCTTACTTATATCGTTGAGTTTCACCAAAACTAACATGTACTCACAATTATTTGTGTACCTTACCCCTTTAGTATCGATAAGTAACACCTCGCTATGGCGGAAAACTATTACTAAGATCGATGTAAAGGATATCCAAGTAAGTGTTATTTTGGCATGGCACCTTTTAACTCAATTTTTAAGTTTGGAACTTAAGGCTCTTACTATGTTGGTTAGATTTTAAGTGAACTAAAATCCTTAATCATGCAACATAATCAAGCTTCGTTCTCATGCATATTTAAGACATATTTAAAAGCAATAAATAACTTAAAGCATGCATAAGATAAATGTGATCTAGTATGGCCCGACTTCATCTTGAAGCTTCAACTTCAAAGTCCGTCTTGAAAATGGATTGGAAACTTCGTCTTGAATTTCACCGTGGGAGACGTCATTTTCTTCAAATAGGATAAGATATAATTAAACTAAGGAAAATTTGGTAATATTAATCCAACCTTTGGCCGATTTTCTTTTATTAATCCCACCTACGACATATTTTTTAATAATCCCACCTTTACTACCCGACGACTTTTATTGGGCTTAAGTGGCCGGTAATCGGTGAAAAAGTCAACGAGATGGTGATGAATTGATGATGATGACTGAATATATCGAGAGAGAGTACTGCCATGTAGAGAAATAATGCGGCTTACAACAGTTTTATGACCTGTTGGGCCCAATAAAAGTTTTTGGGTAATAAAGGTGGGATTATTAAAAAATATGTCGTAGGTGGGCTTAATAAAAGAAAATCGGTCAAAGGTTGGATTAATATTACCAAATTTTCCTTAAACTAATTACAACTATTTGATGGTACGCAGACCATATTTGAATTGAAAAACAAATTTGGTGCTTTAGACCAATTACATTCAAATTAATGGTACGCAGACCATATTTTCTATCCTATTTGGGCCATACTAGTCACTTCATAACCTGCAAAACAGTACATATACAATATATACCATTCATCCAATCATTATCATGAATGGCCCACATAATTGGTTAGTTAAAACACATTGTATGCATCATATATATATTTGCAGCAATTAATTGAGGGCACCAATAATCTACCAATTATTCAGTCCTTATTAATTCTAATCAAGTTGTTTAACCTTAAAGGATTTGTAGACCTAATCAAGGGTTTATGACTAAAATTGCTCCCACTTAAACCTATAAATTCATATCCTTTACTAATTTTAAACATAAAAATGTATTTCTAGTCTAACCGAAAACATACAAATTTAATTAAAATTTAAAGCTCATATAAATTTATAATTGAATCCATTTATTTAATTTATTTTTCAATTGAATTAAATGAATTTAAATTAATTCAAGGTTTAATTTTAGTAAAATAATTAGTATAAATAAAATTTATAATAATTATAATATTCAAAATTAAAATCCGAGAAAACAATTTAAATTATTAATTTTAAAATTAATTAAAATTATTTCCGAACTGAAAATTTTAAATTAAAATTCTAAACGACTCAATCGTAACATGACGAGCACTTGGGCTTGCGCCCAAGCCCCGTCGAGTGCACGAGGCTTAACGCCCCTCGACCGATCGTATAGCACCACGCAAGCAGGCCACACGCAACGCAGCAAGCACAGGCCACGCTGCGCGCAGCCCGCTCGCTCGTCGCACATCTTGCTTCGCGTCTGCTCGCTTCGCTGGGCGCGGCAGCGCGCGCTATGGCGCAGCACGCTTGCTGCCCACACGCGTCTGCCCGCTGGCTTGCGCCTTGGCCCATCGCCCTTGCCTGCTCGCCCACGCTGCACACGGCACTCGACACAAGGCAGCGTGCTGCCTTGTGCTCGTGTGCCATGGCTCTTGCTCGCTGCATTGTACCGCATGGGCGACGAGCTCCCTTGCTCGTCGTCGCGTGCCCGCACTATACAACACCCCTTAAGGGTAACACGTAGCGTCCATTGCTTTGAGCGTGCAAGATTTATGGGCGTGCTTTATAAAAATTTAAAATTTTTTAATTCAAAATTAATGACAAATTAATAAATCATATTAATTTCATAATTTTAGGGCGAAAAATCGAAAATTTATTAATCAATTAATTTCCGATTAACATGGATTAAAATCTAGGTCATAAAAATTAAAAATTTAACATAAATTAACAATTTTTATGGTGGATTTTAATCATGGATACCTAATTAAATTATTAATTAATTATGAAAAACAAATCAATTCTAAATTATTCGAATTTCAACAAATTAATCATAATTACAAATTAGGTTGTATAATTAACAAGTCTAGGCATTCATAATTGTTAAAAATATATAGTAGGTCAATCAAAAACTCAAGATTTATCAACAAGAATCGCAAATACTTAATTTAACATCTTAAATATACAAACTTTTGCGTTCGAAAAACTAAAACCTCCGAAAAGTCATAGTTAGGCTTCGAATTTGGGAATTCTGCGTTCGGCCGAAAAAGACTCTTTTTGTCAAAATTTTAGAATGTCTTTACATGCGGAATTGACACAAAAATCACTCGATTTGGATGAGTAACGAAGAAACTGCCGAAAAACTGCGTACATATAATTAAATAAACACAATTTGCAATTAATTACGAAAATTAATCACCCCTTTAATTCCTTGCAAATTTGTAAAATTTAACCATGTTCATGAAATTTAGATTATGAAAATAATAAGATGCTCGTGATACCACTGTTAGGTTATGATACATATGAATAAACATAAATCATGCGGAAAAACCATAAAGCCAGGAAACATATTATTTACACATAATCATTTAGCATAATTCAGATGCATACACTTTGTAGCGTGCCCTCCCTAGCTGCGCCCGAACCGAACAAGAACAAGTCTTTAGGACTCCAAGTGTCGTCCCTCCGTAGATAGTCCACAGCACGTCCGGATCCGCCTTAAGATTGACCAACTAGAATCGCCCTTAAGGTACTATATATTTTCGGCTAATAGGGCAAGAATATGGCTGATTTTTCTACTTAAAAATCTTAGCTTTTTATTGTTTGAATACTTGAAATCCTCTATGTAAATATGTGACCCTAGGCACCTATTTATAGAGTTATGGAAAAGGACTTTGAATCCTATTAGGATACTAATTTATTTAATTAGAATCTTATTAAAACTCTATTAAACAAATTCTATCTTTATTAGGATTAGGATTTAATCATAGAACAAATTCTAATAGCTTTAGGATTTGTATTGCACACAACCGCACACGAGCACGAGCACGAGCACAAGCACAGCCCGCGCAAGCCTCACGGCCCACGTGAGCTGCTCTTGCTCGCAGCCCATGTCGCAGCCCACAACTGCTCCGCGCGCGCCACAGGCCTTGGCTGGGCCTGGCATTGCGCTGGGCCTGGCGTGGCTCGGCTGTTGCGTGTGGTGCGTGAGGCTTGCTGGGCGATGGCCCGGCTTCGTGCTGGGCCTTCGTCTGGCAAGCCTCATCCGATGCTAATTCGTACGATACGCTTCCGATTAAATTCCCGATTCCGGAATTTATTTCCGATACGAACAATATTTAATATTTCCGATTTCGGAATAAATTTCCGTTTCGAACAAATATTTAATATTTCCGTTTCCGGAATTATTTTCCGATTTCGATAATATTTCCGATTCTGACAATATTCCCGTTTCCGGTAATATTTCCGATTCCGGCAATATTTCCATTTCCAATAATATTTTCCGATACGTACCATGTTTCCGTTTTCGGCAACATCTACGACTTGGATAATATTTATATTTCCGATACGATCCATATTTCCGTTTTCGGCAATATCATCGTTTCCGGAGCATTCATTTCTTGCCTTTGACGATCTCAGCTCCCACTGAAACCAAGATCCGTCGATTCCGAATATCCATAGATGGAGTATTTAATTCCATTAAATACTTGATCCGTTTACGTACTATTTGTGTGACCCTACGGGTTCAGTCAAGAGTAAGCTGTGGATTAATATAATTAATTCCACTTGAACTGAAGCGGGCTCTAGCTAGGCATTCAGCTCACTTGATCTCACTGAATTATTAACTTGTTAATTAATACTGAACCGCATTTATTAGACTTAACATTATATGCATACTTGGACCAAGGGCATTATTTCCTTCACATTTCTCAATTTCTTCTCTTTTTCAATCTCTGTTATCTTTAAAGAGTTTCATACCTTTACTTTTTTCAGAGAAAACATCTGCTTCTCCTTTGGCTCTGAAGCGGTGAAACTCGTGAAAGTATCATTCTTATAAGCTCTGTTTTTCTGAAGGAGGAGAAGATGCATAAAAATCCAAAAAACTATATAAAATTACTCACCTAAATTTATGCATGTTGTATACATATTCCTAAATTAAGCAAAAATCACGAAAAAAGGGGCATGCATGAGAATATCTACCATGGAAATACAGGACATGGTAAAAAAAATCCGTGAAAAATTCATAGAAAATGTACCGATTCTGGCTGATACAAATTACACATACATCCAAGAATCCAAGAAATTATAAAACCGAAAAAATGTAACAAACCCAGAATTGAATTTTACGAATTTCAATTCAGGCATCGAATTTTCTTGATTATCGCAAGAAACCCAGAAAAAAAAGAGGAAAGAGAAAGAGGGGGATTGATTAACCTCGCAGATGCCATTGATGAGGTAACTGAAGAAAAATCCAAAAGAGCAAATGAGAAAGTGGTGCCATTTTGGCCTGCTTGTCAAACTGATTCCAAAAAGAGACCTTACTTATTCTTCATTGTTGTTCTTCATCTTCTCCTCCTTCCCAAAAACCCAGAAATTAACGAAAATTTTGATTAGGTATGAAATATTGAAATGATTATACTAGGATTTTTTTAATTATTATTGCAATTTTACAATGGATTAAAGGGACAAAAAATTGGGATGAATTATGGATTTTCCCGGACTCTCTAACATAGGGTTTGGTTCTCTGTTTTATAGACAAGGAGAGTAAAAGGAGTTATGAGTTGAGGAGTTTCTAAGGGGAAGCTTCCTTCAATTCTTCCTGTGAATCAGTGTCTTTTATCTTTCTCGTCGTCTGCATTTTGAGAAATGAGAAGACACACATGGAGAAAGTAGTAGAGAACAGGGATTGAGAAAGAGGAAATAGAAATTGAATAAAGTCTTTGAGATGGGGCTCACAAACGGAGAGATTTAACATTTTCAGTTACAAGGTAGTGTTACTAAAACATATCAAACTTATAAGGTAGGAAAATATAAAAAAGTTTTTATAAGGTAGTAATTCACAAAACGTCCAAAAATTAAGGTAGTGTTTCACAAAATTTCCTAATACGTAATATATAATTCCTAATATTAAGGAAAATCCTTAGCTAAAATTCTCTCCGTTCCTAAAAGGTTGCTCCATTTGACTTTTCATGTTCTCCAAAACGCGACTTAAAACGTAAATATAGCACCAATGCATAATCTTGTACCCATGATCCAACATCATTCTGTTTAAAGAAATGTTGCTCAGCCTAAGGTAGTGACAAAATGACAAGGAAAAAAATCAATGCATAAGTATGGATCCAGATGAAGGAAATAATACCCTTGGTCCAAGTATGCATTTAATGGTAAGTCTAATAAATGCGGTTCAGTATTAATTATACAAGTTAATAATTCAGTGAGATCAAGTGAACTGTATGCCTAGCTAGAGGTCGCTTCAGTTCAAGTGGATTAATGATATTAATCCACAGCTTACTCTTGACTGAACCCGTAGGGTCACACAAATAGTACGTAAACGGATCAAGTATTTAATGGCATTAAATACTCCATCTATGGATATTCGGAATCGACGGATCTTGGTTTCAGTGGGAGCTGAGATCGTCAAAGGCAAATAATGAATACTCCGGAAACGATGATATTGCCGGAAACAGAAATATGGAATGTATCGGAAATATAAATATTATCCAAGTCGTAGATGTTGCCGGAAACGGAAACATGGTACGTATCGGAAAATATTATCGGAAATGGAAATATTGCCGGAATCTGAAATATTGCAGGAAACGGAAATATTGTCGGGATCGGAAATATTGTCGGAATCGGAAAATAATTCCGGAAACGGAAATATTAAATATTTGTTCGAAACGGAAATTAAATCCGGAATCGGAAATGTTAAATATTGTTCGTATCGGAAATGAATTCCGGAATCGGGAAATTAATCGGAAGCGTGTCGTACGAATTAGCATCGGACGAGCTTGCTAGACGAAGGCCCAGCGCGAAGCCAGGCCCACGTCCAGCAAGCTTGGCGCGCCTCACAAACAGCCCAAGGCCACGCCAGGCCCAGCGCAAGGCCACTCCCAGCGCGCGCCTAGGCTGCGAGCACAAGGAAGCACGCGTGGGCTTCGTGGGCTTTGCGTATGCGCGGGCATGGCCTGCGCGCATGCGGGTCATGCTCGTGTGTGTTTGTGCTTACGTACGAAACCTAAAACGTGTAGGATTCGTTTAAAGATTAAATTCATATATCTACTAGATAAATTAATTAATAGAGTTTTAATTAAATTCGGATTAATTAATTCATTTCCTAGTAGGATTCCAATACCTTTTCCATACCCTATAAATAGGTGATCAATGCTCACAATTTATAACGAGTTTTCCAAGTATTCATAAGAATTTTAAGCACAAAATTCAGTCATTACTTTACTACATAAAACCAAAAAACATAGTACCTTTGGGGCGATTCTAGTTAGTCAAACCTAAGGCGGATCCGGACGTGCTGTGGACTTTCTACGGAGGGACGACACTTGGAGTCCTAAAGACTTGTTCTTGTTGGGTTCGGGCGCAGCTAGGGAAGGCACGCTGCAAAGAGTATGCATCCTAAATTATGTTAATTGTTATGTGGCAATTAATTTGAGTTCCTGGCTTTAATGGTTTTTCCACATGATTTATATTCAGTTACATGTATCATAACCTAACAGTGGTATCACGAGCCTCTAATTAATTCCATAATAATTAATTAACATGGTTAAATTTTATAAATTTTCAATGAATTAAAGGGGTGATTAAGCACGATTTTTTTTATTTTTGTAATTAATTGCAAATTGCGATTATTTAATTGTATGTTCGCAGTTTTTCGGCAGTTTTTTCGTTACTTAACGAAATCGAGTGATTTTTGTGTCAATTCTGCATGTAAAAGGCATTCTAAACTTTTGAGAAAAATACTTTTTTTTCGGCCGAACCCAGAATTCCAAAATTCGAAGCCTAACTATGACTTATCGGAGGTTTTAGTTTTTCGAAAGCGAAATTTGTAATTTTTAAGATGTTAAAATAAATATTTGCGCCCCTTGTTGTTAAATCTTGAATTTTTGATTGACCTACTGTATATGTTTAACAAATTTAAGTGCCTAAGCTTGTTAATTATACAACCTAATTTGTAATTGTAATTAATTTTTTGAAATTCGAATAATTTAGAATTTGATTTGATTATCTTATTTAATTGACGATTTAATTAGGTATCCATGATTAAAAACCACCATAAAAATAGTGAATTTATGATAAATTTTAAATTTTTATGACCTAGATTTGAATCCATGATAATCGGAAATTAATTGAATAATAAATTTTCAATTTTTCGTCGCTAAATTATGAAATTAATATGATTTATTAATTTGTCATTAATTTTGAATTAAAAAGTTTTAATTTTTATGAAATTCGCTCATAAATGTTGCACGCACAAAGCAATGGACGCTACGTGTTACCCTTAAGGGGTGTTGTATAGTGCGGGCATGCGACGACGAGCAAGGGAGCTCGTTGCCCATGCGGTACGAATGCAGTGAGCAACAAGCGATGGCGCGCGCGAAGCAAGGGAGCTGGGCGTGTGTGACTCGATGGGCGATGGGCGATGGGCAATGCGGGTGCCAGGCGAGCAGTCGCGTGTGGGCAGCAAGCGAGCTGCACCACAGCGCGCGCTGCCTCGCCCAGTGAGCAGAGCAGTAACGGTTGAGCAATGCGGGTTGTGCGCAGCGTGGTCTGGCATGGTTGCGATGTTTGTGGCCTGCTCGTGCATGCCTAGCGATCAGTCAATGGGGCGTTGCTGCCTCATGACTCGATGGGGCTTGGGCGCAAGCCCAAGTGCCTCGTCTTGTTACGATTGATGCGCTTTGATTTTAATTTTAAAATTTCAGTTCGGAAACGATTTTAATTAACTTTAAAATTCGCAATTTAAATTGTTTTCTCGGAATTTAATTTTGAATAATCTAATTTTTATAAATTCTAATTTATACTTATTATTTTACTAAAATTAAAACCTTGAATAAATTTAAATTTATTTATTTAATTCAACTGAAAATAAATTAAAAGGATTCAATTATAAGTTATATGAGCTTTAAATTTTAATTAAATTTGTATGTTTCCGGTTAGACTAGGAAATACATTTTTATGTTTAAAATTAGTAAAGCATGCAAAGTTATTGGTTTAAGTGGGAGCCTTTAGTCATATACTCTTGATTAGGTCTACAATCCTTTAAGGTTAAAACAACTTGATTAGAATTAATAAGGACTGAATAATTGGTAGATTATTGGAGGCCTTGATTAATTGTTGCAAATGTTTATGTGATGCATAATATGTTCTACTAACCAGCTATGTAGGCCATTCATGATAATGAATGGGTGAATGGTATATATTGTATATGTATTGTTTTGCAGGTTAATGAAAGTGACTAGTATGGCCCAAATAGGATAGAAAACATGGTCTGCGTACCATTAATTTGAATGTAATATTGGTCTAATGCACCAAAGTTTTTCAATTTAAATATGGTCTGCGTACCATCAAATAGTTGTGATTAGTTAAATTATAGCTTACCCTATTTGAAGAAAATGGCGCCTCCCATGGTGAAATTCAAGACGGAGTTTCCAATCCATTTTCAAGACGGACTTTGAAGTTGAAGCTTCAAGATGAAGTCGGGCCATACTAGATCACATTTATATCTTATGCATGTTTTAAGTTATTTATTGCTTTAAATATGTCTTAACTATGCATGAGATTATGGCTTGATTATGTTGCATGATTAAGGATTTTAGTTCACTTAAAATCTAACCAACATAGTAAGAGCCTTAAGTTCCAAACTTTAAAAATTGAGTTAAAAGGTGCCATGCCAAAATAACACTTACTTGGATAACCTTTACATCAATCTTAGTAATAGTTTTCCGCCATAGCGAGGTGTTACTTATTGATTCTAAAGGGGTAAGGTACACAAATAATTGTGAGTACATGTTAGTTTTGGTGAAACTCAACGATATAAGTAAGGAGTCCTTTACCTAATAAGTTCTTAGACGTACCTATCAACCAAGAGTAGTTTCTAGACTATTAGCAAAGGCTTTGCTTACCTAAAATATTTTAGAATTGAGTCTAAATACATAATGTGCTTAATTATTCAATGATTTAAGGATCTTGGAATCATTTTATTCACACCTGCCGGAACACATAATTTGAATAAAATGCTTAATAAATGATAAATTATGCATGTATGCTAGAATTTAACTTTATTAAGAGAAACTGTGAATGGTTATTTATTTGTTTATTCTTTTTCAATTGTAGTTTTAACTATGACAAACAACAATTCATTCAACATCCGATCAATTCTCGAAAAGGAGAAGTTGAACGGGAAAAACTTCCTTGACTGGCAAAGGAACTTGCAAATAGTTCTTATGCAGGAAGAAAAGGAGTATGTCCTGGATGAGGCGATGCCCGAAGCCGCAGGCGACGGGGTCACTCAGGCAGCCCTCAATCGTTGGATTGATGCCAACAAGGATGTGAAATGTCTAATGCTTGCAACCATGAGTGCAGATCTACAGAAAACGTTCATCAACTCAGATGCTTTCACGATCATCAGTGAGTTAAAGAACATGTTCCAAGATCTGGCTCGAGTCGAAAGATTCGAGACTCATAGGCAAATTCTTGAGACTAAGCTCAAGAAAGGCGAGCCCGTAAGTCCACATGTTCTCAAAATGATTGGACTCATTGAGAATATGAGTCGGCTGGATCAGCAATTCTCTCAAGAAATGGCTATAGACACCATCCTCCATTCTCTTCATAGCGGGTATGATTAGTTCAAACTGAACTACAGTACAAATAGTCTGGACAAAACGCTCACTGAGCTTCACGGTATGCTGAAGAACGCTGAAAAGACGCTCAAAAGTGATAAGCAAGATGTGCTTATGGTGCGTGGGGGAAAGTTCAAGAAATCTGGAAAAGTAGAGGAATGCTAAGAAAGGTGGCAACAAGGCCAGCCAGACTAAGCAACCTGGCGGCATTAAATCTGAAAAGAAGAAGGTGAGCAAACCCACTTCTGAATCTGAATGCTTCTACTGCAAGAAGAAGGGGCATTGGAAGAGAGATTGTTTGAAGCTTAAGGAAGATCAGAAGAACAAAACAGTCCCCATCTTCAGGTATTTTCGTTATAGACTGTATACTTGCTAATTCAACTTCGTGGGTATTAGATACTGGTTGTGTCTCACACTTATGTTCCAATTCACAGGGACTAAGAAGAAGTAGAAGGTTAAGCAAGGGTGAAATCGACCTACGAGTGGGAAATGGAGCACGGATTGTTGCATTAGCTGTAGGAACTTATTATTTTTCGTTGCCCTCTGGGCTAGTTTTGGAACTGGAAGATTGTTTCCATGTTTCAAGTCTTACTAAAAACATCATTTATGTTTCTTGCTTAGATGCTAAGGGATTTTCCTTTTTAATAAAAGACAATATTTGCTCGTTTTATTTTAAAGAGATGTTTTATGGATCTGCTAGATTAGTCAATGGACTTTATTTATTAGATCACGACAAACAAGTTTATAACATAAATACCAAAAAGGCCAAAAAGAATGATTCAGATCTCACCTATCTGCGGCATTGTCGATTAGGCCATATTAACTTGAAACACATAGAAAGACTTCAAATGGAAGGAATTCTAGAACCATTTGACTTAGAGGATTATGGTAAGTGCGAATCATGTTTACTTGGCAAAATGACAAAGCAACCTTTCTCTAAAGTTGGAGAAAGAGCAAATGCACTATTGGGTTTAATCCATACAGATGTATGTGGACCAATGAGTACAAATGCTAGAGGTGGTTTCAGCTACTTTATCACTTTCACTGATGACTTCAGTAGATATGGTTATTTCTACCTAATGAAGCATAAGTTTGAATCCTTTGACAAATTCAAGGAATTTCAGAGTGAAGTAGAGAATCAATTAGGCAAGAAGATTAAGGCACTGTGGTCTGATAGAGGCTGTGAATATCTGAGCTATGAATTTGATGACCATCTGAAAGAATGTGGAATTCTATCAGAATTGACTCCTCCTGGAACACTTCAATGGAACGGTGTATCGAAACGGAGGAATAGAACCTTGCTATACATGGTTAGATCAATGATGGGTCAGGCCGAACTTCCAATAGAATTTTGGGGACATGCACTAAATACAGCTGCACTCACTATAAATAGAGCTCCGTCTAAAGCTGTTGAAAAGACTCCATATGAGTTATGGTTTGGAAAGCCTCCAAAAGTGTCTTTTCTTAAGATTTGGGAATGTGAAGTATACGTCAAACGATTAATTTCAGACAAACATCATCCAAAATCTGACAAATGTATCCTTGTGGGCTATCCAAAGGAAACAAAGGGGTATTACTTCTACAATACATCTGAGAACAAGGTGTTTGTTGCTCGAGATGATATCTTTTTGAAAAGATATTACATTTCCAAAATGACAAGTGGGAGAAAAGTAGACCTCGAAGAAATTCGAGTCGAACAACAAACTCTAGAGAATGCTCAAGATGACATTCAGGATGAAACTCAGAGATCTTTAGAAGTATCTGGTGAGAATCAAGGACCATCTAGAAATGTAACCCCGCGTAGATCGCAGAGATATGGATCTCAACCGGAAAGGTACTTAGGTATTTTGACGAACGAGAGCTATAATGTTCTATTACTTGAAAGTGATGAACCTGCGACTTACAAACAAGCTATGACGAGCCCTAGCTCCAAGCAATGGCAAGAAGCCATGCAATCTGAATTAGACTCCATGTCTGAAAACCAAGTTTGGGATTTGGTCGATTTGCCAGATGGCTACCAAGCCATAGGAAGCAAATGGGTTTTCAAACTGAAAAAGGACAAGGATGGGAAACTAGAAGTTTTCAAAGTTAGATTAGTTGCAAAAGGTTACAGGCAAGTCCACGGTGTGGATTACGATGAAACTTTTTCACCAGTTGCAATGCTAAAGTCTATTCGGATAATGTTAGCAATCGCTGCATATTACGATTACGAAATATGGCAGATGGATGTCAAAACCGCTTTCTTAACAGAAACTGTGTTTATGACACAGCCTGAGGGTTTTGAGGATCCAAAGAATGCTAAAAAGGTATGCAAGCTTAAGAAATCAATCTACGGATTGAAGCAAGCATCAAGGAGCTGGAATATACGTTTTGGTGAAGCAGTCAGTGACTTTGGTTTCATCAAGAACACAGACTAATCTTGTGTATACAAGAAGGTAAGTGGGAGAAAAATTGATTTTCTAGTATTATATGTCGACGACATATTACTTATCGGAAATGACATTCCTATGTTGAACTCTGTCAAGATTTGGCTTGGGAAATGTTTTTCGATGAAGGATCTAGGAGAAGCACAATACATACTGGGCATCAAGATTTACAGAGATAAATTTAAGAAGATGATTGGACTCAGTCAAAGAACTTATATCAATAAGGTGCTTGAAAGGTTCAATATGGCAGACTCCAAGCGAGGCTACCTACCCATGTCTCATGGAATGACTCTAAGCAAGATTCAGTGCCCAAAAACACTAGATGAGCGTAGACGAATGAATGGGATTCCATATGCATCATTGATTGGTTCAATAATGTATGCTATGATATGTACACGCCCGGATGTTGCGTATGCACTCGGTGCTACGAGCAGATACCAGTCAGACCGAGGAGAGGCGCATTGGATTGCTGCCAAGAATATTCTAAAGTACCTGAAAAGGCACAAAGATGATTTCCTGGTCTATGGTGGAGATGATGAATTAATTGTTAAAGACTATACGGACGCAAGTTTCCAAACCGACAAGGATGATTTCAGATCACAGTCTGGGTTTGTCTTCTGCCTCAACGGAGGTGCAGTAAGCTAGAAAATTGCTAAGCAAAGCACCATTGCGGATTCTACAATTGAAGCGGAGTACATTGCTGCACATGAAGCAGCAAAGGAAGCTATATGGCTAAGGAAGTTCATAGGTGAACTTGGTGTAGTCCCCTCCATTAAAGGACCAATAGCCCTGTATTGTGATAATAACGGAGCTATTGCACATGCAAATGAGCCTAGACACCACCAAAGAGTCAAGCATGTACTTCGTAGATTTCACCTTCTACGAGAGTTCGTTGAAAGAAAAGAAGTCGAGATAAGCAAGATTGGAACTGATGACAACATATCAGATCCGTTGACTAAACCTCTGCCGCAGGCGAAGCACAACTCGTACACTGCAGCTATGGGAATCAAGCATATTGGAGAATGGCTTTGATGTCCTTGATTAATGTTTTAAAGTTTTAGAGTTTAATACTTTGTAAAACATTATTGGTTAATCATTTACAATAAATGAATAGAATTCATTTTCCATTTAATGTGGTTTATTAAATGATGAGTCCCTTCAATTTGACGAAATATTCAAGATAGACTGTCAGGACCAGTCCTGTGACTAAGAAAAAATTGTGGAAGCTAAATCTACAATCTAAGTTGTGATACCATGTTAGATTGTGAGAAAACTCCTTGAATTGGAGTGTATTCCATTGATCAAAATATAGGGATTACAATATGGTTCCTAATAGGATTAGGAACACTAACATGACTAAAAGTCTAATATACAACAAATATCGTAAGAGTAAATCCCAGTAGATTTCTATCTCTATCACATACTTCCTCCGTTTAGAAACATTTTCATCACTTTGACTTTCACGTTTGACAACGCACAACTTTTACCGTTAATATCTCTAATTATCTATTAGTAATTTTTTTTTTTTTTTGATAATTTGAAAATTAGATATTGAGACTAATCCAACCAGTTTTTTTATATAATAACATTTATATTATATATACATATATATATATATATATATATATGTGTGTGTGTGTGTGTGTGTGTGTAAAAAGAGAGTCAAAGTTAATATATAAATAGTGCATAAAGTGAAAGTTATGCAACTATTTCTAAACGGAGTAAGTACAACATACGTAGTACATAATTATTTCGCACACAATTCATCATTATTCATACAAAAGAAATTTCTCGATCACATCTTCTAATCATACCATGACATCCGGAATTATCAGTTTCATTTTTGAGTGTGTTTTTGTTTCAGAATAGAAATCATAGTGGTTGAGTAAAATAAAAATAAAAAATCCCCAAGTATGCCTGCCGCCAATTTTTCAATTATTGTAAACTGAAAAAACTGGAAAAAAAATATATGATTTATAAATTAACCATGAGAGCTATATTATAGAAATGCCTAAATTTAAAATTTGTTGACATTTTAGTATGGTGTTTAGAGCTACACTGGTTCCGGACCATAAGCTTCAAATCAGAAGATAAAATGTTAGTCTGTTATGTTAGTCCGGCCCATAAATTATGCATGTTTTTTACTTTTTCAAACAGGAGTTTCAATTTTCTACCCAAATCTATTTGATTATCTTAGCGACCATTTGAGTTGTCTTTTCTCATTTTAAGGTGTGCATCTTACAGGATCATATCTCAATTCTTCAAATTTATGATGGGGAGTTTTGTATTGTGACCATTTTTAAATGTTAGAGGGGAAATCTTGATTCCAGACCAACTCTAATTTGTACTTCATCCGTCTTTTAATACTCGCAACGTTTGGATTTTTGCCACTATTCATATAATCTACTTTGACTATTCGTAGTGTTTTTATATAAGATAAAACATAGTCATGTGGAATCTTGTTAGATTCGTCTCAATGAGTATTTTCAAAATATCAACTTTTTATAATTTTTGCATAAAGATAACTTTAAGATATAAATGATCATAAGTTGTATATTGGCATGTGTGAAACTTACAAACATTGCGAGTATTAAAAGACGGAGAAAATATGATTTATAAGTTAGGTAACTTTAAATGAAAATTTTAATATCATACCTCATTTAAATCATAATACTTTTAAATTAGTTCATGCTTAATATTTGAATTTATTAAGTACGAGTACATTAGTTGAGATTATAAATCTTTAACCTTACTCACTAATCACTAAATGAGGCGTAATTGTTAAAATTCACATATATGGAATGGAATACATAATCATTGATGTTTTCCGTATCACAATTCGCGTAACTCTTTTGATTCCTATTCCAGCTAAGTCTCTTGAAACCCTAAGGCTACATAGAAAAATTAAGAGTCCTACTAATTTTAAATTCCCTAAATCTTTGAAATATTATCACATTTATTTGTGATATTATAAAAGTACAACAAATCACACAGAAACGGCCAAACTCATCAAGATGTGGCGAAGCATAGCATCAAGATGTTCCCTGATGAACAAAAGTTCAAAACCAAAACCAAGATTATTATTTTGTTTGGAAAAATCTCCGGTTCAGGTAAACCATGGATCCACGAATTTATCATCATATTATCATTCACTCGTTTCACCATGGCAGCATCATCATCGCCCCAAAATACATAAACCCCCTCAAAGTCACAGAATCATGTCCATGTCCATGTCCATGTCCGAACCTGCTTATAGATCTGATACTGATAATGTTAATGATGAATTAACAATTGAAGAAGAAATTGGTGGTTCTGGGGTTGAATTCGAAAAACTATTATCGTTATTTTCTTCAAAGGATAACAATACAGTTTCTGTAGATTCAATCCTTGAATCCCGTGATAATTGGGATGCGCTTCTTAACATTGGTTTCTTTTGTAAGATGATCATAAACCCACCTGAAAACCTTTCTCACCTCGATCAGTTTAAGTATTTCAATTGGGCTATTTCTAGAGATGATTTCCAGATCAATGATTCATTGTTAGATGGTATTGCCAATATTTTAACAAAACCCGTTTTAACAACACCAAAACTGTGGCCTGAAACTGATAAACAATGGTTGCATCTCTCATGGAATCTTGTCAAAAGCGGCGGTGGTGGCGGCGGCGGTGTTGTTACTAAATTGCGCAACAAATTGATTAAAAACCTCGGCGAGGAGGATAGCAACATCCACGGTATTGTTACTACTAGAATCCTCAACAAATTGATAAACGCATTTGGGTATTTTGGAGATCATAAATCTGGAATTGAGATACTGAACAAGTTTCCTGATTTTAGGTGCAACCCAGATTTGAATACCTATTCAGGTGTTGTATATTGTGCTTGGGGATGTAAATCTGAAGACTGGGAATTAGAATTTTGCCAGAAAATGGTTAAGTATTTACAGGAAAATGACAGTAATGTTGATAATGAGAGTGTTTCTTGGATCATAAACCTGTACTGCAAAATCGATAAGCCTAAACTGGGTCATGCAATTTATGAAGCTGCTAAAAAGAAAACTCCTGCAAATTCTGTTCATCAATTGATACATTGTCTTTCAAAACACGATGAAACTTTATGCTTAGCTCACAATATGCTAGCTGGTTTAGATTCTTCAGCCCGTGAAAACGCAACTTCAGGACTTGCCATAAGGATGTTAATGGCAGGCCCGACTCCTGAGGTCAAAGCCTTTAACCATGTCATCAAATGTTTATGTTCAACTGGAAATATGGAACGTGCATAGGCGTTGTTAAGAGTTAGGGAGAAACGGAGTGGGGAAGTTTTATAATTAGGGGTTATGGTACTATGGAACAAGCTAATCAAATGGCTAAAACAAACGTTGTCCAGGATGTGGATGTTGAGAAGATTAACTCACAAACGTCGTATCACGTGAGTGTCGAGACTAATTATTCTCCATGGAAGAAATAGAGGAAGATTGACTAAGGCCCTATTCGTTTTTGTTTAATTTCAATTTCAGGATTTACTTCGCAGTTTGAATGTCCCTCTTCCATCTAACATTAGGTTGTCATTTAGAACTCATTTGCACCAAAATAAAACGAATATGGAGTACTTCTTTATCCAATTGTTACTCCATATTTTATTTAACAATTTACAAAAGGTCCTGTTTTAGAAATAATTTCGAGGAGGGCGAAGAAGAATTAATATAATGTTCAGTACGAGTAATGTACACAAGTCGTTTTTGAGTAATTAGAAAAAGGGATATAAAAAAGTTAATGAAATTCCCAAGAAAATTAGAGGAAGATTTGAAGAAAGATGAAAATTGAAAATACAACTGTCATATCTTCAAAGAAAAAGTAATAAAGCTGCTGATCATAGTCCAAAGCTCAGAGGTATAAACATTTATTTTTGTATAAAGAAAAAATGGGCCTTTAACTAAATGATTTCCACGGTTTTGGGCCCTTTTAATTGAAAGAACGTCGTAGTCTATGCGAGTATGCGGTGATCATGGACGGGATAACCCGTTAGGCCTGGCCCATTCTTTTTTCGTGCTCGGGTCAGGTCGGGCTTTTTTCGTGCTGTTCATGGACGGGATAATCCGTTAGGCCTGGCCCGTTCTTTTTTCGTGCTCGGGTCAGGTCGGGCTTTTTCGTGCTGTTCATGGACGGGATAACCCGTTAGGCCTGGCCCGTTCGGCCTGCTGAAAAAGCGGGCTCGGACAACATTATTTTTAAAAAATTGATTGTTGGGAGGGCCGAGCCCGGCCCGTTTAATTTAACGGACGGATAACGGCAACAAAACTAGTGGTGTCGAGCGTCCTAATGGTGTAGAACAGGTGGAGGTGCGTTTATATGTGGTGAAGATGATGGTACGTGGTACGGTGGTGAAGATGGTGGTACGTTCGGTGAAGTAGATGGTGGTGGTGACGGGAAGGGTGGTGAAGGCGGGGACCTGCCATCTCTTGTTGCGTGGTGGTGGTGACGGGGAGGGTGGTGGAGATGGTGGGAACCTGCCGACTAGTGTTGAGTGGTGGAGATGGTGGGGCTATCGGTTTTTGTTGCCGGAATTTGTTTGCACAGACCGGAGAAAGAGGGAGGGTGAAAGATTGTGGTAAATTGTGAAGTTGTGTGGGGTAGAATTTATAAGGGCGTAATTGTCCTTTTCAGTAAAATACACGGGCGTTTTTAGCGAACGAGGACGTCGAATAGCGATACACTTTCCTTATCTCTCTCTCGAAGTCCATGTATTTAATTCAAACATAATTGTCATTTGTCACCCTAAAGGATGACTGGATGAGCTAGGTAGTCTTTTATGTCCTTATAAAAAATAAAAATAATTATACACCGAATACGTGCAACACCTAAAGATGGTTGTGAGCCGGGCCGGCCCAAAGTTCGACCCGGCACGAAAAAAGCCCGACCTGACCCGAGCACGAAAAAAGCACGGTCCGGCACGGGCACGAAGTCGTGGGTCGTGGGCCGGGCCTGAGCCTTAATTTTTTGGAAAAAGCACGACAAGGCACGACACCACTCGACCCGACACGACAAAGCACGCTAAATTCAGTAAAATTAGCCTTAGGAACGACGGGCTGTCCCTGTCCAGCACAAAAGCCCGTGGACTTGGGCCCTTTTTTTAAGTTTTCGGCATGACACAAAACAACGTGGTCCTGGTATGGGCCCGCCCGATTAGACCGCTCGACCTGAGCCCGGCCCGGCCCGGCCATCTTTAGCAACACCCATTTCAAACCGGGCTAAGAAATTGAGAGTCGGTTATACAATACGGAGTACCTTTTAAGTTATGACCCCCAAAAGATAGGCTCTAAAGCTTTCACATGGTTCATAACTGATTCAGTAGGAAGAGACCCTACACAATACAATACAATAATACATTAATGAAATTTGGTGTAAATTTAATAATAGGTGGGTGCTTCATCATCCACAATTTAGATAGATAGACAACTTCACGAATGATGTTTCATGTTTATAGGGGAAAAGTATGGGAATGGGGATCCGAAGATTGCGCCATTAACTGCTTCTGATTTCACTTGACCTACAAAGTTTGGGACAATCTACTCAATTTTGGGTGTCGGCACCGCTACTAAGGCATTGATGATTCCTTTTTGAATGAAAAAGTAAGTCATGTTACTTCCTTCGGTCATAAATACTCGTAATATTAGAGCGTGACAGAAAAAAAAAAAAAAAAAAAAAAAAAAAAAAAGAATTGATGCAAGTGAGGTTCGTTAGAGGGAGAAACTATAAAAAAAAGTTGCAAAAGTTTGTGCGTAAGACTGCCTAACAGTTAAATCATTTTTGTAGGTACTAAATAAACTAGTGTAAAACATAACTAAAAGTAATAAAATCATAACTAATTGAATAACAAAATAGTTAAGGTATAAAGACAAATACTTAAATTTACGAGTCGAATAATTATTATTTTTTAACAAACTTATTATTAACTAATTTATCAAAAAAAAACTTATCATTAACTAAAAGCCATAAAATCTTAACTAATTGATCCCGTTGCTTAACTAATCAGTTTTATTGTTTAACTAATTGGTTCAGTGCTTAACTAATCAGTTTTATTATGTGACAACAATGTGGTCTAACCGTTAGGCAGTCTTTCCTAAAAGTTTATAAAAAAATTGAAACAAATGAAGTACTCCGTAAGTAATAGAGATAAACACCAAAAAGTTGGTCGAAATTTAAAAGGTGGACCGGCCATGATGCACCTTAAGATTGCAAGTAAATCGCTAACATTACCTTGTGTAAAACGAACATGTATATATTTATTATTTATACTTTTAATTAAAAGTAAAATAATATGTTTTTTTTATAACAAAAACGTGAAATAATATATCGCATGTTCTTTTGTCGCAAAATCAGTATCTTTTGCTTGTACACACATGTTCTTTTGGCATATCATGCTTATTGTGCATCATTGTCCACGGTCCACGAAATGAAAGTTGATGGTTCTATTTCGAAATATAAAGTATTGCAAGTATATATTAAGGGTTAAGAGTATACCGATGACTCTGTAATCTGGAAGATGAATCATCCATTCGTCCTAGTACTGGGTTTTTTAGTTAAAACTCTTAGAAATCACAAAGCTAATTCAAATTCAAGTGTTCAAGTTAAGACCTAATTTAGATTTCAAACTTATGTTGACAAGAAAAGAAGAAAAAAAAGCCACTAATCAAGGTGAAAGCAACATCATCAAAGTTGCCCATCTTAGGTTCTATATAGTCACCGTTATTGAAAGTGAAAGCAACATCAAAGGTTAATTGATTACTTTTATATAGCAAAGTGATTAATTTCCTTTTCTTAAATCGATTTAATAACTTGACAATCTAAAATTGAATTAGTGAAGAGTATTCCAAAGGCCGTTTATGCTCCGTACATTAACGCCATTTTTTCTCCTAGCGATTCAAGGCATAAGCCCTGTTCTGTTCACCTTATTTTCACTTATTTTAGGAAAAATAAGTTCAGATAAGTTCAGATAAGTTCAGTTAAGTTCAGATAAGATAAGTTCAGGAAAAATAAGGGTTGGTCAAGTACAATTTATAACTAAAATAAGTTTTGATAAGTTCTAATAAGTTCAGATAAGTTCAGGAAAAATAAGTGGAAATCATGTGAATAGAACGCAGCCATAGTGGCGTATTTTTGCAACTCTCTCCGGTTTTGTAGCCCCTAATCAGAAAGGTTAAACCTTCCATGAGACTAGATTGTTGTGCAAAATGTATAAAATATGATGCATCTAGTCATGATCAAAACATAACTTGATATGTAACAAAAATGGTATTGAAGAATTAACCCGGTGACTGTGTAGTGTAGACCTGATAAAATGTCGGGCCGGACTTGGTTCGGGCCGGGCCGCTAGATTATTTTGTCCGTTGCTCTGGGTCGGGCCAACAACTGTGCCAATTCTGCTTGCCCCAGACCCGTTTTTAGCGGGTCGTTCGGGCTTCGCAGTCGGGCCGAGTTTTTATGTGGATTGCAATAAAGATGACACTGGTTTGGGCAGGTATAGTCACGAAGTCGTGGACCGAGTCTGCCACCATTTTTTTTGGAAAAGCACGATTAGATACGCTGAATTGAGTAAAATCATTTAGCGTAGACATGTGGATCTGGCCGTGCCTGGGCCGCATTTTTGAAATTTGGCCCGGTAAGAAACATTACAAGCAAACTTGGCGTTGGTCAGGCACGCTCGACATGACCCGACTCAGCCATATCCATGGTTAGGTTACAATATACTAAAAGAAAACAATCTCTCGCTTCTTCAAAAATAAATACGAAGTATCAGAATCGAACACCAACTTTTAAGTTGATTTACCAAAGTAATGCCCATTTAAAACTTATTTCCCATTATGCATCAGAATAAAACTTATTTACTAAACTACTGTCCACGTAGGATCGGAGCTACGTTCGTTTTTATAAAATTATTTTCCTAGACCAAAACCGCTATCTGAAATAGCGGTTTTCAGATAGCGATTATGGTGTAATAATTTTTTTTTTAAAAAGGGGTTAATTTTACCCGAGCCTACATGAACAGTAATTTGATAAGTAATTTTCATTCCGATGCAAAATAAAAAATAAGTTTTAAATAGACATTATTTTAGTATATTGTTCCTTTTTCACTAGGACAAGCTTAATTTAGTGGACATACCACATAGGATCGAGTGTGGTGTTATTATTAGTCGGTTGGCTCCTCGGACGAAAGAAAGAAAAAACTTCTCAAAGGATCAAAAACTTGAGCACCACAAAAGTTACGGATCCTACCACAGTACAACCCAGATTCCATTTCCCATTTCATTCTTCATAAAAAGACCTATAATTGTAATTGTCTCTTTACTTTCCCCATCCACCTTCTTTAACAAACCCCCAACTTCCAATCTCCCACCCCAATTCCCTCAATTTCATTTTCTAGAGAGAGAAAATCAAAAATCAAAATGAAACCCCTGAAATTGATTCTGACATTTCTACTGGTAATCCAACAATGCAACTCATTCCTAAAAGTAGTCGAAGCTAATGGAAGAAGATCAAGACAAAGAGATGAGTTCATCAGAGTAAGAGGAACTCGGTTTTTGTTAAACGGCACACCTTACTATGCAAATGGGTTCAATGCTTACTGGTTAATGTACATGGCTTCTGATCCTTCTCAACGCTATTTGGTCTCTAATGTGTTCCGTCAAGCTTCTTCTCATGGCCTTTCCGTCGCTAGAACTTGGGCTTTTAATGATGCAGGTGACCGTGCTCTTCAAGTTTCACCTGGATCGTACAATGAACATGTTTTCCAGGTTTTTTTTTACTCTAATACTCGCTTTTTAATTGTATTATTGTTGTGATTAGAGGATGTTCTGGGTTTAGGGTGGTGCCCAAGCCCGGCCCATGGTCCAAAAATGGCCCCAAATTTCAAACTTCGAATATATTTTCATAAATGTAAGGGAAAATGAAAGTGAAATAGTAGGGGAAGGAATTGTTGTTTTTTCCGGCACGAGCACGGAGTTATGGACCTGGGCGGTGGGTCGGGCTTGGCAACCACTTTTGGAAAAGCTAACCCGCCCGACAAACCATGTTGATTAAAATTATGCATAGCCTCGAAGGCCCGACCTGGCCTGACAAGAGGGGCACCCGGGCAGGTGGGCTTGGGTCAAGTGGCGGAGCTGCAATTTTAAAATCATTCATGGACATAAAGGCCCAATCTGGCCCGACAAGAGGGAAACGTGGACTTGGGCATAGTGGCGGGTGTCGACACGTTAATAAAACAATTATTTAGTGCATATTAATTTAATTTTTCTAATAAATATAAGGTGTGATCGGTGTTTTTACAAAATTGGTTGGTGCGGCCCATCCTTGACACCCTGTGTTCGCCACTACTTCTGCCTCCTTTTTAAAGTCACTGTATGACCCGACCTGTCACGAAACAATTAGGCTGGACCCGTTTAGATCCAAGGCACATGGACTCGACAATAAGCCCGGCCCAGTGCATATCCATCTTTATTTCCGGGCAATTAGTTGTGGCGTTATCATACCGACAAGAGGGGCACCGGGCACGTGGGCTTTGGCCCAGTGGCGGAGCCATGATTTTTGAATCGGGGTGTTGACATGTTAATAAAAGTCATTTAATCCATATTAATTTACTTTTTCTGACAAATGTAAGGTATGGACATCTTTTAATAAAATTGGATGGTCGGCAGCTCATCCTTGACACCTGTCATTGCCGCTGCTTGGACTTCCTTTCTAAAGTCACTGTATGAACCGACCTGTCACAAAACAATTGGGCCGGACCCGTTCAGGCCCAAGGCACTTGAATTCGACAAGAAGTCCGGCCCAACGCATATCCATCTTTATCTCCGGACCCATAGTTGTGGCGTTATCGTAGCACCGACACTAATTATACTTAATCTCAATTAATCATGAGTTTCTCCTGTCAATTGTTGTTCTTGTTTATTTGTATTAATTAATTAACTTAAATGACAGGGGCTGGATTTTGTGATAGCTGAGGCAAGAAAACATGGGATAAAGCTGATACTAAGCTTTGCAAATAACTACGAAAGCATGGGAGGGAAGAAACAATATGTGAATTGGGCTAGGAATCAAGGACAATATCTTTCTTCTGAGGATGATTTCTTCACCAATTCTGTTGTTAAAGGTTTCTACAAGAATCACATCAAGGTTAATAATTTGCTATTTTTTATAAAATAATAATAAAAATGTCACTCACTCCGTTTCTTATTGATCTTTCTGTTTTGACTGTGCATGTTCTGCAGACTGTTCTTAACAGACATAACACGGTAAATGGAGTGTTGTACAAGAATGACCCCACAATTATGGCTTGGGAGCTTATGAATGAACCAAGGTGTACATCAGATCCTTCTGGAAGAAACATTCAGGTTTTGTACTCTTCTCTGTTTTTAAACTGTACTAGTTCAAACATTTTATAATTCCTTCGTTCTTTAAATATTGCAGCATGGTTGACTTTACGCTTTCCTCACATATTTTGACTTTTAATATGTCGAATTACTTATAAATAAATATTATAAAAAATTGATATATAAAAAATATATATCGATACGAATCTAACGAGATCACACATAACTATAAAGTAATGTGAATACTGAATAGAATAAAACTGTAAAAAAAACAGGATGGTGCGATATTTATGAAACGAATGTGATCCTGTTGTTGAGGGATCTCTCTCATTTGGGCTCTTATTGATTGGTGCGATATTTATGAAACGAATGTTGTTTCTTTTTACTCGTATGTAATTACAACATGTAGGAGTTGAGTAACACTTTAAAATGTGAAGAATAAACCTTTCAGATTGAATTTTTCGTGGCCGTGATTAGTGGAATTTTAGCTGAGATTAGGTAAATTCAAGATTTCAAGTTTAATCTTGCCTGCCGACACTAAGTAATGGCAGTTTATTGTTAGATACATGCTCCACCAAAATCTGGAAAAAAAGTTCACTTGTAAAGTCCTACCATTTTAAAGTGCAATTAGTTAATAATGGAGTGTTGGCAATAGTTTTAAGAGGACTAATAAAAGAATTAGTTGTTGGATTTTACAAAACAAATTAGTCTTAATTTGTTCAAGTGTGTCATTTTATCCCGTGTTAAGAAATCCAATCATAAACCATTAGTGTTTTACAGACGTGTCGTGTCATATGTACGTTCTTAAGAGAAGTTTTGAGATGGTTTAAAATCGAGTTGCCCAAAAGTGATCAATGCAAGAGATGTGTTATAACAGAAGCAAGAAAGATTATAAATAACGTAAATAAAGAAAGAGGAAAGTTTTATTGATCTTGAGGATTACAGATTATGACATAGAGATTTTATATAGTACTCTCTAAACAGATGCAAAAAAGTCCAGAAATTGAGTTATTTTTGTTAGCCTAGCGGGGTATTTTGAGTTCTCTGGCTGTGTTCCATGGTCCATCCTAGATGGTTTGTGGCGTTAGTTAACTCTTGGTTGTAAATGGTTGTTTGGATTGCAATAAAATTCTTACTTGCTTACCCGAAAAAAACTGAGTTACATTGTTTAATTGTAGGCATGGATCACCGAGATGGCTGCTCATGTTAAGTCGATAGACAGAAACCACTTGCTTGAAGCTGGTTTAGAAGGATTTTACGGATCTTCTCATCCTGAAAAATTGCATTTTAATCCAAACTTTAACATTGGGACGGATTTCATTGCCAACAACCAAGTTCCCGGGATTGATTTTGCAACAGTCCACGCATACCCTGATCAATGGTACGTAAAACCTTCTGCAAAAGTGACCATTCTATTCGGCTTATTTTTCTGAACTTATATTATTTGAACTTAACTGAACTTATATGAAATTATTTTATTTGAAAAAAAACTTATTTTGTCTGAAATAAACTTATTTGTGTGTAAAAATGTCAGGAAAAAACTTATTTTTTCGGAACTTATATTATCTGAAATTAACTAGACTTATCTGAATTTAACTTTACTTATCTGAATTTATCTGAATTTGACTTAACTTATCTGAACTTATTTTGTCTGAAATAAGTCAAAATAAGTCGGCCAGAGGCTAAAACGGAAAAATGTAAAGATCATTATGAAACGGAGGTAGAACTAGTTTCGAAAACCCTGGTTTTTTGTTTTAATTTCACAAGTACATCGTCATCATCAACAGGTTGTCCAACATGAATGATCAATCTGAGCTCGACTTTGTGAACAAGTGGCTAACATCCCACATTGACGATGCACAAAACATTCTCAGAAAGCCATTGCTTCTAGCAGAGTTCGGGAAATCAGACAAGGATTCAGGGTTCAGCACTTACCAGAGGGACCGGTTATTTGCGAGTGTTTACAGCAAGTTGTACTCGTCAGCTAAGCGAGGTGGTGCAGCTGCTGGTGGTTTGTTCTGGCAGCTGTTAACCGAAGGGATTGAGTCGTATGGAGATGGTTACACCATTGTTCTTAGTAAAGATCCTTCGACTGCTAACATTATTGCACAGCAATCGAGGAAGTTGTTTCTAATCAGGAAGATTTTCGCAAGAATGAGGAATGTTCAGTTGTGGAAACGGGCAAGGGAGATAAGGAACAAATTGCATTAAATTAGGGCATGTTCGGTATCGTTTCTTGTTTCTAGTATTCTGGTTTTTACAAAATTAAAACCAAAAAAAGTAGGGTCTGTTCGGTATCCTCTCTTAGAGATGAATTTTGGTTCGTCCAAGGGGGTGATGCTATTTACATGTAATTCCTAGAATAACTATATGTAGTTTGAGTGTTTGTTGTGAAGTTTGTAATTCTGTGTTCTGTTGTTACAAAGGGATTGAAGGGTGGTTGTTATTATGTCACTCAACATTTTTTTTTTTTTTTTGGAAGGTAAGGAGAAAAGTATCTTAGGAGCCCCTCCGCACGAGGAGTTCTCCTAAGTAATCACTATCTAAAATGGACAGTAAATGGGAGCTATTACAAGGTT